>NC_079446.1:16741459-17096459 GCF_903798145.1 Danio aesculapii
TGCATTACAATAGTCTACACGAGAGGTCATAATGGCATGACTAAGTTAAGGGTTTTTAGTGCAAGGAGTTTTTGGGTACAATAACAAAGACCTCCTATTTATATGAATTTAGTTATCCTGTTTTTAATATCAGCTTTACAATCTGTTAGGCAAAGATAAAAAAATACATAGCCCTCTGAGAGTGTTTGCCCTTTAAACCTAATAACTGTTTGGGCCACCCTTAACAGCAACAACTGCAATCAAGCATTTTCGGTAACTATAGCAATAAGTCTGTTACAGCTCTGTGTAGGAATTTTGTTTTTTCAAGGCTTTATAAGCATGAACCACATTTTAAGCTAATACAGCAACATCTCAGTTGGATTCAGGTTAGGACTTTGACTAGGCCACTACAAAGTCTTCTTTTTTTTCCAGTCATTCAGAAGTTTACCAGCAAGTTCACTTCAGCTTGAGGTCACTAACAGATGACCGGACATTTCTCCTTCAGGATATTTTGGCACACGGCAGATTTCATGGTTCCATTAATCACAGCAAGCCTTAAACTTGAACTCTGAGTTGATTTACCGAGAGATTAAAAATTCAAGAGTTTTCGGTTTCAGAATAGTGGATCTGAGTTTGGTCAATCAACTTTGAGTAGACCAACTCATAGTTAAGCGCGCCCACCGCGACTATAAAAAGGCATTATCAATGGAGCGCAGATATTACGAGTGACTATGGCAACATCTTAAAAAGAGATCACCATTTCTTTCTCCAGCTGAACTTGATGTGCTCATGCAAAGTTATAGCAAATATGACCATATATTTCAAAAGCAACACCACTGCAACAGTGAAACAGAAACGGTTAGCGTGGGAAAACAGCAGCTCAAGTTAATGCGTAATTTTACATTTAAAGTATTAAATATTTAAGTAAAATAAAATAAGTAATGTTATGTGTGATGTTTTAAAATTTTTACACACGTTGATCAGTTTTAAAAGATTTAAAAGTGCACTTGTGTGTCTGCCTTTTTTTATTGATCAAGTGATAGAGGTTGATATGACATTTAGAATGTAAGCAGAACTAAACAATAGTTTTTAGAAAAAATAATATTCCCATTAATCTAGTAAAAGTACATGTCCCTGTTGAATGTCAGTGAATTTAAACTAATTATTCATTAAAAAAGCACAAACCATTCTCGTACGAGACTTTGTTCTTTGTTTGACTGAAATGTAGGCAATAGCTATGTTTCATCCGAATATGTTAATTAAATTTATGTGCAAAACTGAAACAATGCAGATGAGCGAATAAAGCAGCGTTTCCATCCAACAAGTTAAAGAGAAAAAAAATCAACACTTCCTGATTAAACGGGTGCCAAATATCAACAGTAAAAACAGAACTTACTGCAGTAGAAGAAGCTACATTAATCTTTTCTTTATTTAATAAATGTTCTTGTGCCTCAGAAGACAACGCTGACACACAATGAACGCGTGGGAGCGTTTGAAGCTATGAGACGTGGAGAACAGATGCTCTTGACACACTCCAGATGCTCTGGAGTCATTAATAATATAATAACATTAACACTGAAAAGGTTAAGGCGTTTTTGAATAAATGACAAAAACAACATTTCCGATGAGTTACAGTGTGCTCGGCCTGCTGGTTTGTCCATTCACACAACAAACCTTTTTTTTAATGCACATACTGTAATTTGTTCAGCAAAAATGTTTCCATCGTAGTTTATGTGTATCTTTTCTATTGAATAAAACTTTATCCTACTCAGTTATGCGCATAGGTTTTTATGCGTATTTTCAAAAGTTATGTATAAAAGTTATGTATATATATATATATACCCTGCTTTCTCGAGTTTAACAAACCTGCCATTTTGAAACGCAAAACCCAGAGTTTCTCTCATTTCAGGGTTAAAATACTCTGAGTTTTCACTTAACCTCCTTTCTGAAACGGGCCCCTGGTCCCGAAGCAACAAAACAGTCCCACACCACAATGCCTACTTTAGGAGTTAGGTGTTACATTTACACTACACATAATAAAGTTTGTGACTTCTTGGATGAGTGCTGCACTCTTCGGGTAATTTTGGTCAGCCAGCCACTCCTGGGAAGGTTCACTCCTGTATAACCTCTTCCAGACTGGTAGATCTCTTATTATTTTCTCATTTGTTTTTGAATTTCTTTGGATTTCAGCATGATGTCTAGCTTTTGAGGATTGTTTGGTTCACTTCACTTTGTCAGGCAGTTCTTATTTAAGTTATTATTTTTTTTTCACAACAGTTGTGGCAGTAATCAGGTGTGATTTTAGTGAAATTGAACTCTGGTGTGATGAACCAGAGTTATGTTTTAACAGGGCAGACAAACATTTTTCAAACAGGCCTTGTAGGTTTTAATTTAGTTTTTCCTTAAAAGGCACCTATTTTACTACTTTTACAAGATGTAAGATAACATAGTAATCAGTAACTTAGTAAACATTGTTAATAGAAGTAGTAAATAAAAATAAAAATAATAATTAAATTAAAATGCAAATAAAAAATTATTAATCAGAAAAAACTTACTCGCGCACATACACTCCTGCACACACGCTTAATTATAATTAATTTCCCCCAGAGATATATTGTGTTATTATTTGAACAAAGCCAGGAATTAATATTAAACTTTGCATAAACAGATGACATTTAATAAAGTGTACTGCTGTTCTTTTACTTAAGAAAAATGCATCCACCTGTCTGATAAGACGCTATTCTTAAATGTGCCCTTTATTTTCAATACGCACTTATACTGCACAGTCTAGATGTGTTTGTTGAAACGTGCAGTTTTCAAATTTCACAATAAACATGATACATTAACAAAAATACTAATTAACATGCCTGTTGCGTCTGGCGTTCACTCCTGCCCATAATTATTATTTGAATTGATCTTGTTTGTCTTTTTCCTCTTCACTTTTCTATTGGTTGATTTGGTGGCATTAGGCCTTTAAAACGGACAGAAGCGGACTTCTCGCGATCCCTCATTTCTCCTTGCCACCATAGTTTTGGACTGCTTTATTGTTATTTTCTCCTTAAGTAGGGAGTACTTTGGCCGTTG
Organism: Danio aesculapii; assembly: GCF_903798145.1. Taxonomy (NCBI): domain Eukaryota; kingdom Metazoa; phylum Chordata; class Actinopteri; order Cypriniformes; family Danionidae; genus Danio; species Danio aesculapii. Next base: position 16,744,523 of record NC_079446.1, read on the forward strand.
TTTATTTATGTTACGTTGTCTTAGGATAATGAGTCGTATTTTAATTAGGGACTGTAACAATGCCTTTTGCCACTTGGGTGGAGCTGGATAAATTAATAATCTGTACAGTATATCCTGCATTTTGCACCTTGATGAGCATGTGAACAGATGGCATGTGCAGTCATGTATAGCAAACAATTTGTGTCTCCTGCTTTCGAAATAATAGTTCATACATAGTAAGTTTAATATAAACTTATCTAAACTAAAGTAAACTTAAAAATAATGAGAGGTAAATGGTCTCTCATGTCTCACAAGGAAACGTGGTGACTTTTCAAATGCAGCCTGGGGCATACATATTAATGATCCCATGTGCAAGTCTGTTTTGATCTTGTGATCCGGATGCAGTTCCAATTGATGTAGAACATGAAGTAAAGTACATTTAAATATTAAGTGTGTTCTAATGAATACCCTGTGAGAACTTCAACAGTGTGTATTGACCCATTTACCAGACATGATCCATCTATTAACTTGTTTAACTGCAGTATTGTTATTACATTAAATCTAGTTTTGCTACATAGAAGATTAATACACAAGCAACAGACGTGTTGCAAACACTGGATTACACAGTAAGAGAATACATGATTGTGTAAATAACAGCTGATTATGTAAAAGCAAAACCTTTATAAACCATTATAAACAGCAGCAGCAGCAATCACAGCTGATCCATAATAAACGCAGAGGTGAAAACTCGCTTTGCAGACATGTTCTCGTGTCTGGATCCACAAGTATCACTGTAACAGCCGAGAGAAGAGAAAATGTCATAGTGACAGAGAGAGACCGAGAGAAATGGAGTTTACTTTCATTTTCTCAATCGCAGTGAAACAGCTTCTGCTGTATGTCAGTGAAAGACTGTCCAGCAAACACATACACACACACACACACACACACACACACACACACACACACACACACACACACACACACACAGTGAGTTGTGCAGAGTTACAGTAGTTACAGTGTTTTAATTACTTGCACTCACCTCCCTTGCCATAGTAAGCTATCACGACATAGTACATATGACATAAAGGATGTCAGTATTTAATAACCGGTTATGATCTATTACTGAACCGGTACCGAATTGTCCATGTCTCTATCGCGGTGCACCGAAGAAACAGTTAATTTGACACCCCTAAAACCATAGTCTTGAGAGTAGTCCTTGTAGGACAGGGTTTTTGTCTGTTCCCAAGCTAATGCTTGCATATTTTTAGCTTGTAAATACCATGATGTAGTGTTTCATCCAGCTTAGTTTTTAGTTCACTGGATAGGAGAGAGTATTTGTTAAATATAACAAACAATTGTTTGTTTGATCTGTCTCAGCTGCAACAATTTTTATTTGTCAAAACTCAAAATTAAAAACATTGGTTATGGAATTGGAAACAATAAATTTCCATAAAAATTATGATATGGCCAACTACACATCCACTTCCATACTTTAAATACACAATTACCTAATAATTCAGCAAATGGTGTACTGCATTACAATATGTAATAAACTGAATTCCATGAATTTTCATCTATGGTTGTTTCACCTTCACACATTGAGCATTGTCGTGGTGTACATAAGAAAACTACTGTAGTGTTTAAAAGAGCATAATTATTATAACAAATTTTCTGCCATAGGATTGCCACTAATGCTAATACTGTGGAGACCATACTTCATGGCAGTGTGGGTCTGTTGACGTCAAGGAGTGGTGTCCATCTAGTATCTCTGCAGTGTTATGTTTCTCCAAATGACATCTATGAGGAGGAAAAAGGAGCCCATCTGAACACTGATGTCAATAGTAAGATTTTTTTATTTTTTATTTATTAGTATTGTCACAATAACAGTTAAACAGAAAATTAAAAATAACAAAATATTTAAAAAAATGCACTGCTTAATGTTACTGCTTCTTCTTGCATCTTACAGTTCCCCATACGTTAGGTGTGAGTGTGTCAGTGACTGTTGAAGGCACAACATCAGTTTACAAGCTTCCCATTGCTCCACTAATAACAGGATCTCATCCAGTCGACAACAAAGGGTAAGATTTACAAGGAATTCCATAAAAACTGTGGTTACATTTTACTGTGGTGAAGTTCTGTTAATGGTTTTGCATAAATCTAAAAGACCTGTTGGTGTCATATCATACAAATAAATATATATATATATTTTTTTTCTCTAGAACTCCATCATTTTCTTCCATAACAAATTCAAACTGTGTAGATTTACCAGCGTGTTTCTTCCTGAAGATGAACTGCTTGATGCCATTTTCTTTATCATACATAAAAAAAATGGGCAGTACTACAGGTATGTCTACAGTCTTGTTTAAAACCCCATGTGTAGCACTGCTGAAAAAAAAAAAAATAAATAAATAAACTGCAATGGATGTGTTAATTTAGTTATTAGGGATTATTCTATTTTAAAAATCAGTTTACCACAAATTGTTTTTATAAATATTATTGTGTTGATTGCATTTTTGTTTAGTTAAGACTACATTAATGTTGTTCTGCTTTGCAATTTTTAAAATCTTTTTAGGCATTCCTGTTTTTGAAACTGCTCCCACCTTGTCCCCACTATATGATCTCATCATTAAGAGTCAACTTCGTGAGGAGGGAGGTGCCAGCCCTCCTTCAGCTCAATCAATGCGTTTTTATGCAGTGAGTAACACTTTTTTTGTCGTTTGATGTTTTTAAGTAATTATTTGCTAGATTTAAAGTCATTTATTATGAATCAACAGCGTTAAAACTTATTTTTATTTTTTGTTTACTTGGCTTTCAGTGGCTAGTAATAAATGTGTATTTGTATGTACATGAATAATAAGTATATCTGACCAGAGGTCTTATAGGGAGAAAACCTTTGAATGTGGTGTGGCATAGTTGAATTTGCAGCACAGTTCTTTACCATTTGATGTTAGTGTGTCAAGAATCCTAATCAAAGAGCTCTCTCTGTGACTACATTATAACAGCTACAAGTAGGGCTGAGTGATATGAAGCTATGTATTGTTATTGTGGAATACATTTTCAACCATAATTGGGGCTGCATAATAAATCAAACAAACAATTAAGCAAATCTGCAATTAACATGTCATAGGGAGGCCTTATAAGTACACGAAATTGGCCGTGGTAATCACTTCATTCTTCACTACATTCCTCTATAGGACCAGATGAGGTCTCAGTCTGGGATTAACATTGTGTTTTTCTTACCCATTGGTGTTGATGATGCGCATATATTTCAGAAAGACAATGACTCCAAACACAGCCAAGGAAACTCTCAATTAGTTTCAGAAAAAAAAGAAAGTTGCTAGAAATGGCAAGCCAATCAGCAGACTTGTATCCAATATAAAATAGGGATGCACCGATACCATTTTTCTGGAACCGATCCAATCTCGATACCAAAATTCTGAGTATTGACCGATACAGATCCGATCCCGATACTGTGCAGTTTTTTATAAGCATAATACAGTTTCTATAATTCTGGTGGTAAACTCAAATAATATATTTTCTTTTGTAAAAAATTACAGACCTATAGGCCTATAAATGACAGACGACGCAATCTAACTAAAAGCATGATGCTTGGTGTAAACTAGGCTACATTATTTGAGCATTCTTTATGACATTGATCTGATGTGGTCCAGCTTATGTTTCCTTTCTTAATATTAAGATTTTTCTTTGAAATCTGCAATAGGCGAACACTATTGACACTCATTGTTGGTAAAATAATCAGCCTTTTAGCTAAGCCTCATATTTTCCTGCAGGTTTGATGCCAACAAAACTAAACTGTCTGTGGCCAGTTTTACTTAATAATCCCTCGCCAAATCTCGGAGAAAGTTTAAAACAAAGTCCGCTTATTCTTCAGTGCCAAAACACAAACTGGTCTGTCAAATAAATAGGGTTTCCGCAGGGTCTTAAAATGTCTTAAAGTCTCAAATTTAAAAATCGAAATTTAAGGCCTTAAAAAGTCTTAAATTCGCTGTTCTTGGTCTTAAATATTTTTGTACAGGTCTTATTTTTCCGATGTCCATGTAACACTACATCTAATGCTCATTTAAATTCTTTTTTGTTGTTGTTGTTGCTAGGTTTTCGTATGGTTGTAGTTCTTTATTTCGCTAGTCCAATTGTAATTGCGGAATTACCACTACAAATGAGACCTGACATGCAATAGCCAATCAGCTTGCTGTTATTGAACTCAGTTTGCGCAGCCAATGTGACATCATCGCTGTGTTTGCGGAGGTTCACTGCGTGCGCGCGACATGATTTCAGCTGGCGGAGCTCACAAAGTGTTTTGAGACTTGGTAGAACAGTTCACGCGGCGCCACATTTGATTTGAGTTGAATATGAAACGCTTTGAAGAGATTTTGTCTGAAACAGGTATGACTGTAAACACATCTTCTTTATGATCTGTCCATGCGTGATCATAGGGAGAACCAGATGACCAATAATTCTTGGCTAGAAATTGCAACAGCTGCGGGAAAGTAGGAAAGTTTTTGTAAAAGTTTGGAAAAACATGAGGGATAAGTTTGTTAAACAAAAAAAGAGGCCATTAAAAAGTGGAGACCCAGGTGGTTTTACAGAATGTTTTTCCACCAGTCATAGGTTTTACATTGTATATAGTACAATTTTGAATTTAAAACAATTTACAAGTTACAAACTAAAATTAAGTAACAACTTATGTCTTTGATACAGTTGAAGTCAGAATTATTAGCCCCCTTTGAAATTTTCTTTCTTTTTAAAATATTTCCCAAATGATGTTTAACAGAGCAAGGAAGTTTTCACAGTATGTCTGATAATATTTATTTCTTCTGGAGAAAGTCAAATTTGTTTTATTTTGGCTAGAATAAAATCAGTTTTTAGTTTTTTAAAAACCGTTTTAATGTCAAAATTAGTCTACGGAACAAACCATCATTATACAATAACTTGCCTAATTAACCTAATCTGCCTAGTTAAATTAATTAACCTAGTTAAGCCTTTAAATGTCACTTTAAGCTGTATAGAAATGTCTTGAAAAATATCTAGTAAAATATTGTTTACTGTCATCATGGCAAACATTAAATAAATCAGTTATTAGAAATAAGTTCTTAAAACTATTATGTTTAGAAATTTGGTGAAAAAATCTTCTTTCCGTTAAACAGAAATTGGGGAAAAAATCTTATAAAAATCTTTATAATAAATGATAAAAGTAATGAAAAACACTTATCTTGAATGATATTAATGATATAGTTCCGGAAGCTTTCTACTTCTCTGTTTGTCCGTCTGATTTTACTGTCTGTTTCTTTTGACCGCCCCTGTCATTTAAACGAATATCTCAATGGCGAGCGTGTCAAGTATTAAAGCCTCGTCCGTTTCGTGAGGTGCGAGATGTGGTGCCAGGCGAAAGTATAAATCAGCCTTAAGAAGTTTGTTTGTTTGTTTTTCTGTAGTTCAATGGTGCATCTACCTGTCTTTAGTACTGTTCAATTTGAATACATTTATTTTTATTTTACCACTAATTTTTGTGTTTTTTGTGTTTTTTTTGCATTTTCCTCTTGGTGTTTTTGATATTGCGATATTGATCTTAAATTTAATACTTAATGGTCTTAAAAAGGTCGTCCGTCCGTCAGTTTCACTTTTATCAATTTAATAAACTACTTTGACCACAATGGGCCAGGCTAAATTTAACATGAATTTAACCATGTGAATATTCATCTGTACTTCACATTAAACTGTAGAATTGCTTCAGAACATTTGGAATATAGTAGGCCTACATGACGTCTTTCTAGTGCCTTATAATAGGCTACCCGGTCCAGCAAAAATACGCGCTATCGAACCGATATCTGATCCAAGTATTGGGATCGGTGCATCACTAATAGAAAATGAGAACTAAATATCAGATTTCATAGAAGAGATCTACAAAACAATCACGATTTCTAGTCTCAGTAGAAGTCTGGGGAAAAACACACCTGAGGCATTTTGAAGCTGTCAGAACATCAGAACATGTCTTTGTATAAAGGTAATGATCAGTAGTTTCTACTTGTGTGTCATGCCATCGTTATTACACAACTAAAGTCTCGGATGTATTTTTTGTTTATTTGTATGTTTGGATTGTTTAGGTTTTTTTTGACAATTTCTTGTCAACAGCTTCTTTTATTATATATATATATATATATATATATATATATATATATATATATATATATACCTACCGACCTACCTACTTACTATTAAGATTAATCAATCCGATTATAGGTGGACAAAGACATTCCCCGTCACACCTTGTATTTAAAAATTTTTTTTGTCTACCTTCTACCACTTTTCTGGTAAGGGAGGATGTGTACTAACAAAGTTACTTTTAATACTGCGAAAGCTGGGCTATGGCTGAATTTTTCACGATTTACATTTCATAATAAACAAAAATCATATTAAAAGTACCATATCAAGTAAATATGCTTTAGGAATATTACTTTGTGCATTGGCTAATGAATAAAAAATTATTTATTTAATTTCATATCAACTTTAAGCCTTTACAATTTATTCTGTTTAACATGCTGTTTTTATAAAATACATTTAACAAACAACATCTAAAGTGATTAAATTGTGTAATTGAGCCTCTTTTTAAATTAAAGTATTAGGTTATGCAAATTGATCTCATGGAATCTAGCAAAAAGGCCACGATTGTAGAAAAACATTACAATTGTTAAAAACAGATTAAAGTCTATATACATGAAATAAAATAAATAATTAACAATAATAATAAAACATTCACAACGCTTTCTCTTATGAAACACTTGCTCAAGGGCACATAAGAGCTGCATTTTGAAGACAAAGCAGCCAAAGCCCATTTCAGAAATCTTTGCTGTTAAATATGTAGAGTATTTTATTTTGCAAAAGGAAAAAAGTAACACTTTATTTTAAAGGTTCATTTGAGTATTTGTAGACTGTCTGATTAATGTGTTGATACTGCTGCTAAACAGACATTTAACTGACTATAAGAAACTTTACAAGTACAAGTCAACTTACACTAACACTTACACAATCCAAATTTTGATTGTCCAGTAGTTTTTGAGAAAAGATGGGAAAAGTACAGCCTATGCATGTGTACGGAAGATGATGGGTGTTAACGGTGTTCCGTACACGACTAAAATAGTGTTCCGTACAGGGCACATAACTTTAATTCACTGGCAAAAATGGTCTCTAAGGCTCTCTCTGGCGGAGAGTTGCGCCATGCGGTCATCACCCACAACTGACGTTTAAATATTCCCATTTCAAAGCATTTATTAAACAAAAGATAATTTAACAATTTGTGATAACATAATATTCATGTCATAAAGACTGTGTGATGCATAAATTTAAATGCAAATGCATATTGTCGTTGCTTTAAATGTCTCCCCTCCCAAGCGACACTCTCATCTTAAGATTGCCCACTGTCTATTTTCAAGAGCATTAGGTAGCATATAGTAGGAAGGTCTCTGTTGTGCTTGGGTTGAAAGAGTGAGAAAGATTACACAGATATATAGCTTGCCTTTGACCCGTAAGTATTTATTTATAGATTAGCGTTAAAAGGTTATCTGTACGGAACATCGTTGAATATGGAATATGGTTAGTCTATGTTAATGAGGATTAGTTGGCATGTAGATGCACATGCAATGTGACTTAAATTCAACAAACAGGTCATCAAAAAAATTGACACCCCCCCCCCCCCCCCCAAACAAAAAAAAATATGTGAACAGGTAAGGGAACATTCTACTTTTTTTTTTTTTTTTTTTTTTTTTTTTTAAACAAAAGGTCCAATAAAGGCAAGCGATAAGCCAAACATGCAGAATCAGTGTAATATTACATTCCGATCATAAATTAATTTTGCCTTGCCTCAATTCTGTCTCTGAGCTCTTCCTGCAGTTCCTTTGACCTTATGCTTCTCAATTGCTCTGAAGTGCATTATGAACTGTAAGTTTATATGGACAGGTGTGTGGCTTTCCTAATCAAGCAAAATCAAACACAGCTGGACTCAAATGAAGGTGTAGAACCATCTCAAGGATAATTAGAAGAAATGGACAGCACCTGAGTTAAATACACTAGCTGCGTCTCAAATGGCACGCTATACACTATGCGCTCATGCAATATGTACTTACACACTCCACAGCATAGTATATGAATGTAGTGTCATCCCAAACGAAACACTAATGGTTTTTTACTTAGCAGAACTTCAAACCGTTTCCATGATGACGTTTGACGGTTGCGAAATCAATGAAATAAATGACCAAACTATCAAATAATACCTGCCACGAGTACAAGCGCATTCACCAACAGGCGCTAAAATCAATCTCGAAGGAGAATTTTGCTTTCACAATCCAAAATAAATAAAGTTATTCAACATGTGCGCCCGATAGCTCCGCCCCTTCCGCTACGTGAGCAAGTTGATTTACCTCTGAGTCAAACTCAGTATAAATAAAAACTCAACATCTATAGCCATTTGTCAACTGCCAATTTATTCTGAACAGAACATGCATCCATTATTAAACAACAGTCAATTAAAACTGCACACATATTATGTTTTGTCATATTTTGAATCCATGTGACAATAAAAATAGTATATCATTTTAACCATTTCCATGAATTATCTTTTTATTCGATTAGTCTTTACCAGGACAGCAGCACTGTTATTTCCTAAATGGCGACGCTCCAGTACAAGATGGAAGGTCTCTTCAAGGAGCTTTGGTTTCCAAGATTCCCTTCAGACATCCTGCTCAGGTGCCTGCTCTCCTTGACATCATAAGACATCAGGCTGCTTACAACACCTTGATTGGCAGTTGCGTTAAAAAGGCCTGCATTAAGGAAGGTGGGTTTTTTTCAATCTATTTGTGACTAAGTGTTTGCAAGGGAAAACTTCTATTTGCACTTTCAAATCCATATGGACATTTTTGCACATTGCAAAAAACCCTGCACTTTCTGAGTTTACAGTGTAATTTTTAAGAAATGTGTCTAGTTAAACAAGGTTAGTTTTAGTCATTGGATTAGGGATATTGCCTAGTCTTAGCCAGTTTTTGTAATGATAATGATGCATGCATTATGCACTATTTATGTGCATGGGGAGGTATAGGGTGGTGTGTTCTGTGCAGAAAGTCCAGGATTCATGCGTAGTGAGGTACCGGTCAAGGGTCTGCATGGGAGAGGAAACATCATGTCATCATGCTGACCATCTTCCTCGACAGCATCGGTTGTGTACTCCTCTTTCAGTGAGCTGCAGCAGTCCCCTGATCGGCACAAGTGGTGTGCTGACACTGCAATGACAGAAGGGTTAATCATAACCTTCAGAGCACACAGCTTGATGATGGCCACTTTCAGTGGTACTTCCTGTTGTCTCGTGTCGGCAGGAGGATTTTCCTTCAGAACACAAACTACAGGCAGTACATCATAATCACACCACTACTAGAGTAAGCTCCTGATTTGGTAACACAGCATAATTGATTAACATGGCGTGAACTCAAGAGATTTGTGAGAATTACACGTTAAGATCGCCAAATGCTGAAATGCTCAGTTTCCGTTGTCAATCGATCAAATTACGTCTTTTCATTGACTTAACATGTATATCACTCATGCTTAACTGCATCTTGTGGGAAGACACCGTTAGAATAGAGCCTTGAGTGTGGATTTTGCCTAAGCTGAGGAGGTCTATGTTTGTGAATTTTTTGCAATATCATTGATCTTTACCCAACTACACTAAATTTGCATTTGATCATTGGCTGTTTTTTTTCTTTTTTTTTCTCATCTCCATTATAGATTATGCAGTTGACATATTTCTATTACATTCTGATACCGCTGTCTAATTTTACTGTTGTTCTCGAAGATCTCATTTACAACTTTGATCTTGTTTATGGAGAATAAGAGATTAAGATACCCCTTAGACAAACAGTATACTTTCATAAAAGTATACATACTATATATGTTCATAAATCATATTCCACGATAGGATTTTTCTTAGTTGACTCCAAAACTATTCCTTGTGTTAAAACAATGAAACATTATAATACAACATAATTCTGCAGTCACAATCTCTGTAGATCTAGCCAGAATTAAGCCTGGCTATCACTAGCGTTTTAACCCCGTGTGGCTCACAGATGTTGTCTTGCTGAGTTTTTCAAATTCAATAACACAGGTGAGGTTCCTGATTCAATGTTATGGGAAAGCTTAAAAGCAGTTCTTAGAGGATTCATTAAATCTTGTGAGTCCAGTCTTGAGAAACAAAGGGAAAAAATCTTGTAGAAATTGATAATAACCTTAGCCGGTTAGATGTATAGAGAGGTTCTTTAGATTTGAATAGGTTTAAAGAAATTACTACACTCAAATAGGAATATAATTTAATTATTTCTAACCAAGTTAACAATATGTTGTTACAAGTTAAACAAAAGCAATTTGAAATTGGGGATAAACCTTAAAAATTGCTTTATTTAAAGCTTATGGTATTTCAAGCTACCAGTGCGATCCATTTGGAAAAAAAAACAACAAAAAAAAAACACATTTCCTTTTAACAAATCATAAAATGGGTAAGGATGATATATGCACATCCTTGGGCTTCAGTCCTTTTTAATAGATCATCTCAGTTCCTGTCACATAGAGGCACTCATCAGGGTTGTGCTCTCTTATCTTTGCTTTTTGCAGTTGCAATTGAGCCCCTCGCCCCTTGTTATCAAAAAGAATCTTTTGATTTTGCCCCCAAATATGTCAAATAAACCATTGTATTTCTCTTTATTCAGATGATATTATTTTCTATCTCTATTCTCTACAACTCCAAACAATCTGTACCTCTGTTGATAGCTATTTTAGAAACATTTGGAAAATTCTCTGGATACTCATTAAACTGACAAAAAATAAATACATTTTGCCAGTGACTAATAATATTGTTTTAAATTTATAAATAGTCTACGGTTTTAAAATGGGCACAAATAGTTTAAAATATTTATTAATAAATATCTCTAGAAAACCCAAAGAAATATAAGAATTTAACACTCAATTAGGAAAAAAAACAAGAACAACTGGGATAAGGAATTGGATATTAAAGTTTCTAAAAATAACTGGACAAATTGTCTTAAAAATATGTACACCTGCTATACTAATGCCAGACTTATAAGTCATGTGCTTAAAAGTCAAGAATACAGCATTTGTAGATAAACATCTTACTAACATCTATTAATCAGAATTTTTGTCAAAAAAATGCTCTATGATGGTCATTGAGCGCCGTGAGCAGGAGGGAGCAGTGGGCATGGCCGGAAAAGCAAGGAAAAAAAAGTGGGCAAACAACTGTTAGTTGGCTTACCAATTAAAAAAAATAAATAAATCTCACACGAAATGTGAAGAGATGCATGATTTTATAGTTAACAAAATAAAAATGCAGAAAAGCAGCAATTTAGTGCCCTTGTTATATATACAATTCGTTATTCATAATTTCATACAGTATATACACATAACCACAATTTGTTTTATCATTATAAAGATAATACAAATGTTTATATAAACAATATAAATGAGGAGGACTTTTCTCCTCCTGAATCCCTGGTTCTGAATGCAGACAAAATGGACAGCAGTATAGCAGGTCTCTTTCCTCATCTATTCTAAACAGTAACCCTACCGGTAATCTGGAAGATTTTAAACATGGGGGAACACAACAGCACGGCAATGTGTCTGAATGACAAGTCTGCCATTCTCCAATTCTTGTACAGCTCTCCTGACAAAAATAATTGCTGCGCACACAGCTTGCCTGTATTGGTAGCCCTGACAGCATTGTGGGGAAAACCATGCAACAAACCCTGTGGATAATTGAAACAAGCACACAACCACCTAAATACATACGTGCCATGTCTCATAGCTTGGCAGGTCTGTCCGTATGGGTCTATCATCGAAAAGCACGTGCAGTCATAAATAATTAAGAAGCAGGCTCTACTCATAGGATTGGAAAACTCAATCTGTGAATAATATATCTATGCATTATCTCTGGAAAGGCAGATAGCGATACCGCACCGATTTTGATCCTGGTCCAAAAATTATTTTAAACCTGAAAGATGAAATTACCTGACAAAAACTTAGAATTATACAGTTTTGCCACAATTAAAGCTAACAGGAGCTAACGTTGACCTAATTGATGCTTAACACACAAACCTGTTCATCTCAAAAAGTACTCGAGGGTTTTTTCAACCTTTAAATAAATTATTTATAATGTGTAGTTTTTATAAAGTGTTACCTGTTGTGGTTATCTGCAATACTAAATTTATTTGAAGGTGTTTTATTCCTTTATTTTCAGTTTCATTATTATTATTTTTTGTAGTTTTTTTTCTCTTCTTTTTTTCCTGTGTATGTTGTGTTATTTGTGACTAAAGTTATTGTTTTCTTTGTGCTTTAAAATTTAAAACCACAATTTAAAAAAAGTACATGTCTAACAAAAAGTATGTTAGTGCATTTTGTAACAAAGTGTACTTTGAAATTTTTTGCAAAAGTTTCCTGTTATGTGCGATGAGTGTTCTTCTCCCTCACTTTCTGAAATGTTACATGTTAATTCCACTGGAACTGTAAACCTTAAAGGTATTTAACAACTGCATTTAATTCCAGAGTATTAAAACTTTGATTATTTCTCCGTCAGTATAGAGGACTGCAGTAAAATAGAAAACATGCAGTAAAGTGGTCCAACTTTATATTAGGTGACTTTACTAATATGTACTTGCATCAAAAAAAAAAAAAAATACAATGTACTTGCTGTGCTCTTAATAAATTGAAGAGCACTTCTGTTGCTCTTGAGGTGGAATAGGGTTATGGAGAGATTTGGTGATATCGGGTACGTTAAGGTTGTAAGATATGGTCAACAGTAAAATTACAAATGTATTTACAGACCTAATTACATGCGTGTATCTAATAAATCATAGTACAATGTAAAAACATGTATTTGTAAAATAAATGCATAGTAGCATGATTAATTCCAGTGTAAGTACGTATTCGCTAAGGCCACCTAATGTAAAGTGGGGCAAGTAGAGGTAAAAAAAAAAAAAAAGTAACAATAACAGATTTTAAAGTGAAAATGTTGAAATATGCCTTGTTTTTAAACAGATATGTTTTTTATGCTTACACATGACCTTACTACTACTCCAGCTATTTTGACCTGCGAAAATGAAGCGTTTTGAAAATTCTAAACACTGAAAATTGTTTGGTATAAGTGGGCTAGTACTCTGCATCTTTGAACAACAAAAATGGTTAGACACATACCAAGTGTCATAACATTAGTCTAATCTTTTTGTAAAACAGCATTACGAAGACAATATGCACCTGAATCTATAGTTTTGGATTTCATTCATTTTGATCAAGCTGTTCAGGAAATCAAAAAAAAAAAATGGTGTATGGTATTGGATAGGATATGTGTGTAGGTATTGGATAGGATGTAAAATAAGATAATACTTTATATGTGCTAATTACCAGTTTAAATGCAGGTCATTAATCAGTAGTAAATGGTATGAATCTTTTAATGTGTATCATGTTTTAGCAGATACTCCAGGACTGCTGCAATTTGAGGTGTGCCCACTAACAGACTCGAGCTTTAGTGTGTCCTTTCAACACCCTGTAAATGAGTCACTTGTATGTGGTAAGGAAAGATTTTGTGTTGTTCTACAGTGTAAACAAAGCATAAATTACCATGGTTTATACTTCATTTGATGTGACTGTTTTTCAATTTTACTTTTCAGTGGTGATGGAGGTCATTGATTCGATGCAGGTAGTCTGTAAGCTCTACAAGGGTTTATCTGATGCTTTGATCTGCACTGATGACTTCATTACGAAAGTAGTCCAAAGGTGGGTATTATATTTCGTTCCTAAGAGGGGGTAAAATTAGTTTTAAATATTGCTGCACTATATACTACCTGACCAAAAGTCTTGTTGTTAGTCCCAGTTTTAAAAGCAACAAATAACAACTTCTAGTTGATGATTTGGAAAAGTGGCAGAACCCTCATGGACCCAAAATTCCCACAAAAATAAGTGTAGTTTGATGGACAAATCATGATTTGGGGTTACATTCAGTATAGTGGCGTGCGAGAGATCTGCAGAGTGGATGGCAAAATCAACAGCCTGAGGTATTAAGATATTTGTGCTGCCCATTACATTACAAACCACAGGAAAGGGAAAATTCTTCAGCCGGATAGCACTTCTTATACTTCAGCCTCCACATCAAAGTTCCTCAAGGCAAAAAAGGTCAAGCTGCTCCAGGATTGGCCACCCCAGTTTCCAGTTATGAACATTATGAAGCATGCCTGGGGTAAGATGGGCTGCATGGTGGCGCAGTGGGTTGAATGAATGACTCACAGCAAGGTCACTGGTTCAAGCCTCAGCTGTGTCAGTTGGCGTTTCTGTGTGGAGTTTGCATATTCTCCCTGTGTTCATGTGGGTTTCTTCCGAGTGCTCCGGTTTCCCCCACAGTCCAAATATACAGTATGTGGTATATAGATGAATTGGGTAAGCTAAATTGTCCATTGTGTTTGTGTGTGTGTGTGTGTGTGTGTGTGAGAGAGTGAACGAGTGTGTATGGATGTTTCCCAGTGATGGGTTGCAGCTGGAAGGGCATCCGATGTGTAAAACATATGCTGGATAACTTGGCGGTTCATTCCGCTGTGGCGACCCCAGATTAATAAAGGAACTAAGCCGAAAAGAAAATGAATGAATGAATAGGATAAGATGAAAGAGGAGGCTTTGAAGATGAATCCAAAAAATCTTGATGAACTCTGGGAGTTCTGCATAAACGCATTCTTTGCCATTCCAGATGACTTTATTAGTGTTACTTCATTGCAGAGATATATGAATGCAGTCCTCCAAGCTCATGCGAGCCATACACAATATAATAATTTTTTTCATTGCACCATGACTTTATATTCTATACATTGTTTCTGTTAAGTGACAAGACTTTTGACTAAGCAAAGTCAGACCTTACTGTCATAATTAAACAATTTAAAATTAAGGCATGATTGTATTTTATTTTGGCAAAAAAGCATTATCTAGAGGCCTTTGCCTTTCATATAAGCCACTTTTGAGATCAAATGATCAACTTGAAGTCAAGTTATTATTTGTTGTTCTTAAAACTTGGATAGAAGACTTGTAGACTTGTACAACATAACAGCATAACAAATCAAATAGATTTGTAAAAAACTTTTGTTGGTTTATTTCATTTCAAGTGCACTTGGTTAATTTAAAAGTACAGGTTTCAAGCTTTATTTGGATATATTTCTTTTTTTTTTTTTTTTTTTTTGCTTTTATTTTAACAAAACAGAACAGAATAATGACCACAGTTTACAACCAACAAAGTTTTCAACATCACAGCACATAATAAACATAAAAAATGACAAAAATACAAAGTAATAATGATAATAGAAGAATGCATAAATTAACCAAGGTTCATGGTGATCTAAGGTTTTGCAAAATGTACCTGAAATCCTGGGACCTACATATTTAAGGAAAGTAGTCCAGATCTGATAAAAAGTATCACTTTTTCCCATTGACCCGTGGGTAAAATATTCCAATGACATAAGATCAAATATTACCTTATGCCATTCTGATACTGTTGGTGGTTTATCAGATATCCATTTAAGAAAAATACACTTACGGGCAGCATAGGTAAGAAAGTTAAACAACGTCCTGTTTCTTGCACTTTTCAAATTATTATCAGTAAGACCTAACAAAAAATTAAGAGAATCGAAGTCACATCTTGTATTAAATATAAGACTTAATCTCCTACAAATCTGCACCCAATAGCCTTTGATATATATACAGTTCCAAATACAATGAATAAAATCACCTTCTTCAACTTTGCACTTTAAACAGAATGGAGAATAATTTGAATTAAACTTATGTCTACGTGATGGGGTAATTTGTAGACGATGTAAAAGTTTGAACTGTTGTTCTTTAGTTCTATTACAAATTGATATACTGCCAGCACACTGCCAAATGTGTGTCCAAGTGTCTGGATCGATTGAGCATGCCAGATCATTCTGCCAAACATCTAGTGTTGTCTCATTATTAACTTTTGCTCCTAGCAGCAAAGCTTCATAACAATGCTTTATTAGTGATTTTCGATCTATTATCGAGGAGCACCTTTTCTATTGGGGTAGGATAACAAGAAAATCCAGGGACAACATGTTTCTGCACAAAACTTCTAATTTGTAAATATGTAAAAAAATTATTTGGGGGTAATTTATGTTTAGTTCTCAGTTGTTCAAATGATAATAATACCTCCTTTTCAAATAAATATTTTATAGTAGTTATACCAGCATGTCTCCACAATGTAAAACCATCGTCCATAAATCCAGGTTGAAAATCTAAATTTCCTTGTATCGGCGTTATAGGGAACAAAAATTTGCCTGTTCCTTTCCAGTTCCTAATTTTTTTCCACACTCTTAATGTATTGCTGACGATCCTATTCTGCCCTAGTCCAGGGATTCCTTTAACATCTAAAACAAATGGTAGACTGGCCAATGAAATTGGTGAGCCATCACTTAAGTTGACCGATTCATTGTCTAACCAGACAGAATATGGGTCATTTCTAACCCATTCAAAAACATATCGAAATTGGGTGGCCAGCTGATACAATCTAATATACCAAACTGCAAGACCTCCTTTATGTCCATGAAGTTGCATCTTAGACAATTTTAGTCTTGTTTTTTTCTATTCCAAATGAAAGAACTGAACCAGCTGTTAACATCCCTAATTCTAGAGCAACTTAGAAGAATTGGAATCATTTGGAATAAATATAAAAATCGGGGCAGGACTACCATCTTGATCAAGGCTATCCTTCCTAAAATAGACAGTGGTAGAGCAGTCCATCTATCCAAATCTTCACATACACGACGCAGAAGAGGGTCAAAATTCGTCTTATACATATTCTTTAACATTGGAGTGACAAATATCCCAAGAAAGGTAAAGCCCTGCTTAGTCACTTTAAAAGGAAAAGAAACTGGGGACGGTTGAGATCTTTGCTTTCCCAGGGGCATAGCCTCAGATTTAGAAAAATTTATTTTATAGCCTGAAACCTCACTAAATTGCTCAATAACCGCCATAATTATTGGAATAGACTCATCCGGTTGAGTAACAAATAAAAGAATGTCATCTGCATACAAAGCAATTTTATGTTGTTTATCATTTATCAGAATACCAGAAATATGTGGATTGCACCTCACTGCCTCTGCTAGAGGTTCAATAACCATAGCAAATAGCAAGGGTGACAAGGGGCAGCCTTGCCTAGGACCTCTTTCTAAGCGAAAAATCTCTGAGCGCCTACTATTTGTGATAACTGATGCTACTGGACTATCGTACATTATCTTACCCCATTGTAAAAAGGATTCACCCACCTCGAAACAATTCAATGTATAAAACAAAAACTCCCATTCAACCCGGTCAAATGCTTTTTCAGCATCCAGGGAGATTATCATACTATTGAGGTTTTGATGTTGTGATAATTGAATAATATTAAGCAACCTTTGCATATTATCACTAGAGTAGCGTTTTGAGGGCAGTATTTTTAATCTCAGAGCTAAAACTTTGGACAGTAATTTAAAATCATTATTGAGAAGGCTGATAGGTCTATATGAAGAGCATTCATCTTCTGGTTTTCCTTTTGAAGTATTGGGCTAATATTAGCCTCTCTTAGAGATCTAGGCAGAGATTTAGTTTCAAAAGAAAAGTTAAACATCTGAAGCAGTGGTTCCATTACTAGAGTGTGAAATTCTTTATAAAATTCTATACTAAAACCATCAGGTCCTGGTGCTCTCCCTGAATGTACCATTTTTAAGGCCTTCATAAATTCGTCTTTACCTATTGATGCATTTAGCTGTTTTCTTTGTACATCACTAATTTTTGGTAAGTTAATTTTTGAAAAAAATATTTTAATTAGTTCAGCCCTATTTGCTATTTTTTCACTGGTATATAAGTCAGAATAGAACTTTCTAAATATGTTATTAATACTTTTACTGTCAAATTGTTTTTGGCTAGAAGAGTCTTTGATACATGAAATATTCTGTGAGTCGGCCCTCTTTTTTACAAGGCAAGCCAGATATTTACTTGGCTTGTTGCCAAACTAATATAATTTTTGTTTAATAAACCAAAGATTTTGACTTACTTTCTGAGTAAGAAAAGAGTTTAATGCAGCTCTAGCGGCTAAAGTTTTGTTAATACTAGCTGGGTTTTGTAAATACTCCCTCTCTGCCTCATCCAGCTGTGATTCAAGTGCTCGTTGTTTTACTAGGCTTTCTTTTTTCTTTTTACTTTGATATGCAATAATAAGGCCCCTGGAAAAAGCTTTACAAGTTTCCCACAATGTTGACGGAGAAACCTCAGAAGTATTATTAATTCTGTAAAAAAGTTTAAATTCTGTATGAAAGTATGAAATAAAGTTATGGTCTTTCAATAGGTAAGGTTGAAATCTCCATCTACCAGTATGCGGCAGTCTATCACCATGCAATAGTTCCATATATATAGGTGCATGATCCGAGATGGTTATATTGCCAATCTCACAGGAAACAACCGAGGATAACAAAGCTTTAGGGGTTAAGAAATAATCAATCCTTGAACTAGTCTTAAGAACACCTGAAAAATAAGTAAAACCTTTACTACCATGGTTAAGCATTCGCCAAACATCAACATATCTCAGATCAGCAAAGATTTTGGCAATCAGCTCAGCTCGCCTAGTTGGAAAGGTGTTATCAACAGGATTTTCATCTAGAAGTGGGTTCATTAAACAGTTTAAATCCCCTCCTACTACAGACTGCGCACAGACAAGCTCAGCTAACTGAACAAAGGCCTTGGACATAAAATCTAATGGATGGTTTGGAGGTATATACACACTCATAAGTGAAATATAATCACCAAAAAGTAAGCCTTTTATCAAAACATATCTCCCACCCTTGTCCCTAATACAAGTATCCAGTGTAAAAGGTATTTTTTTGTTAATTAAGATACAGACTTCCCTGCTATTTGAAGAAAATGATAAAAAAAATACCTGCCCCACCCAGTCTCTCTGAAGTTTAAGGTGTTCTGCATCTTTCATATGAGTCTCTTGAAGCATCGCTATATCCAATTTTTACTCTTCAAAAAGGAAATTACCTTTTTTCTCTTGATTGGATTATTCATACCCCGTACTTTCCAAGAACAAATTTTTAAAGTCGACTGATCCATTGATGCTGAGACATTTTATGTTGACATTTCAAATACTTAGAAAGCTTAATGTAAATCGTGGTCTTTATCCAAAAACAACTATGTACTAAACTGTAAGCTTTTGAACAAAAGCAAACATAAAAACACAAAAACACAAAATATATAATCCACTAACCAAATAAAGACCTTAAAAAGGGGGTAACCATCAGAAAAGGCCTCAAAGGAAAGGACCCTAAACCTGACTATGAATACAGGTGCGTTGTTTCCGCTCCGGCGTTAGAATCATCCATAACAGCCAGTCCCAATAATATATTTGCATTATAAGAGAAGTGGATCATTTTAGTGATTCTAAAGTTCAAGCATCTGTTGCGTCGTTCGTCGGAGCACACAAAGAGTCAATAAATGTCATTGCTTTCTCTGGACTGTTAAATACCTTCACGGAGTTATCAGCCATTATTCTCAGGGTAGCAGGGTAGATCAGAGAGTAACGATATCCCATTTCCAAAAGTCTCTTCCTTGCTTCGTCAAATCCATGTTGTTTTCTTTGTGTCTCCGCGGAAGTCTTCTTTTAGCTGCCTCGCTGCGTCCATCACTCATTGTCGATCTGCGAAGTTGTGAAATCGGACAATCATAGGGCGGGTATACCTTTCGGAGCCGGGAGCACCAACCCTGTGTGCTCGTTCCAACTTTACTCGATCATTCTTCGTTTCTATACGGAGTACATCGGGAATCCATTTTTCCATGAAATTTACCACAGACATTCCCTCTGTCTTCTCCGGGAGACCGATGATTCTCAGATTATGACGCCGTCCCCTGTTTTACTGATCATCGGACCTTTCCATTAAAGCAGCGATCGTCCTTTCCATCTGCACAATTCGACTCTCTGTACCTGTAGCTGCGTTTTCAAGAGTTAAGATGCGTTGCTCGGCCTCTTCCACTCAACTAGTAGTACGCTGCACTTCATTCGAAACATCTTACATTTTCTCAAGAATCAACTCTAACTTAGAGTCAATCATCTTTGCGATGTTGGCTGTCAGTGACTAACAACTTTACTCGTTTCAGGGCTGAGATCGCAGCTAGCTGGTAAGGCTATCACAGTCTGGTCATCATTCTTGTCAGCCTCATTAGAAGCGGCACCATCTTTTCTCTCTGTGTTCTTTTTCGTGCTTTTTGCTGGCATTCTCACCAAAGACGATCCCCAGAAGTTTTCAAGTGACATGAAATAATGTTATAACTAACATTTATCAACAGCAATGGCTATTTAAAAGCTTAGTTCAGGATAATTTTGCTTATTTAGCCGGAGCTTAATCTAAACACCGCTTACTCGGTCGCCTGCATCGCCACGCGATATATTTTTCTAATGTCTGTAATTAAAGCAAGTATTCGCTAAGGTTCCAGTGCGTTTGTTGACCACAAAAACTGTCATAAAAGCACACATCTGGTCCGAGCTTCACCTCTGGAGAAACGTCAGTCTATCGCGATCGATGATTGGCTCCTGTACTAGTAGGTGGGGCTTCATTCGCCATATTGACCGTTACCCTTTTCCTAATTCAAAACTGTGCAAGTGACATTTCTTGTGTATTCAATAGTCTTTGATCGCTCACCGGATGTGCTGTACCGCATGCATGGCCTTTTATACCTCGCTAAGCAAAAAGAATAAATGTCTAACATCGACGATGGTGTTCATATGCCTCAGAGTAGTTTAAAATTAATTGTTTAGAGGTAGTGTGCCTATATGTGCTTAAAAAATTTATAAATTAATTTAAAAAAATTATATATAATTTTTTTTTTATAAAATATTGTAGAAAAGTAGGAAAATAATAGTAGAAGGCAAAAGAAATGTTTTGCTAATAAATAAAGTTCTAAAATAAAATAAAATTCTTTATATTTGAAAATATATTTTTCAGTGCTCACTCTCCTGCATTTAATTTTTGTGCTTCACAACTGATATCATCATCAAGACAAAGCAAGCATGTGCTCAAGCATGTGCTCTTAGATTTTGTCTGCAAGGAGGGTTACAAAACCCTGCTCAGTGCACCTTTAAGTTATGAAACCAAATTATGCAAAGGTCTTACAATTACACTGTTTACAAAGTGATTTGGATTGTGAAGTAGTATCACTTATTTACTGTCTTGAGTAATTAAAAGTACTGATTGCAAAACCATTTAATACTGTCATTTTATGAATGCGCTGTTGAACGAACTTTTCAAAACATGATTGGCCATTGTGTTCACACTTTCAATACATATGTCTATGATTTGCCACAGTAGTCGTAGCTGTGTGCACTTTGAGCACTTACACAGCTACATGGACACAGGAGCATTTGAAAGCACCTTCCATCATTAATGTCAGGGTATCCATCAATTGATAGCTCATATATCTTTTCATAGATGCCTTTTCTGACATTTTTGTAAGCAATTGGTTAACATTTATTCATTCATTTTCTTTTCGGCTTAGTCCCTTTATTAATCAGGGATTGCCACAGCGGAATGAACCGCCAACTTGTCCAGCGTATGTTATACGCAGCGGATGCCCTTCCAGCTGCAACCCATCACTGGGAAACACCCATACATTCTCACTCTCACACATACACTTCGGACGATTTTAGCTTACCCAATTCACTGTACCGCATGTCTTTGGACTTGTGGGGGAAACCGGAGCACCTGGAGTAAACCCACGCGAACGCGGGGAGAACATGCAAACTCCACACAGAAATGACAACTGACCCAGCTGAGGCTCGAACCAGCGGCCTTCTTGATGTGAGGCGACAGCACTACCTACTCTGCCACCGCGTCGCCCAATTGGTTAACAGCTTGAAGCAATTATTGTAGACAATCAGTCATTTGTGTTGAGCACATTATTAAGCTGTTTAAGCATCTTAACAGCATTCAAATGTTATTGGGAAATTATTAAATAATTATTTCAGTCCCACATGGTATTACAACAAAAAATACTTTTGACAACACCAATTTTTTTTATTGAAACAACCTACATTGCTAGTGAACCATTAGTGGTGAACTGTGACCATTGTTTTAAATCAAGTATATTCATGACGTTGCTATTCCTACAATGCCTACTTACTGGAAAGTTGTGAAATTTGTGTTCTTAATAATGCCCTATTAATGTTAACATGTAAGTTATGTGTTGCATATATTTTCCTTTCCTAGATGCATGTCTATTCCGGTGACTATGCGTGCCATACGACGCAAGGCAGAAACCATTCAGGCAGACACACCAGCATTGTCCCTTATAGCTGAAACTGTGGAAATTATGGTGAAGAAGAACTTGCCCCCAACTGGCAGCCCAGGTTACATGGGAATGGGTACAGGGCCAGATGGAAGTAACCCAATGGGTCTCCCTTTAAATAGTGGGAACAACAGTGTCGTGTGTGTAGGGGGGAATGGATCTTTCCAAGGTCCAATCACCTCACTGTTCAACATGGGACGTACTGGTCAAGGAAGCTCGTGTATTGATACCATGGGACAGGTTGGAGGTCAGCAGCAAGCAATGCAGCAACAACATCAACAATCTCAGAGCCATGGGTCAGATGACTTTAACAAAGTCACTCAGAATCCAATTCTAACTAGCCTTCTGCAAATAACAGGCAGCGTTGGGACCAGTCCTACTCCCCAGCAACCTCAACCCCACCAGACCCCCCCAACAACCACCTCACCAGCAAGCAACACCAAAAACCACCCCATGCTAATGAACCTAC
This sequence comes from Danio aesculapii, assembly GCF_903798145.1. Lineage (NCBI taxonomy): Eukaryota > Metazoa > Chordata > Actinopteri > Cypriniformes > Danionidae > Danio > Danio aesculapii. The sequence continues at coordinate 16,767,390 of NC_079446.1, forward strand.
TGAAGGATAATCCCTCACAGGATTTTGCTGCATTGTACAGCAGTAGCCCTCTAGAAAGACAGAACTCATCTGGGTCTCCACGGACAGACAACCAAGGCCAGCCTTGCTCTGGGACCAAGGGCAAAAAGAAGCGTCTGAGGGGCTCTGATAAAGGAGTAATGGGACCGGCTGGAGGAATGAGCATGAAACCACAATCTCAGCAGCAAGTGGTAGACATGACACAACAGCATCACCTCACAAGCCACTCTGAAGATGATTTCCACCGAGAGCTTTTTTCTATGGATGTAGATGCCTCCCAAAACCCGATTTTTGATGTTAGTCTTCCAGGTGATGGACTTGACACTCCACACAGTATCACTCCAGCTCCAAGTCAGTGTGGAACACCACCTCCAGGACCCGGAATGCAATACCACCCACAGTGTCATGTCCAGCCTCAGATACAAGTCCAGTCACAATCGCAAGGATCTATTCCTCGAATGGTCCGCCTCTCCAGCTCTGACAGTATTGGACCTGATATTAATGACATTCTGTCTGATATTCCTGATCAAGCCAACAAAGGAAGCAATATTGGTCATGGACAGCATCTCATGACTAGTGAAGATGGAGGTTCCTTGGGAACCCCAGTCCGGGACTCTTCCAGCTCAGGTCAGGGTAGTACAGTGTTCGAGGCAGACCTGTTTAATGCAAATAGCAATGAAAATCCCTTTACTGATGCAGCAGATTTGATTGCAGAAGCTGCTGCTGCAACAACACCCAATAGTGATACCTCCTCAACTAACTTCTTCCCAGACACAGACTTCAACCCAGAGCTTTTATCTGGGCAGGGAAGTTTTTCACAGACCTACTTTGAAGACAGCTCTCCCAGCCCTGACCCAGATCTTGAATTGGTTAAAAGTTTCAGTGGAGGAAGTCAGCAGAACACTCCTACAGGCACACCTCAGAATCCTGCCTCACATGGCCAAAATACTCCAGAGACTTCATTAAAAGACCCTTTTGAAATTGGTATTTTTGGTGGGAATGGTGGGGGAGGAAAACCATTAATGGCTCCAGCATCTGATATTGCAGACTCGCACCATGCTCATACTGGTGGGGGCCAAAGTCCACTTATGATGGGAATTGTTGTAGCAGGTAATGATTTTAAAAGTGTAGATGCAAAGGCTAAGCAGCAGCAGATGAGGACAAAGGAAGATCATGTTGGAAGCAGTTCTGGACAAGCAATGGTTAGTGTATGCTCATCTGAAATGAAGCAGGTAAAGCGCAGTCGTACTCCTTCAAGTGAGGGAAAATCAAAAGACAAACCAGCTAAACGCAAGAAGCTGGAGCCAGATGCCAAGTCACCTTCACACAGTGCAGGAGGTCGACCTTACACTCCACCTTGTGGGAGTGCCACTTCTGCAGGATTAGTAAGTACAGGTGGATCTAAGTCCCCTGGGAGTGTTAGTAGGTCTCAGACCCCACCAGGAGGTGCTACTCCACCAATCCCTAAAATCACTATACAAATACCCAGAGCTTTAACCGGAGGAAAAACATCATCTCATGGAGGTTACACATCTAGTAGCTCAACAAGTGGTGGTACTGGTAATACAATTGGCACAAGCAATAGCAAAAGCCACCATTCCTCTTCATCAGGGAAGATAAAAAGTAGTAAACTTGAAAGTTCTGTTGGGCAGGGCAATATTCCAAAACAATCAAGTGCTGCTGGTACTGGAAGTGGTATACCTTCTCAATCTAAAGTGTCTTCCATGGGCATGGGCACAGGCAAGCCATCTTCCTCTCCCATTACGAAGCATGGTTTGTCAAGCTCAGGAGGTGGTGGCAGCAGTGGAACAGGAAGTGGAATTAAAAACAAACCTCAAGGTGGTAAGCCCCCTGGCTCACTCATGAATCCCAACATCAAGCCGAACATATCACCCTCACACTCTCGTTCTGGAGGTTCTGACAAGCTGTCATCTCCCATGAAACAAGGCCAAGTACCTGGGACCCCACCGTCTTCTAAGGCCAAATCTCCTATTGGCTCAGGCAGTGGAGGATCAGGGGGTAATAAGTGCTCTTCAGCTGGTGGAATTGGATCAAAATCATTAAGCAGTAGTTCATCCAACAGCACTTCTACATCCTGTGCTTCCTCCACAGGCTCCTCGTCATCTGGCTCCATGTCCTTTTCTTCAAATGGTCAGTCACAATATGGGAGCAGTGGTGGAAATTGCAGTGGTGGAGGGGGTGGTGGTGGCTGTGGAAACAACCCTAATGCAAAGGGCAAGTCCCCAAGCCGAAACAAAAAGCCATCTCTTACAGCGGTCATAGACAAACTCAAGAGTGTGGGAAGTGGGGGTAATGGTGGAGAGGAAAGTGAAAGTGGTGGTGGTTCAAGTGGAGTTGGGCAGCAAAATACTGTTCCTACATCCTCAAAGCATTCTATGTCCTCCCAAGGAGGTGAGTTTCTGAGCAAACGAGACAAGATAGACAAAGATGGAAAATCCAAGGTGTCTGGATCAGGGGGCAGTTCAAGTGACAAAAAGATGATTGATGCCAAAAGTAACACAATGACTGGCACTGGTGTGGCAAAGATTATTATCAGCAAGCCAGAAGGAGGCTCTCCAAGCATTAAATCTAAAGTAACACTTCAGAAACCTGGGGAAGGTTCTGGTGATAGTGTCGTTCGTTCCCAACACTCAGGCCACAAAGCATCACCTCTATTTAGTGGTTCTACACCAAAACATGACCGCAGCTCCCCAAGCCACAGTCGTTCCCCTGGGTGTACACCTATGAATCCAGACAGTGAGAGCGAGTCTGGTAGCAGTTCAGTTGCTGAAAAGTCACATCAGAATAGTCCTAGCTCTGATGATGACCAAACTATGAGATTACACCAACCAATTCAAGACTACATGAGCTCCATATCTATTAGTCAGAGCGAAAAACACAAAAAGCATAAAAAAGAGAAGAAGAAGCAGAAAGATCGTGAAAGGGATAAGGAGAGAGATAAAGAAAAAGAAAAGAAGAAGTCAACAATGTCTTGTGGGCCATCACACACAGTGAAGACGGATAATTGGTCCAGATCTCCTATATCTTCAGAAACATCAGTGTCATTGCTAAGCTCTGAGCGTTCCTCACGACCAAGTCCTGTATACATGCATACAGAGGATGATGATCTCATGGACTCTGCCCTAACAGGCAATTTAGAACCTTTCAAATAAATAGTAACCTAATGGTGTAATTTAACCAAAAATCTAAATTATCATTAACAAATTTTTCATTCAACCTATGAGTTTTGTACTTCTGTTGTATACAAATGAAGATGTTTTAAAAATAGTGGTTACTGGGAATGCTGCAGCTGACTTTTAATGCTGTTATATTGCTTTTTTGCTGTTTCTCAACAATTGTTACACACACATGCACGCACATACACACACACACACACACACGCACGCATGCATGCACACACACACACACACACACACACACACGCACACACACACACACAAGGGTTGAACAGTGAAACTGAAAACCCTGGTTTTAAACCACAATGGTTCAATGGTTCAACAGGTCCTGCACAGTGAGATTTTGAGCCTTTATTTTTTATTTTTGCAGAATAGTGGCATGATGCTGGTGGAGGAAAACCTTTCCTAACTCGCTCCTCCAAAACACCCCAAAGTGGTTCAATAATATTTAGATCTGGTGACTGCGCAGGCCATGGGAGATGTTCACTTTCACATTCATCAAACCACTCTGTCACCGGTCTTGCTGTGTATTGGTGCATTATCAACATGGCACTGCCTTCAAGATACAGTGTTTGAACCTTTGGTTGCACATGGTCCTCCAGAATGGTTTGGTAATCTTTGGCAGTGATGCCCCCATCTTGCACAACTATTGGGCCTAGAAAATGCCATGACATTTGAGCCCAAACCGTCACTGATCTACCCCTATGCTTCACTCTGGGTTTGCAACAGTCTGGGTGGTACGCTTCTTTAGGGCTTCACAGCGTAACTCCGGGGTGTGAGAAAGACAGGGAAGGTGGACTCATCAGAGAACAATACATATTTCACATTGTACACAGCCCAAGATTTTTGCTGCTGGCACCATTGAAACCAACGTTTGGCTTTGGCACAAGTGACCAAAGATTTGGCTATAGGAGCCCGGCCATGTATATTGACCTTGTGGAGCTCGCAACAAACAGTTTTGGAAGAAACAGGAGAGTTGAGGTGCACAATTAATTCTGCAGTGAGTTGGGCACCTGTAGTTTTATGGGGGTTTTTTTAGATACAATCTGGGTTCGCACCCAGACATGCCTTTCATACAGCTTCATCTTACATCCACAGTTACTTCTGTAGGATATGGTTTATCCTGTTGGTGATATGCTGACATTACCCTGGATACTGTGGCTCTTGATACCTCATAAAGACTTGCTATCTTGGTCACAGATACGCCAGTGAGATGTGCCCCAATTTGTCTTCTTATAAACTCTGATATTTCACCCATAATATTGTTCGCATTAATTGTAACAGTTTAAGCAAAACTGCTATTACTACTTTCACACTCTGCTCTTACTGTTGGAATGTGTAATCAATGAAGATTGGCCACCAGGCTGGTCAAATTGAGCCGTAAAACCTTTAAAACTAAATTGGCCAGTTTTTCAGTTTCATTGTCCAACCCTTGTATGTGTACAGTTGTACAGTGTAAAAAAAAAAAAAAAAAACACCGTTATTAGAAATAGTGAGTTGCAAATGATTTACCTGTGAATTTAGAAATGTAACAGAACAACACTTCTGGTCTGTTGTTTTTCTGAATAATTGGCTAATGGATTAAAAGATGTGTCTTGTAAATACTTGGAGTATGTTTACTTGGGTGGGTGTTACATTGCTACATTCACATGTAAATAATGCACATTGCAGACTTTACTATTGCTAGTAAAGAAGTGTGTTTTGTTTTTAATCTAATTTTTAGATTTATTTAATTTTTTCAAATGATATAGTAATATTACCAAAATGTCATTTGTCATCACCTGGAATATCATTTAAAGAGTTATTTAGCTTGCTTAACATGAGAATATCTTAAACAATTCTTTGATTTTAGTCTTTTGAATTTGATTTTAGTAGCCATGTTGTTAAACATAAGGAATCTTGAAAAAGTGTTTTTAATTATTATACAGTTTGTTATTGTTACTTTTTACACTTTTTCAGTACATAAAAATGTGTAACAATAATTGATTTTATTGTTTGTTTTAATTTGTGGATTTTTATGCAAAAAAATGTTATTAGACTGAAATAAAAGTCAGTTCTAAGTTTTTGTTGATCTGTTTTAATGCCAGACAGAGAATTGTGATATTATTGCTGATGAGATTTAACTGTCTTTTTATCTTAAAAGTACTGGATACATACTGTTTCACACAGGAACAAATAAACCAACCAGGCCCAGGGGTATTTTTAACTAAAGGAACATGTACAGCCACTTTGAAACAGGCAAATGTACACTCTTCTATACAGTTTATTCTAAAATTCACTATACTTCGGCTCAGTCCCTGACTTGTCAGGGGTCGCTGCAGCAGAATGAACTGCCAATAACTCTGGAATATGTTTTATGTGGTGGATACCCTTCCCACCACAACCCAGCACTGGAAAAGACACATATACTCTCTCATTCACACAATTTAGTTTACCCAATTCACTTATACAGCATGTCTTTAGTCTGTGGGGAAACCCACGCAAACACTAGGAGAACATGCAATTTCCACACAGAAATGCCACCTGGCCCAACTGTGACTTAATCCAGCAACCTCCTTGATCTGAGGTGACACTGGACTTTTAACCACTGAGCCACCATGCCACATGTGACATTTTGACATTACTATAATTAAAGTCACAGATTTACATGTTTCTAATTTAGTTACCTGTGAAGGAAACATGCATACGTTTCTTTAAAACCACGAGTAAATCTGATAATGAGCCTGATCAAACTAGATCTCGAGAAGCTGGATCTGTGTCCCTGCATCAGGATAATGTGTGACAGGAGCAACGCGAGTCAAGTCAGACACAGAAAATGACCGAAGAGCTACTGTGGGCTCTTCTTGAAGATTAGACAGTTATTGAATGACTATTTTTCGCTTGGAAGTGAACTGAAATGGCACTTAGAGAGTTAATGTGAGGTCTCTCACTCTCTCTCTCTGACAAATGAAATCAAAGTGATGTGTACACAACGGAATAAAAGAAAAGGAACTCAGTGCCATCTAATGTAGTTATCTGCAGTCACATTTCGACACCTCTACATCAATAACCCTGGCCAATTATCGAGTCGCAGTGTTATTTGTTGGTCATTTGCATTGCCTCACTCAATTTACATTATATATATCTCTATATGATGCGTCACTGCCAGCTCCCGACCGTACCATAAAAAAGATCAGATACACAAAAAGGTATATAGTAAAATAAACATTTATTAAAGGGAAAAACAAAGTATAACAAACTGTCTAGGGATTTGAAATAAATAAGAAATCAACTGAAATTCTCTCAACAAAGTACAACACAAAAACATAAGACGGCATGACAAAACAGTTGGAACAAAATGACCCTTCTAGGGAATAACGGTCCAGCAGAGGAAGTGCCGTTCTTTACAAAAAATTCAAATACATACATCCTCCACCCATAAATTAACTAATTAACTGTGACATCACACTGCGAGGCCACCAAAAGGTAAGAAAAGGGAAGACAGGGTCGTAACACCTCCCTCCTCAAAAAGATTTTGCAAAGAAAAAAGAAAATTAGCAAACAATCACAAAATAAATAAATCTCTTCATAAAACAGCTCACTCTTCCTCCTCTCCCAGCACCTCTGTGCCCTAGAAGTGCAGAAAGAACAACAAAAGTGAAACATGCAATATGAACAGGGTTATACTCTAGATAGTGTATCCGCGATCACATTATTTTTCCCTAGCAAATGCTTAATTTCAAGATAGAAAGGCGGTAAAATTAGACTCCATTGCATGATTCGTTGGTTTCAGTCTTTCATCCGATTAAAAAAAAGCAAGGGATTATAATCAGTATAAACAATAATTGGTGCAGTGATCGACCCTAAATATACTTCAAAATGTTGTACAGCCAGAACAAGAGCAAGGGCTTCCTTTTCAATGGTGGAGTAAACCTGTTGATGACGATTAAACTTCTTTGAAAAGTAACTTACTGGGTGTTTAACTTGATTTACATCATTTTGCAAAAGAACAGCGCCTGCACCACAACCACTAGCATCAACTGCAAGACGGAAGGACTTCTCAAAGTTGGGAGCTGTTAAAACTGGGGAACTTGCCAACAAGGCCTTGCAATTTTCAAAGCCTTGTTGGCATGTCTCCGACCACTGGTACTCAATTTTTGGACTCAACAAATCAGTCAAAGGTGAAACAATACTTGCAAAGTTTTTTACATAAACTCCGGTAGTAACCAATCATTCTAAGAAATCAATGTAATTCATGACGATTACTGGGAGTTGGAAAATTACAAATGGCTTCAACTTTTGCCCCAATTGGTTTAACATAACCTTTACCCAAATAGGTGACTGTGGCTTTACCAAATTCAGATTTCGCAAGGTTGATAGTTAAATTAGTCTCTGCTAAGCGTGAGATTAGGTCTTTGATTTTGTCAAGATGTTCAGATCAGGTAGAACTATACAAAACTACATCATCAAGAAAAGCCTCGCATCCAGACATTCCATGCAATTCACAGTTAACCAATCGTTGGAATGTAGCGGGGGCATTACGGACCTCAAAAGGCATCATAGTGTATTAAAGGAAAGCGTCTGGGGTAACGAAAGCAAATAATTCTTTTGCCCGGGCAGTTAAAAGGTACCTGCCAATACTTAGGTAGATCAAACTTACTTACGTATTTGGGAGCCAACATGATCTACACAGTCATCTATTTGAGGGAATGGAAAACAGTCTGGTTTGGTAAAGGAATTTAATTTTCTATAATCTGTGCAAATCCAATATGAACCATCAGGTTTGTTCACCGATACACAAGGGGAACTCCAGGAACTAAAACTTTGTTTAGCCAAATTATGAGCAAGTAGCTAATTCACTTCTCTTTTTAAAAGCTCTCATTTTGTTGGATTGATTTTATAAGCATTTTGTTTGATAGGACAAGAAGTTCCTACATAAATGTCATGTTCAATGACAGTGGTGTGACCAGGGGCATGTAGAAAAAGTGAAGGAAATGACACTACTAACTCAATTATGTAATTTCTCTCCTCTTCTGTCAAATAAGACAGATGGCCGGACAAATCAGAAAGAATCGGAGAGTTAAGGCGTCCATCTGTTTTTCCTTGAGAAAGAAGACTCCCATGCTCATTTTTCTCAGGTAAGTCTTCACCCATACTGCAAGACAGAGAAGGAAACACAGAGAAATGTTTTTAAGGGCACCTATGGTGAAAAATATACTTTTCAAGCTGTTTGGACAGAAATGTGTGTAAGTATAGTGTATAAACTGTCATATTGGGGTGGAATAAACACACCCAGTCCTTTTTTTTCTCAAATTTAACAACATAAAAACGGTGGACCAATTGGAGCTGTTTTCAGATCGACCGCAACTTTACGTAGGAGTGCGGTCCCCCAGCCCACCAATATTGATTGACAGCTGCGCGCATTAACATGTCCGGTAGTCACGCGTGTAATCATATAATCAAGACAGGACGAGCGCAAAGCAGCCGGGAATAAAAGGTGTGTTCAGTTGGCTAGGATCATCAATCATCATCAAATGTGACCAAGAGTGAGTTTCACAAGTTTAAAATGTTTTAAAACAGAGCATATGTGTAATGAATTACAGCGATTCACTTCAGATGCACTTAATCAGCACAGCCGCATTTCAGAACAATTATAAAGGAAGACGCTTCAATCGTGGTTTGTGGACATCAAATCAGGATTATTTTGTACATTAATTTAAGAGATATCCATACAGCAGTGGATATTACCAGTATCATGTCACATAAAAATCTTGCAATCATGCAAAGCTTAACGCGCTGTCTCTCTCTCTCTCTCTCTCTCTCTCTCTCTCTCTGTGTGTGTCTGAGCTGTGTGTGTGTGTGTCTGCGTGTCTGAGCTAAGTGTGTGTGTGTCTGCGTGCCTGAGCTGTGTGTGTGCGTATGTCTGCGATACGTTTGTGTGTGTATGTGTGTGCACTATGTGTTTGTGTCCTTGCCATGTGTGTGCGTGAACTTCAAATACTGATTGTTAAAGTTCTTACTGTAGTTTTTCTCACACACGTTACATGAGATCTGCTTCCTGAGGCAGCCGAGGGTGGCGATTGCTGACAGGCACGTGGGAACGGTGGGCGGGGAGGACTAGCCTTAAAGGGCCAGTACAAAAAAACAGAAAAACCTTTTTTCCAGCTATATTTTAGACATTTCAAACAGCTATAATAAATAATCTGATGGGTGTTTTGAGCTGAAACTTTACAGACACATTCTGGGGACACAAAAGACAAAATATATTAAATATGAAAAAAGGGGTAACCTATGTGCCCTTTAAACCAGAATGATCACACATGGTTCTAACACTGATAGAGGCAGAATAAACAGGAGCAACATAGGCTTCAACAAATTAATGTGAAAAACCTAAAATTTCTTCCGATATTCAGGAGTATTCAACAAATAATTATTGTCTGAAAGACGTTTAGCTACACTGTAAGGTCCAGTAAAATTAGCTTGGAATGGGTTAGTAGGAAGAGACAGCAATGCTAAAACCTGATCACCCGTCTGAAAACTCCTAAACTTGGCCTTCTTGTCAAAGTGTTGCTGCATTTTCCTTTGTGACCAATTTCTTTTTAGCAACAGCTGGCATTTCATAAAGTCTATGACAAAAACCACTTACATAATCTACAAGGTTGTCAGAAGGTTTAGATGAATGCAAAACATCAGTAAAACAGTAGTGGGCCCTCGTATTTCATATCCAAAAACCAATTCATTTGGACTAAAGCCAATGCTTTCTTGAGTTACCTCACGTATCGTTGATAGCAACCATGGCAGGCCTTCTTCCCAATCAATATTAAGCTCTACACAAGATGACCTTAAAAGAGACTTCAGGGTTTGATGAAACCTTTCAAATGCTCTCTGGCTCTGTGAATGATATGCACTAGAAATATTGTGGTTAACTCTAAGTTGACAGAGGGCTTTTGAAAACTGTTTGGACATAAAGTTAGAACCTTGATCTGATTGAATCACTTTGGGAATACCAAAGACAGACATAAAATTGGTAAGGGCCTTCAGAATAGACTTAGTAGTTATAGATCTCAATGGGTAAGCAGTAGGATAATGGGTAGTCTGGCACATAATGGTAAGGAGCCCTGGAACGAGGTAAAGGACAAACACAATCAACAATCAAATGGTCAAAAGGGTTAGATGTCACAGGAATAGGCTGTAATGAAGCAGTCATCACTGTTTGGTTTGGTTTACCAGCAAGTTGACGTGTGACAGGAATGTATAAATCTGGCTACATCTCGTTTTACTCTAGGCCAGTAAAACTGTTGCATGATGCGATCATAAGTTTTCTGAACCCCGGTATGACCTGCTAGTCCTTGATGGGCCAACTGCATCACAGATTCCCTAAAAGCAAGAGGGATTACAATCTGGGTCCTAGACTTTAAATTGTCATCAAACATGGCCACTCTCCTACACAAAGTAGACCGTCTTCAAAGAAATATGAGGAAGAAAGATCACCCATGTTAGGTTTTCAGTGTGTCATCAATCTGTTGTGCACAAATTAGTTCCTCTCTGGGAACCTGCAACAGAGAAGTTACAGGATACTCATCAACATCAGAAGGAACAGTATTTAAAACCTCAGAAGCATCAGAGTCTTGGCTTTGGAGTGAATTTGTAATTTCCACCAGATCAGATAGTGAAGAGCAGATCTTTTTGTCTTTTTCAGGACCCTCGGGCAGATCACATGTAAATTTACCTGAATCAACAGTAGAGAAGGTGTTACCAAGTGAAACATTAATAGCTTGGTTTTCAGGCAGCTGTTTTGCCATTGATCGTGTGACTGCACAGGCTGGAAACAAATCAAAGAGGGTGTTACTCTTTTCAACATCAGATTGACTAGGGGCAGATATTACTATGGGCAGAGCAGTCACCTTACTAGAATAAATGTGATTCCAGGACCTGGAAGTGCAGACCGAACACCAACTACAACTTCACCAAAGATTATGGTTGAGGAAAGATGGATTTGGTTCAATGGCACGTCAACAAATCCCATTTCAAAACCTCTTACCAATACATAAGTTCCAGTAGCAGTTTCAGAACTTAGAGGCAACACTCCTTCCAAAAGAAATGACTGTGCTGATCCGGTGTCTCGGAGGATACGCACAGGGACCATTTCCTCAGAACTTGATAAAGACACAGCTTCTTCAGTGATAAAATGTGTATAATCAACAAAAAACATTCACCTTTCAACTATTCACAGGAATGAGATAAATGACTAGCACTTTCTATGAAAGTGTCATCCACAATCGATGGGACGACCAGAGAAACAGGTTTTGAAAATTTCTCTTTCTTTTTCAGAACAGGGCAGTCAGAAATTTTATGACCAGGCTTTTTGCAATAAAAGCAGACGTGGTCTCTTGAAACAGTGGTCTTTCCAAGATTACTAACAACAGGTGCCCTAATATTTTGTCTAAAAACAGCATGTTTTAACTTGAGGACTAGACTTAAACATATTCATGTCACACACGAAAACTAACTGAACTAAATGTACCTCGATGAGTTAAAACTAATTCATTAGCCATGATGGCAGCATCTGCAAGTTTACTCACTTTGTGTTCATTTAAATAAGTAGCTACAGCAGAAGGAACACAGTGTTTAAACTCCTCCAAAAGTAACAATTCTCTTTAACTGCTCTTTAGTTTCAACTTTCATTGAAGTGCGCCATCGCTCAAATAGACTCTCTTTTTCCCTAGCAAATTCAACAAAAGTGCAATTTTCAGTTTTGGTTAAATTTTCCAAATTTTTGACGATATGCCTCAGGCACCAGCTCATATAAAACGTTTTTGGCCATTTCAGAGATAAAGCAACACGGTCAAAGTGATCAAAATATTTCTCTACCTCTTTTTCAGAAAATGGCGGAACAAATCTCATGTTATGATGAACATCAAACACTAATGCAGATGACTGTTCTGGCACTAAATGTACGTCAGCTCACGGTGTCTCCGCCTGTTTTGCTGCTAATTCCAACTCCAACTTCTTTAACTGAAACGCTCTCTCTTCCCGTTCTCTCTCTAACTCAAGTTCTAATTTTCGTACAGACAACTGTTTTTCTAGTTTCCTAGCTTCAAATTCCTGTTCTGTTTCTCTTTCTTCCATAGTGCAACCCTCATGATCAGCACAGAGTTTTTCTGCATCTAAATACAGCTGTTTCTCTTACATTGACATCTCTGGAAATTTTAACGCATTTACCACATCAATATCACTGGAAGAAAACACTGAAGATTGACTGAGAACAACAGTTCTTACCTCTAAAACTCCCCTTTCAACCAGAGATCGTTTCAAAGCTGTCACAAGCATGCCTTTTAATTTCTTATCATGAGTAGTGAGATCAGTATTAAAACGCTCAGCAATTTGTATTAATTCTTCCTTTGTACAACGCTCAATTAAAGATTCATAGGAACACGCAAATAAAATCATCAAGTACTGAAAACTATTTTGTATTAGCATTCACTTATACAACACAAACAAACAAACACTCCAGTACTCACCCAGAAAACTGAGGTCTGTACGAAAACTACAACTCCCAAAAGCCACTGCTTCGAAATGAACAACAACTGAACGTTACTTAATCTACCCATTCACAAAAACTTTAAAAACTTACCACAAGTCGGACACGTAGGTACGTGAGGAAGAGAGAAGCGCACAAATCACAAACGGCGTCAATTTCAGAATAGATTCACCTTTATACTTAAAGAAACTCCAGCTCCTATCTAAGAAAAAAAAAACAGATGTAAAAGTAGTCAAAACAAATGTCAACAACACAGTGTTGCTTCTTTTCTGGCTATTTTTAGTAACAGCTATTTGTAATGTAACATTGTCCATGAAATCAGCTGTGCTCAATATATATATATATATATATATATATATATATATATATATATATATATATATATATATATATATATATATATATATATATATGAGCAATACACAGTAGTGATGGGTCGTTCTTGAATGATTCATTCGTTTTGAACGAATCTTCAATATGACTCGGGAACTACGAGTCCTCTCAGGGAGGGATTCGTTCATCCGCGCGTGCACAGACTGAGCACATTTGTGCAGATGGTTTCGTTTATTTCAAATCTTTTGATTCATTCATAACGTGAAAGACAGAAGCCAATCATGCATTTTTGATCTGTTCACCTCTCCAGTCCTCGGGTTTGAGTCAATCTATCACGTGATGAATGAACAACTCAAGAACCAGATAACTCGAAAGGTGAACTAATCATTATGGCTCCTATCTGCTCAGACTGTGTACACTGGTTAAGATTATATGTGACTGTCAGTGTAACGTGAACGAACCACTGACATTTGAAGACATGAAGAGGTAAGTTGAGCCAAGAGACAAAAATACCTTCATAGACAAAAGAGCAGGTAAACATTGAATTATTATTTTCTCCTTCTTCTAGTATTCTATTTATGACTTAATGTCATGTGATCAACCTTTTGGGCTTGTTGTAGATGTGTTTGGAAGCAATTCGTAACATTTTAATAATATTTTGGCAAATTGAACCAAATGAAAGAAATGACTCGAAAAAAGATTTGTTCATCCTAATGAACGAGACTCAAAGATCTGAGTCAGTAAAATGATCCGAACTTCCCATCACTAATACACAGTCAGACTGATAAATTTGGTCAGCTTAATTTTATTTTAAATAGTTTTTATTTTAAACTGTCATGTACAGTTAGGTCCATAAAACAGTTAGACTTGTTTCAGCTGGTTGTGTATTGGTTGTTGGACATTTAAAATTGTTTTTCAGCTATCTGTGTTTAGTACTAGCAAGTTTTAGCCACTGTTTCCTTTTGTTTACTGTAAGAGCTTGCGTGCCGAGCTGGAGGTTTTTCGCGCCCCCCCGCCGCTGCAGTTTCGGGTGTTTTGTAACTTTGGAGGCGTGTCCAAACGCCAGGTAAAGACTATATATTTGAACACATTTGGTTTAGCTAGCAGGAGAAGCACTTTAGCATCGAGAGCAACACCGAGTAAGTACATTTAGACCTGTTTTCAGTTGCTGTGTTTGGTTAGAGAACACTTAGACTTGTTTCAGCTGGTTGTGTATTGGTTGTTGGACATTTAAAATTGTTTTCAGCTATCTGTGTTTAGTGTTTGGTTAGAGAACAGTTAGACTTGTTTCAGCTGGTTGTGTATTGGTTGTTGGACATTTAAAATTGTTTTTCAGCTATCTGTGTTTAGTACTAGCAAGTTTTAGCCACTGTTTCCTTTTGTTTACTGTAAGAGCTTGCGTGCCGAGCCGGAGGTTTTTCGCGCCCCCCCGCCGCTGCAGTTTCGGGTGTTTTTACTCTCGAGGCGTGTTCACCTGAGCTCAATCAGCAAAGCGCTCGGGGGTGTATATAAGCGACTAGTCTCACCGCGGCAGCGGTCGCGGCAGCCTCGTGTGAAGCCCGCCTCGTGTGAAGACCGACGAGTGTAAAGACCATCGACTCTACCTGTGCGACTAAGACCGACGAGTGTAAAGACCATCGACTCTACCTGTGCGACTAAGACCGACGAGTGTAAAGACCATCGACTCTACCTGTGCGACTCCACCGAGCAAAGACACCGACCAAGCACTTGAGTACTTCTTACTTTATTTTTTTCCTTTTCTCTGCACTCATTATTGTTTTCCTTGCACTTTATTATGTGTTTACTAATTCCTGTTGTTACTAATACTCGCAGAACACGGGAGGTACGCTGCAGGCGCAACCCTCACAACCTTCGATCAATTCATGTATCCTCTATTTCACAACTCTCTCTCTCTGTGGGCCTCTGGAATTGTCAATCTGCTGTTAACAAAGCAGATTTTATTACCTCCATAGCCACTCATTCTGACTTTGGTCTCATGGCTCTAACTGAAACCTGGCTGAGACCGGAGGACACTGCTACACATGCAGCTCTTTCTACTAATTTCTCTCTTTCCCACACTCCTCGTCAGACAAGGAGAGGGGGTGGGACTGGACTACTGATTTCCAAAGAATGGAAATTCACTCAGAGACCGTCCCTGCCAAAAATCAGCTCTTTTGAATTCCATGCAGTCACCATTATCCACCCCTTTCGCATAAATGTGGTTGTCATCTACTGCCCACCGGGTACATTAGGTCACTTCTTGGATGAACTGGATGTTCTTCTCTCATCTTTTTCTGATTATGACACTCCCTTGTTGGTGCTAGGTGACTTCAACATCCACATAGAAAGACCTCAAGCTGCTGACTTCCAGACTCTGCTTGCATCTTTCGACCTCAAAAGAGCACCTACTTCTGCTACTCACAAATCAGGTAATCAACTAGACCTTATTTACACTCGACATTGCCTCGCTGACCAAACACTAGTAACTCCACTACAAACATCGGATCATTTCCTTCTCTCTCTCAACATCCACATTACTCCTGAGCCGCCACACACTCCTACTCTAGTTGCCTTTCGCAGAAACCTACGCTCTCTCTCACCCAACAGACTATCCACCATTGTTTCTAACTCTCTTCCTCCATCTTGCAAACTCTCTGCACTTGATACGAACAGTGCCACTGATACACTCTGCTCCACGCTAACATCATGTCTAGACAGACTATGCCCTCTGACATCCAGACCAACCCGAGCCAGTCCTCCTGCACCCTGGCTCTCTGATGTTCTCCGTGAGCATCGCTCAAAACTTCGGGCTGCTGAGAGAAGCTGGCGAAAAACTAAAAATCCTGAACAGCTCATAACATACCAAACTCTTCTGTCTTCTTTCTCGACTGAGGTTACTTCTGCAAAGCAGACATACTTCCGTCAGAAAGTCAACAGTGCCACCAATCCTCGCTTGCTTTTTAAAACATTTTCCTCCCTCCTCTACCCTCCTCCTCCACCCGCATCCTCCACACTCACTACTGATGACTTTGCTACATTCTTTTGCACCAAAACTGCAAAAATCAGTGCTCAATTTGCTGCACCTACAACAAACACGCAAGATACACCACCAACACCACACACACTCACCTCTTTCTCCCAGCTCTCTGAGTCTGAGGTGTCCAATTTCGTGCTATCAAGCCATGCAACCACCTGTCCGCTAGATCCCATTCCCTCTCATCTCCTGCAAGCCATTTCTCCTGCAGTCATACCAACACTGACTCACATAATTAACACATCTCTTGACTCTGGTCTATTCCCTACTTCATTTAAGCAGGCTAGGGTAACCCCTCTGCTAAAGAAACCCAACCTGGATCAAACGCTACTTGAAAACTACCGACCGGTATCCCTGCTTCCATTCATGGCCAAGATTTTGGAGAAAGTAGTGTTCAATCAAGTCCTAGACTTTCTTACTAAAAACAACCTCATGGACAACAAGCAATCTGGCTTTAAGAAAGGCCACTCAACTGAGACTGCCCTGCTCTCGGTCGTGGAGGACCTCAGACTGGCTAAAGCAGACTCTAAATCATCTGTCCTCATCTTGCTGGATTTATCAGCTGCTTTTGACACTGTAAACCACCAGATCCTGCTATCTACGCTTGAGTCACTGGGCGTCACAGGCACTGTTATTCAATGGTTCAGTTCCTACCTCTCGGACAGGTCATTCAGGGTGTCGTGGAGGGGAGAGGTGTCCAACCTACAGCATCTATACACTGGGGTACCTCAGGGCTCTGTGCTTGGGCCACTTCTCTTCTCTATCTACACAGCATCTTTAGGAACAGTCATCCAGAAACATGGTTTTTCCTACCACTGCTATGCTGATGACACCCAGCTATACCTCTCTTTCCACCCTGATGATCCCTCGGTTCCAGCTCGCATTTCAGCCTGCCTGTCAGACATTTCACTCTGGATGAAAGATCATCATCTCCAGCTTAACCTTATGAAAACGGAAATGCTTGAAGTTTCTGCCAACCCGACTCTTCACCATAACTTTTCAATCCAGATGGATGGAGCAACCATCACTGCATCCAAAATGGTAAAAAGCCTTGGAGTTACGATTGATGACCAACTGAACTTCTCTGACCACATTTCTAGAACTGCCCGATCTTGCAGATTCGCACTCTACAACATCAGAAAGGTCCGACCCTTCCTATCTGAACATACAGCTCAACTCATTGTTCAAGCTCTTGTCCTCTCCAAACTGGACTATTGCAACTCTCTGCTAGCCGGGCTACCAGCTAGTTCTATCAAACCTCTTCAGCTGCTTCAGAACGCAGCAGCACGAGTGGTCTTTGATGAACCCAAAAGAGCACATGTCACTCCGCTACTCACCCGTTTGCACTGGCTGCCAGTTGCTGCCCGCATCAAATTCAAAGCTCTGATGTTTGCTTACAAAGTGACCTCTAGCTGTGCTCCTTCGTATCTGATCTCACTTCTGCAGATATATGTGCCCTCCAGAAACTTGCGTTCTGTGAATGAACGTCGCCTCGTTGTTCCATCCCAAAGAGGGAAGAAATCACTTTCCCGAACTCTCACATTCAATCTGCCCAGTTGGTGGAATGAACTCCCTAACTACATCAGAACAGCCGAGTCACTTGCTGTCTTCAAGAAACGACTAAAAACGCAACTGTTTAGTCTCCACTTTCCCTCCTAATCTGCAATTGCCTCTCTGGCTATACCACTAACTGTGCCCTCTTTCTCTCTCTCTCTCTCTCTCTCTCTCAAAAAAAAAAAAAAAAAAATTTTCTACTAATGTTTTGCTTCTTAGACTTTTACACGCCTGAAACTTGTCTATAGCGCTTGTTCACTGCTGCTCTTATAGTTGTGTAAATTGCTTCCTTGTCCTCATTTGTAAGTCGCTTTGGATAAAAGCGTCTGCTAAATGACTAAATCTAAATGTAAATCTAAATGTAAATATTTGGACATCGACACAATTCTAACATTTTGGCTCTATACACCAACACAATGAACTTGAAATGGAACTAACAAGATGTGCTTTAACTGCAGACTGTCAGCTTTAATTTGAGGGTCTTTACATCCAAATCAGGTGAACGGTGTAGGAATTACAACAGTTTGCATATGTGCTTCCCACTTGTTAAGGGTTCAAAAGTAATTGGACAAATGGCTTCTAAACTGTTTCATGGCCAGGTGTGTGTTATTCCTTCATTATCCCAACAACTGTGAAAACAACTGTGGTGGACAATCAAAGAATTCTTTCCCTGGTGAAGAAAACACCTTTGATAACAGTTGGCCAGATCAAAAACACTCTCCAGGAAGTAGGTGTAGGTGTGTCAAAGTCAACAGTCAAGAAAAGATTACACCAGAGTAAATACAGAGGGTTCACCACAAAATGAAAACCATTTGGTGAGCCTTAAAAACAGGAAGGCCAGATTAGAGTTCTATAAAAGCCCTATAAAAAACAACATCCTATGGACAGATGAGACTAAGATACAACTTGTACCAGAGTGATGGGAGGAGAAGAGTATGGAGAAGGAAAGAAACTGTTTATTATCCTAAGCAGTAAAGCATGTTGGTAGTAGTGACATGGCGTGGGCATGAATGGCGGTCAATGGAACTAGTTCTCTTGAATTTATTGATGATGTGATTGCTGATAAAAGCAGCGGGATGAATTCTCAAGTGTTTCAAGCAATATTTTCTGCTCCTATTAAGCCAAATGCTTCAGAACTCATTGGACAGTGCTTCACAGTGCAGAATGTTATGCAATGGCCAAGTCAATCACCTGAGCTGAATCCATTAATAAGCTTTTATTTACACAAAAACATTGATAAAATCAGTGTGTTACTGACTTTGCAATGGGGTTGTTTTACTGCACATGGAAGCTTGATGTTACATTTTTTTTAACAAAAAATACACTGTATCAGTTATAATAAAATAAAACATTATTATAAGTGATTTGAAGACCCATATGGCTTAAATAAAGTCAAGGGAACAGTAGAATGAACAGTTTGCGTGAAATCAAAATTGACCATGTTTATTTTGGTAGCTTACATTATTTTTTAGGTGAATAAATAATTTGTTCATCGATTGTCTGTTGCGTCAGAAGGGAACCCCAAACTACCCTCTCCCAGACACTGCCTCATTCCCATTTTCTCTCCTCACTTCCGTTCCTTGTGTCTTAGCTCCACCCTTTCACGACTCGAGGGAAGGATGCAAGGACAGAGAAATTTCATCAAGTGAATATGTCTTTGCTTCCTTTAGCGTCACTTCAAAGCATCGTTATTTATTGATTTATCATCTGAATTCTTAAAGGGGTGGTCCACTATGATATCATATTTTAAACTTTAGTCGATGTGTAATGTTGCTGTGTGTACATAAACAACATCTCTGAATGCAAGATGCTCAAACTTCAATGCAAAAGGAGACATTAGCTTTAACAGAGTTAGCCTAGCAAAGCCTACAGTGAACGAATTTGGGGAGAGACAAAAAAAATACATCCGGGCTAGTGAGATCACAAAATTTCCAGAGAACAGGGGTATGGGAGGTTTGGTGTTGTGTGGTGGTCTCTGAGTAACAAAGTTGACAACCGGGGGATGGATGGGCTGCTGGTGTATGCGATGTTATCAACTGTACCATGTTTTTGACCGGCAGCGATCAGATGCTATACCAAAATTGATGATCTGGCGTGGGGATGAAATTACAGAAGTTTTCCGGGAGAAATAACATGGGAAGGTGGCAGGAGATGGGTGTGAAATACGAGAGACTCTCTAGAAAAACGGGAGTTTGGCAGGTATGATTTAGCTACAAACATATATATCCGTTTTACCCCGTAAACATCCACAATCTTCAACAGCAACTGCAATGTATCTGTATTTGTCAGCATTCCGTGAGATTTGCATTTGAAATAATGAATTATATTATGTACAGACATCCCAAGTCAAAGTCAAATTAAAGGAACTGAAAACAACCTTTTGATTTTACAATAACTTTGTGCTTATTATTCAGGTTAATGTGTGTTTGTTTTTTCAACTGTGTTTAGTGATTTTTGGCACAGATGTGAAGGGGGAGGAGAATTTACACATCGTGTAGTAAATAAAACACATCTGCCAAGGATCCACCTGGGTATCCTCACTCATGCCTTTTCAGGAAGCTTCATTGGTCCTTGCGGTACAATTAGATGATTGAGATTTCTTACAAGATGGGGAGTATGAATTGTATAGATTTCAAGCCTCAACAACGCTTTTAAAATAAACTGGTTAAAGAATAGTTTTATTTAATCCATCTTCTTTGAAATATATGTTGGTCCGCAAGTATGATATTCTTAAAATTCTATTCTTAAAAGTTTCATTCTGCTTGCATGGTTTCTTACATTTAAGCATAACTTTTCACCACATACATATAATATTTGGAACATCAGGAACCCATACCGAAATAAAAGCTTGAAATTGGTTCAGTAATAATAACATTTCTTTCATCTGTCTGTTATTTAAACCTGATGGACAGTTATATAACTACACATCTTTACTCATAAGGCCATCCTCTTTCAAAGAGAAGTTTGATGGTACCACAGCAGTGACATTGGGGGAAACTGGAGGGGCAGCAGACTTACCTTGAGCTTTTCCAAGGTGATTCTTTTCTACACAAGCTTTAAGCCTGTTTACATGACACACACGGTCCTTACATTTTCGGTATGGAGTAGTAACAAGTAAGTTGGTCTCATTTATCTTTATTTCAACCAGTAAGGAATAATGGAACAAGGAGCTGGAAGTAAGACTAAGACGGAATCTCCAGGTTCAGAGTTCACTTTTCACAGCTTTCTTGTCATACTGACAGTTAAATTTTTGTCTAGGCAACAGAGAGATGAAGCTTTGCAAGGGCCTGGTTATTATACAGCTTCTCACGGATAGAGGACATATGGTCCTAAACAGGCACAGGTTTGGAACTTTGATTTAATAACTTTTCACTTAATAATTTTAGTGGACCTCTTACTGTGTGACCAGACAGATTAGCTGGGCTAAAGCTGAGGGACTCCTGCACATACCTAGTTATTTCAAACACGAAGAAAGGTAAACCCTCAACCCAGTCTATCCCAGTATTGGCGCAGCATGTATTTCACACTATTGTGGAATCTTTCTTGACTTTGACTCTCAGGATGATAGGCAGTGGATGCCTGGTGGCTTTTACCTTTTTTAGAGCCTGTTTAAAGATCCTAGAGGTAAAGTTTGACCCTTGGTCACTTTGGATTACTTTTGGTAGGCCGAATGTTGTGCAGTATATGTTGCAGAATTTGAGTAGTTACTTTACCACAATGGTCTCAAACTCAATTCCTGGAGGGCCATAGCTCTGCACTGTATAGCTCCAACCTCCTTCAACTCACAACTGCTTAATAGTCTCTAGTAGACACCTTGATTAGTTGGATCAGCTATGTTTGATTAGGGTTGGAGTAACCCTTGTTGCGGCCCTTAAGGAATCGAGTTTGAGACCTAAGCTTTACCATAAACTTAGCTTTCATGGACTGCAGTGTCAAATCTTGAAATGTAAACTCCTACTCCTACTTATTGCTCAACTGGATATTTTCCCCCATCTGTATAAAATAATTAAAAATTTTCTCATAAAACTGCTAATATTGTAACTGTTGCTATATCTTTCTTCTGCTTTTTTCTCTGTCCTCCAACAATCTCGTTTCAACTATCGCTTTAGGAACATTCCAAATTGCTACATTGTTTTAAGGATAAATTGAGACAAATTTCTTTATTTTCCTAACTACATTCCCTAATCCACTGCTTAAATTTCCACCCAAAACTATTTCTTTCATTCTTTTTATATTCTCAACATTTATTTAAGACTGTACATGTGCTATGATTTTTATTACAACTCTTCAGATTAACCCAATAACTCATTTTTGATGCCATCTCCCCCATTTCTACTCTAATGTTATCTTGAGGTGTTAATCTTATTGCTCTACAGCAGTGGTTCCCAACCTTTTTTGCCTGAGACCCACTTTTCCCCTGAAAAATATTGTAAGGCACCCATCCACATTTAATGATATTATTGCTCAAAAAATTTTGCAGGAAGAATGACAAAATTGTTTTCAAACAAACGATATGTTTATTACTATATCTAGATATGTTTAGGCACAAATAATAGCCTAATGTCTAAAAACAGGGCCGAATAAAACTTTCTTCCTCTGCTTCAACTGCACAGCACACAGCGAGCTCACATCATCCAACATGCGTGTCGAACTACACTACCCACAATGCACTTCGCTATGGACTACAACTCCTGTAAACAGCAGTCTTAAAGCGGCCATTTCTATTTCCCCTCTTCAGCAACACTAGTGTGCAATTTAAGCAAAACTTACTAAAATTGTTTTTCATTTGGTTTTGTAGTTCAGGCCTAAGTAAATTTTTGTTGCTGTTTTTAACTGTTTAAGTTCATTTGATTGACTATATATAAATCAGTGGATATTGTTGATGCATTTATTGGGTAAATTGCTACTTTTTACTGTCATTCAATGTATTATTGGTCATTGTCAATGCACTGTCACTTTAACTGAGCGTGAGCAGTGCAGCAAAAATAGACCCAGCTCCGAAACTATCGCAGCACTGCTGCTTCAGCGATGCTCACGCCTCGCGCTGACTCGTTGCTGCTGTGTGCAGTATGAAAGCTCTAATCTGTTAACATAGCCATCGAAAAAACATGCTCTGCTCGAGCGCTCCTTATGCTTGCCGTCGGAAACAGGCTTCAACGTTGCATACGCACAAAAACTTTGCGTACGCCAGATTTTACGCTCAGGTTTGGATTTACTAACTGAAATTAACGTGAGAATATGCGTTGGTCCTCACCAACTTCATGTCTGGTGTACATGTATTTCCTGTGTGTGTTTGTTTTATTTCCATTGGCGACTTCTAGAGGCAATTATGTTAAATTGCACACCACAAAGTATTGCACCAACAAAGTATCCTGGCAACTGGTTCTTTACAAAGGGAACTGGCAGACCGCTCGGGGTTAAGCCAGTCGTCTTTGAGTCGTGCAATGCCAACTGTATGGGACGGGATCATCCGCATGTCTAGCAGATATATAAGGTTCCATACCATGCAGTTGACCAGCCAAACATTAAAGCGCAATTTGCTGTGATCGCTGGCTTTCCCAATGTAATCGGAGTGATCGACTGCACCGCATATGTCATGTGTAAATAAAGGTACAGAGAAGGATCGAATATGCAAGTGAAACTTTAATAAACACGGTCAGAATAAAGCCAACAGGCCTACAAATGGAGGGTGAGGACACTGGGACACTGGGGCAGGAACAAAAGGGCGAAACGAAGTCCAGCAGTCACTTCTCTTAGTCCTGAGCACAATACAGACTCACATAAGCAAACACAACGAACTGACAATGAGACATAGAAACGTAGCCCAGATATAGGCTCAATAATGAACCTCAGCTGGTGATCAATCAAACAGCTGAGTGCCGTCATAACATGTGACCAAACAAATACACGTGGACAAACAAACAACACAAACCCATGTGACAAAACAGATACTCCGGAAAGCGCACAAACCTGCAACCGTGACAGCATATTGCTATAAAGGCGCTATCTGAAGACGAATTTGCATAGCTGAATCGAAAACATTTCCATTCAATAAATGTGCAAATAATATGTGATGCTTAAATGTGCTTAACAAATATTGTGGCAAGGTACCTTGGTCAACCCATGATTCATTTATCCTCACAAACAGCATGGTTGGAATGAGGCTTCAAGGTGGCAGGGTGCGTGATGGGTAGCTTTTTGGTATTTAAAGTGATGTATTTAAAGATATTATTCCAGCTAAGTTTTTTTATTGTATTTTATTTTATTGAGGATAAATATTTAACTGCATATCAGGAGACAGCGGTTATCCATTAAAGACGTGGCTGTTAACCCCTCTCAACAACCCACAAACTGACCAAGAGCGCAGATACAATGATGCCCATTCTCACACTCAGCGGGCGATTGGGCAGCTGAAATGCCAGTGGCGCTGCCTTGATAAGCGTGGAGGGGTGCTGCTATACCGCCCTAACGTGTTCCTCTAATACATCTGTCTCCCAAAGACACGGATACTCCAGACAGTAAAGTGTCGCCCAAAATTGAGGCAACTCTCTTCTCAAAGGGTATTAGTTCAGCATCCCCCATTCCCCTGCCTGTTCGGTCCACACTTTAACAGTGCGCTGCTGTTCTCCTCTTAACCTGCACCTTTACATCAGACCATTTCTTTTTTAGTTTGTTCACAGTGGGATGTTCATACCCCACTGCGTTAACCGCGTCAGCTAAACTCTCCCACTCTATTTTTTTTACTCTTGTTATTAATTCCAGAGGACAAACTTGCAAATAACAGTTTTTCTCCGGTCTACCTCTGATAGAATCAGAAAGAGCTTTATTGCCAGGTATGTTCACACATACTAGGAATTTGTTTTCGTGACAGAGCTTCTACAGTGCAACAGGATTACAGAGACAGGACAAAAACAGATAATAAATATATTTTAAAAAAATAGAAGTAAGTAGTGAGTGCAAATATACAGATTGACAAGTGTATGTACATGTTTATTACTATATACAACGTTATATGTGCAGCTGTTATGTGCAAATTGGCATGTAAAGTGTGTTGTTAAATAAGTGTATATGTGTATAAAAGTATATAGCAAGTAGTGATGTTGGTTTCGCAATTATTATCATCAAGTGTTCATGAGATGGATTGCCTGAGGGAAGAAACTGTTTCTGTGTCGGGCTGTTCTGGTGCGCAGTGCTCTGTAGCGTCTACCAGAAGGTAAAAGTTCAAAGAGGAGCACCTACAATTCACATTCTGTAAAGTTTCTCTTCTTGCTTGCTCGCTTTTGCCATTGCTTTTTCATATATATTTATAAGGGGGATTTAACAGTCATTACCATATTTATAAGGGGGAGGAGGCAGGGAGGGGTTTTGTGCTCGTGCACTCAGTTTCACATTAATTCGGATGTACAAAGGGAATATGTGTGAATATACATGAGGCCCCTGGTCTTTTGTCCACAAGAAAATCACGCAACTCCTCCCTCAAGCTGAACAAACACATCAGCACCTGCCCTATGCACCGCTATCTCACATCAGTGTGCATCAGCAGGGTATGATAATCAGTGCCGACCTTTTCGCAAAGAGCTGTGAATAACCTAGAGTTGGTGGCTCTGGATTTTACAAAGTTTGCTATTTTTACAGCCACATCCAAAACTCCATAAAGACTTGGTTCCATTTCTCTTGTAGCAAACGCCTCTCCATGAAGAAAGCAGTGTGTTGAGACGGCAAATAGAGCAACTTGTTTAATTCGCTGAACTACCCCAGACTGCCTGCCAGTCATCGCAGCAGCTCCATCAGTACAGACCCCAATACAGTCACTCCAGTTTATCTCATTTGCTCTAATGTCAAGAGTTTCAAAAATATCGTTTGCCATCGTTGTGGTACGGCGCTCTTTACAAAACAAAAGATCTTTTTTTGTCTCATGTTCTCTCTTTCACAATGAGTTGTGCCATTTTTGACACATCAGCAGACCCGTCTATTTGAAGTGCAAATTTATTAGCATGAAGTCACGCACAAAGCTGATCCCTCACGTCTTCTGACATTGTTGCGATGCAACGTTTAACCGTATTATTTGATAATGGCATCTTTACCAGTTGTTTTGATTTATCCTCTCCAAATAATTCCTTGACAATCTTTGTTGTGCATGGCAAAATTAAAGTTTCTGCAACTGTATGCCCTTTCTTTGCTTTTTTTTCCCAGCAACTGTGTAGGATATTTTTAAACGTTTTTTGTCAGTAGCTGTGACGTCCCTCATCTCATCATGGGTGTGTGTCAATTCTCGTGCCTTGCGCTCAAACAATTGCTGGGCTTGTCATGGTATTGGGGATGAGTCGTCTGCAAATGTCTTAATTTGGATGGCCTCATGCATTCGTTAGCAAGAACTTTGGTGCAGATTTTGCTCTGTGGCTGGGTCAGGGACTTATTTCTTCAAGAAAAGGGAATATAACCATAGTTCAGGTAACTATCTTGGTATTTTTTGCATTTCATGTTTCCAGTATTGCTAGCGCTGCATCCCAAAATGTTTGGAGCTTCCTCACCTGGGTCCAGTAGGCTTGAATCATTACTTTTAGCTGCAGAAGGCGAATCAGTAAGTCTTTTTTGTGGAGGATGAATCACAAATTTGTCTATTTCTTTGGTCAGCATGGGATAAAATGATAAATGGGATAAAAAGGCAACATGATCATTCTCCCAATTGTGCACTGCTAAAAAAATAAAAAAATATGACGAGACTCCCACAGAGCTCGCTGAGGCACCCTTGTGGGCCGGGACTCCCCTGTTGGGATCCAATGCTCGACAGCAGGGGTCACCAAACTTGTTCCTGGAGGGCCTGTGTCCTGCAGATTTTAGCTCCAACCCTGATCAAATACACCTGAACAAGCTAATTACGTTCTTACTAGGTATACTTGAAACATCCAGGCAGGTGTGGAGCTAAACCCTGCAGGGACACCGGCCCTCCAGGGCCGAGATTAGAGACCCCTGCTCTCCAGCATATTGTGAGTGCTCTTGATTGTATATTATCTAGTTTATTAAACTCTGTTTTTGCAGTATTGTTATATACCAGTGATTCTCAAACTTTTTTCACCAAGTACCACCATAATAACCCGCATTGAAGTACAGTAGCATAGTTGGCCTAATTAAGCAGCTACAGCTCTGCACAGATCGAAAACATGGCAGATTAATTCTTCTTATTAAGAATATTTATTATTGTCAGACACTTTAAACATTATAAATAGTTTGAACATTAACACTGCACTGTGCTTACAAATTAAAAAAATATATTAAAAAAATCGACGTTTAATTTAAAATGTGCTTTTAAAATGGTACTGTTTTTAATAAGTATAAAGAAAACTGCTGTAAAGTAACCTATTCACCAAAACCTGCAAATGTTCCTTGGACCTCATAAATATAGGCTATATTGTCATGTATAAACTTTTGGAGAAAATTTTAAACATACAAATAAATCATATATACATGCAACATATATCTTTGAAATCTAAATGATAACTTGTATTTTAAATATATGAATTGGATTTACATATTTAAATTAGAAATTAGATCTGCTTACTGCACGTAGGAGTAGGCTTTGTGTGTCAGAAAAGCAAGTGATTAAACCATACCTGTCATCATTGGGGTATAAAAATACTGGATACGCTCCCAACAACTGTTACAAATATGGAGAGGAAATTAGCTTTAAATGATAGAATACATAAACATTAGAAAATTGAAAATAAAATAAAACGTTTAGCCTGTTAAAATTAATTTACTGATCAGTGTGTTAATTTTTTTACTTTAATTATTCAGTGATTCCTCCGCGTACCACTAGAAGGAAGCCTGCGTACCTCTAGGTGGTATGTGTACCACAGTTTGAGAACCACTGTTATATACTACACATCCATAATCTATGCTGCACCTTGATATCAAGCTAGATATACTTGCACATTTCCTTGCTTCCCTTTCATATTTAGCTGCACTTGAGTATTGATTTTATGTTATGGATAATGTCATCCCCATTCTACTGACCACCTTTCTACATCGTTAATTGCTTCTTGTATTCCTTTAACTATGTTTTCCCCTCTTCCACACTGTCCCATCATCTGCATATAGTGCCCTCCTGATACTTGGTTTGAGTCTTTCAAATATATTATTTATCATTGAATTAAATAAAATTGGAACAATTACACTCCCTCGTGGAGTCCCACCAAAATGTCATAAAACGCTGATAGTTTCTCTCCTATTCCTACCTGGAATGTACGCTCAAACAAAAAAATCTAAAATCCAATTATACATCTCCCGTATTCCATTTTAATTACTCTAATAAACAGCCCTTCACTCCATAATGTGTCACATGCCTTTTCAATTTCAAAGAAAACTGTAACAAGGTATTCCTTCATTACTAAAGCTTTTTTATCGTTATTGAAATAATATATAAACAGTATTAGAGGATCCATAATAGATCTTTTTCCTAAAACTTTTTCCTAACAAGATTAGTTCTTTTAGTTTAGTTTAGTGTTCTTACTATCATTTCCATTCTCCATTAATGAAGATGTAAGAGCAATGGGCCTGTAACTTGTCACAATTGCCATTTTAGGTAAGGTGCCTCTCTTCCGTAGATGGTTATATAATTTTAATATTGCTTTTATGGCCACCTTCGGTAATTTTTTTTTAACATACTATAACTAATCATGTCTCTTCCTGGTTTTGTATTTTTGGAATTATTGATAGCTATTTTTCATTCATAAGCATTAATATCTTGATACAAATTATAATCCATATCTTATTTTTTCCTATGAACCTTTTCATATTTGTTCACTCAGTATTGAAAATTTGGAAGATATCCTTATAATTATATCCTTATAATATATTATCCTAATTGTTATGAACTTTGACAAATGCTTTTGCTATAATTTCATTTTTTTTTCTTTGTTTGTTACCACCATTTTCCCTGGCTCGTGTATTACAGGAATTGGTTTATAATTATAAATGCAATTCATTCTTTTTATGTTCACATGTATTCCAGATTCTGCTGCCTTCTAATTTCTTTGCATAACTCATGAAACTTCCATTTTGCCTGCTTGTATGCAAATCTTGTACACTGATTACTGTGTACTTATACTTGATTTACCTGTATGTAATTACATCTGTACCTAACTTCTGTAATTACATTTGTGATTACACTGTTGACCATCCCTTACACCTTAACCCACCCTTAAACTTACCCATGCCACCAAACCTGTCCATAACCCAACCCCTATCCCAACTTAAGACCACAACAAGTGTTCTCAAATACATCATAAACACAGTAAGTACATTGTATTTATTTTTTGATGCAAGTACATAGTAGTTAAGGACACCTAATATAAAGTGGGACCAAGTTTTGTTTTTGTAAAGTATTCTGGACCTCACATACTACAGGCCAGTGATCACTGCTCAGATTATGATCAAGCACATTCCAAGTGCACTTACCTGCTAAAACAGCTGATGTTATTGTAAGGTCTAGGTTTGAGATTTTACCTTTTTCTTATATCCATCCTTGTTGGCTTCCCATCATTCAGACCTACAAGTGAATGTTCTTCCATACAATTCTCCATAATTATCCCATTGCTGTCTGTGTTTTACTACCCCATAACCCATTATATGCATTAAAATTCCCACATATAATAATTTCTCTGAGTGTATCCACATAATTTCTTCTAATAAAGTATTTCCTTGCATGAATTATAATAATGTATGATTCTAATACCTTCACCTGTTCCCATTACATCTATATTTATATATTCTATATACAGTTAGGTCCATACATATTTGGACATCGGCACAATTCTAACATTTTTGGCTCTATACATCAACACAATGTATTTGTGTTAATGGAATTAAACGAACAAGATGTGCTTTAACCGCAGACTGTCAGCTTTAATTTGAGGCTATTTGTATCTAAATCAAGGGAACGGTGTATGAATCACAACAGTTTGCATATGTGCCTCCCACTTTTTAAGGGTCCAAAAGTAATTGGACAGAATAATAATCATGAATTAAAATTTAACTTTTTAATGCTTGGTTGAAAATCCTTTGCAGTCAATTACAGTCTGAAGTCTGGAACACGTAGACATCACCAGATGCTGGGATTCATTCCTGGTGGTGTTCTGCCAGACCTCTACAGCAACTGTCTTCAGTTCATGCTTGTTCTTGGGGCATTTTCCCTTCAGTTTTGTCTTCAACAAGTGAAATGCATGCTCAATTGGATTCAGGTCACGTGATTGACTTGGCCATTGCATAACATTCCACTTCTTTCCTTTTTAAAAACTCTTTGGTTGCTTTAGCAGTATGCTCTGTGTCATTCTCCATCTGCACTGTGAAGCACTGTCCAATGAGTTCTGAAGCGCTTAATATGAGCTTAATATTGGCTTAATATGAGCAGATAATATTGCCTGAAACACTTCAGAATTAATCCCGCTGCTTTTATCAGCAGTCACATCATCAATAAATTCAAGAGAACCATTGACTGCCATTCATGCCCACACCATGTCACTACTACCACCATGCTTCACTGTTTAGGATCATGAGCAGTTTCTTTCCTTCTGATCACATGGGAAAACGTGTGTATTTGAAACGCTGTTCTGTGAATTCACATGTGATCACATGTGAAACACATGTGCATTTTCAAGTGAACCACATGTAATCACATAGGAAAGCGTGTATATGGAAAGCTTTTGTATGAATTCACGTGTGCTTCACGTGATCACATAGGAAAACGTGTGTATTTGGAATGCTTTTGTGTGAATTTACATGCACTTCACATGTGAACCACATGTGATCACATATGAAAATGTAGGAATTGGTTTTAAAACCACAACGGTTCGAACTGTAGTTCTGCCGAATGGGCAGTATTAATAGCTATAAAGGTGGGAGAACGTTGATATTATGTGATTGTATTGTATTGCAATATGGAACAGTTAAGTGTTGATGTTAAATCAAAATAAATTCACAAATACTTCAAAATGAAATGATTTTGATGACAATAATTCCCTATGGTTACAACTGAATTAGTTACAAAATAACTGTATAAAATAATGAGATATGAAATGATAAAACATATGACATAAATTGTACCCAGCTTAAATGTAAAATTAAAGTTACCAGAGGTAGAAGGAGAGACACAGGGGGAGGGAGAGAGAGACAAAGAGAGCAGGCCCAGAAGTTAGCCTGATTGCAGTAGAGTCAGAGAAGATAGACTCCAGAGGAGAAGAGGAGCAGAGGAGGAAAGCAGACCAGGAAAAGACAGGCCAGGAAAAGAAAAGAGACAGAGCAGCTTTTTACCACCTATTTTGTATCTTTATTGACCATGTGACTAAAGCCCAAAATGCTGAGACATTTAAACTGACCAATCAACATATGACCACATCGTAAAACCCCCAAAGTCCACACACCAGGCCCTGATCTTATCAGTATCTGCCTTTGGAGTCAGTATGGACCTTCTTGAGTCAAACAGACATGTTTTGTCATATAAACAAAAGCATATGATAATTTAGCCTCTTACAAAAACATGTGTATTTGGAACGCTTTTGTGGGAATTCACATTTGATCACATGTGAAACATGTGCATTTTCATGTGAACCACATGTGATCACATGGGAAAACGTGTGTATTTGGAACACTTTTGTGTGAAAAAGTTTTTGTTGACTTTTTCTGAAACATTTTTTACTTTTACTTCTTACATTTTAATACAAATATAAGTACTTTCTACTCCTTGCATTTTTAAATCAGGCTCGTTACTTTCGCTATAATGTGCTTTGTGGTGCAGAAGTAGC
This sequence comes from Danio aesculapii, assembly GCF_903798145.1. Taxonomy (NCBI): domain Eukaryota; kingdom Metazoa; phylum Chordata; class Actinopteri; order Cypriniformes; family Danionidae; genus Danio; species Danio aesculapii. Next base: position 16,798,845 of record NC_079446.1, read on the forward strand.
TTTAGTATATTGCAAAAAAAAGTAGTCAAACACATTTAGTTTTTTTTTTCATTTTATCAGAATAAAAAAACTGAAATATGTTTTGGATAAAATTAAGTGTTAAATTTAAGACATTTATTAGTTATAAATATATAGGCCTACAGAATTATGTTTTAGAGTATACAAACAAGTATGAAAGCTGCTGTACCTAACAGCTGTAAAGTTATGTTTTGTGTTCAGCTGATGATACACAGGGCAACTTTTTGAGCAGTGTTATTGGACAATATTGTAGAGTGATGTTGTAACGTTCAGGAAACACACTAGTCAGATGGATCCAATTGCAAGTAAAATTTAATGAATGAATCAGAATGCTCAGTGAGCAACCATACAAAAACATCCAGTCTCGGGAGAGGAAGTAGTCGGATCAGAGATGACTGAGAGTCCAAGGGATAAACAGATCAGGGTTCCTGACTAAACACAGAGAGACCATAAACAAGTGTAACGAACTGACAATGAAGCACGTGACAACGCTTCTTAAATAGAAGACGCTAAGTGCCAACAGCTGGGCTGAAGCCAGATCAGCTGATCCTAGTGGTGAGTCACGTGATCACAACACACAACAGAAATACAAAACAATCCCACGTGACATGACTGAAAGAGCGCATGCATCATCAACCGTGACAGTTGTTGCTTGGCTACTTTGCAGCTGAAAATTGGCAACAACTTTTTTACAAAAAAAATTTGAAATGTAAGTTATTTTGTATAAATGTATACATGATGTGAGGTGTAGTTACCACCATGAAACTAAAACAGGTAGTAGTAATGCAGTGGTTCTCAATTTTTTAAGCCAGCGACCCATAATGTAAGATCGTCAAGAACTCGCGACCCCCCATTACCAAAGCATATACAAACAATAAAAATAACTTATTTTAAGCTGTTCACTATATTTTAACTATATTTACTATACATTACAGGGCTCAAAATTAACATTTTTGCTTGGTAGCACTGGTGCTCCTAACTTTAAAAAATTTAGGCGCACCAGCCAAAATTTTGTCGCAGCCATCAATTTTGAGCACCGTTACTACAAGTTTTATGAACAGATTTATTGCATTTGTAATCAACACTAATCAAAACTAACAAGCAAAAAATATATATATATGCATGCGTGAGGAAAATATGTCTCAACGAAATCCTGTTATCACAAGTATATAAATATATTTTTATAACATAATTGGGTGACCAAAAGATACATGGACCGCTCACTGGCCCTACACGCACTGCTTGACATGAATGAATCTGTTAATGATACGTTACTGTGCTGTGGTCTCACGGGTGGTGTCTGATATTGCACAGATGCTTTTGACATATACCTGATTATTTGCATACGTAATTTTAATAACAATACTAGTCTTTTCATGAGGGCAAACAGTGACCTGAAAATTCCATCTCACAGACTTTACAGTGAATGCTTTAGTTATTTTCATAGCGGACTTGAAGCCAATGGAAGTTTTTTTATCCACTCTTTGAAAAGTGTAGATGGTGGATTAACATTCACCACGTGATCAGTAATCAGATGTACCATTATTTGTAGCTTTAGGTGGTTTCTAAAACAAAATCTGTCGGTGTTGTTTTCATTCTCTCATCTTCAGCGCGTTACATTTTCGCGGTTGTAGCTCAGCTCTCCCTGTCATCTGAATGCAGAAGGCGTTGACTGAGTAATTGACAGCTGATTTTAACCAATCCATTTAAGTTCAGTTCTAAAACATGGGGCCAATAAGAAGAGCGTGAAGGTGGGCAAGCATTGCAGGCTTCGCTGTGTTTACTGCAGAAAGTTGACATGTCAACTGTTTAAAACTGTTTCTGAGCGCTGCGTTTCAACTGCAAAGATGCATAATGCCTGAATGTGTCCTAAATACTTTATGAATTTAGTCAAAGTAGATGGTTCTGATGACTCAGGCAAACTGTCCACAGTTTCCTCAACATTTTTAGATTTGCGAATTATAAATTTATCCATCTCTGCAGTTGCGGTTTTCACATCCAGATGCATGCTGTATGATAACTAGAGTAATAACTAGAGTTATTCGCTGCACAGTTATGATGCTCCAATCACTTTTTTAAATACTAACTTCAGTAATATTTTTTAAAAAATCTGAAAATATTAGCTTTTACTTGTAATACTGAAAAATCTATATTATAATCACTGACATTTACACAATTTTTAAATTACTCTCGCGACCCCTTGAAATTATTCTGCAACCCCCAGTTTGAGAACCACTGTATTAATGAATACTTTTTACTTAAAGAGCCCATATTATACATGAAATAGGGTCATATTTAGGTTGTAAGGGTCTCCAACAACAGTCTAATATACATGCAAGGTCAAACAACACTTTCATGGTCTTATAATCTGCATTTATTTTTACCTAATTATCCCAGCGACTCCCATATGAATCGTTCAGCGATTCATTTGTTCCCAAACCCCTCCTCAGCGCAAAGCTAATCTGCGCTGATTGGACCGATGACAGCCTGCTGCGATTGGTCGACACGGACAAGGCTTCGGCACGAGACAGAGTGCTAATCAACAATATAAAAGTAGTCACAATGCATACACGCTTTATAGTGGATTTTGGCTGCCAGTGGGTGAATGTAAATACAGACGATGGACTAGAAAATACTGACGACTAACTATTTTATTGAGCAAAAAGTCCAAGAACTGGCGAGGAGATCTCCTAGCCCGTCACAGTCTACTTGCTCTTTTCACACACACACACACACAGGTCCGGCGCGTCCATAGAGGAGACCTAGGGCTGCAGAATAGAGAGGGTGCGGCGCTCAGTTATATCCGCGAATACTCTCAGAGGAGACACACACACACACACACACACACACATATTACACTCCTACCCGAGGACACGACACACACGCCTAGAGCGCCAGTTCAGCTGACGATCCGTAATCAAAGCGGCACGCGTCGCGTTTTCACGTGGCTTTACACGCGATATGAGAATATATAGAGTTAACCTGATACAGTACACGCGGTTACAAGTGAGAAAACACAACTAAATACAGAATTTGCAAGCTAGAGTAAACGAGGCAATAATTTTAATCGCACGTACTTACACTGGTGAAATGGGGGAAGAAACTGATCCATGATGGACTGATCCATGTTCAGACAGTCTTTACTGATCCTTCCTTTAACAAACCGATGAAGTCTTCTTTGTAAGCATGTAGTTTTCAAAAGCATTCAATCTGCTCAACATCTGCACAGCGTGACTTCATTCAACCGGTGTCTCTGTGTGTGTGTGTGTGTGTGTGTGTGTGTGTGTGTGTGTGTGTGTGTGTAACTTTTTTCTGTTAGTGGGCGGGGCCGCAGGTTTCAAATCTCCCAGGTTTGCGCGCACAACTACTTGTGTTTCGTAGCCACGTCATCACGAAACACCTAATGACTCGTTATCAAGACGACTCATTTGAAGCACTATGAGTCGACTCTTTTATAGATGAATCAATAGTTTTAAACACTGTACACTTACAGATTTAAGCCTTAGCTGGATATTTCACTTCACTTAGAGCTGTGTGACACACTACATGGAAGGGCATTTTTAAAAACCCATAATATGGGCTCTTTAAGTACATATTTCAGGCTGTACTTTACTTTTACTTGAGTACAAAAGTGTAGTCAGTACTTCAACTTTTACCAGAGTCCTTTTAACAGGAATATCTGTACTTCTACTTGAGTAAAGGATGCGTGTACATTAGAGATAGCAAATGCTTCAAAAGTTACCTGTTAAGACATTAACTCTGGAGAAACAAACTGGGGACCCCTGTCAGAGACCACGTCCTCCGGAAGACCATGAATCTGAAAGACGTGGTCCACGACCTCCCGGGCAGATTCTCTGGCAGAAGGAAGTTTAGGAAGGGGAATGAAATGAACCGCCTTGGAAAAGTGATCAACCACAGTGAGGACCACTGTATTGCCATTAGATGGAGTGAGGCCTACCACAAAATCCATGGCGATATGTGACCAGGGGCGGGACAGAATAGGGAGGGGTTGTAACAGACCAATAAGTGGAGAATTGGAGGACTTGTTTTGAGCACAGACCGAGCATGCCCCCACGAACCGACGAATATCCTCAGCCATGGCGGGCCACCAAAAGCGCTGGCGGATGGCAGCCAGCGACCTCCTCACCCCTGGGTGGCAGGAGATTTTAGAACAGTGGCCCAACCGGTGAACGACAGAGCAGAACAAAGAGCAGACCCGCCGGGCACCCACCAGACACCTCAACCCCCGCCTGGGCTCGTTTGACACGCTCCTCAATTCCCCAGGAGATCGCTCCCACCACACATCTGGAAGGTATGATGGTATCGGGAGGGGAAGGATCTGCCAGACAACCAAAACAGTGAGACAAGGCATCAGGTTTGGTGTTTTTGGAGCCCGGTCTGTACGACAAGGTGAAGTTGAAGTGCCCAAAATATAGAGCCCAGTGGGCCTGCCTGGCATTCAGACGTTTGGCCGCCTGTATGTACTCCAGGTTCCTGTGATCAGTCCACACAATAAAGGGTACTGCCGCCCCCTCCAACCAGTGGCGCCACTCCCCCAAAGCCAACCGGACCGCCTAAAGCTGCCGATTGCCAACATAGTTTCGTTCTGTGGGAGACAAACAGTGTGAAAAATATGCACAAGGATGTAATTTGTTGTCCTGAGGAGAAGTTTGAGAAAGGACCGCTCCGACACCTACCTCTGAAGCATCGACCTCCACAACAAATTGTCGGGCAGGGTCAGGGGTAATAAGGATCGGTGCAGAGATGAACAGAGATTTTAAATGATCAAAAGCAGTTTGAGCAGCCACCGACCAACCAAACCTGACCCTGGTGGAGGTTAGTGCAGTCAGGGGAGCCGCCACCCACCCAAAATTCCTGATAAATCGCCGGTAAAAATTGGCAAAGCCCAGCAACCGCTGTAACGCCTTACGGGAGTCAGGTGCCGGCCAGTCGGAGACAGCCCTAACCTTCGCAGGGTCCATGCGAAGTCCCTCAACTGAAATTATGTGTCCCAAGAAGGAAACTGACTGGACATGAAATTTGCACTTCTCCTCCTTTACATACAACTGATTTTCCAGCAGCCGTTGTAGCACTCGCCGGATGTGTTGGACATGTTCCTGCATGGTGGAAGAAAAAATAAGAATATCATCCAAATAAACAAAAACAAATTGATTAATCATGTCTCGGAGTACATCGTTGACGAGTGCCTTAAAGACTGCTAGAGAGTTGGTGAGTCCAAATGGCAGAACAAGATATTCAAAATGCTCAGTGGGCGTGTTGAATGCAGTCTTCCATTCGTCGCCCTCCCTTATACGGACGAGATGGTATGCATTGAGAAGGTCCAACTTTGTGAAGAATCTTGCCCCCTGCAAGAGATCGAAGGCCGAAGACATAAGCGGTAGGGGGTACCGGTTTTTAATGGTTATGTCATTCAAACCTCAATAGTCTATGCAGGGGCGCAAAGAGCCATCCTTTTTCTTCACAAAGAAGAACCCCGCTCCAGCCGGGGAGGAGGAGCAACAAATGATACCAGCTGCCAGGGACTACGTTAAATATTTATCCATGGCTGCTCATTCCGGAGCAGACAAGGAGAAAAGACGACCCCGAGGCGGGGAAGTGCCTGCGAGGAGGTCAATGGCACAATCGTATGGTCTTTGAGGAGGGAGAGACACACCAAGGGACCTACTGAAAACCACCCGCAGATCATGGTAAGTGTCCGGAACACAGGATAAATCAGTCTCCTCTTCCTGTAAAGACAGACAAAGAGAAACAGGAGAACACGAGGACGCAAGATCGCTGATGAATGCATATTGAGAAACAGTCAACATAACCACACCAGCTGGGCAGGAAACCAACAATAAACAAACAATAATAATTAATACATTCAAAGGATGTCACATAAAGTCAAATACGTGTCTTTTAAAAATAATATATAACTACTACTCAGTTAAATCTTTTATGTCATATAGATTGCAATAGTCTTCCTGAAACTTTAATTCACTTATTCTGGACATGTTGAAAAATGCTGGGCTTATTTAAAAAAATCTTCCAAACATTGCATTTACCCTTAATCATATTGTTGTCGGTTTTTATGAACATAACACAAAAAAGACAACAGATATTATGTTATGAATTTAATATTTATTTTAGCAAAATTGTATATTCATAAATACAAATATGCCAACAATTAAACATTTTCATCAGTAAAATAAATTTAAAAAATCTGTCTATTAAAAATTCCCAAAATTAAGGCTATAAAGACCTTTAATCTATTATAAAGATATTATATTAAGAATTGGTAATTCCTAATAATTCTTCATTGCATTTGTTCTTATTGTAATTTTACTTGTAATTGTGCTCCTGATCTTTTATTTTGCTGTTATTTATTTTATTATTTTACTTTATTTATTTTATTATCAGTTTTGTTCTCTTTTTCTGTCCCAATTTAATTCAATTCACCTTTATTTGTATAGCGCTTATACAATGTAGATTGTGTAAAAGCAGCTTCACATAAAAGGTCATAGTAAAGTGGAACAGTGTAGTTCAGTTTGTAGTGTTTAAGTTCAGTTCAGTTTAGCTCAGTTCGGTGTGGTTTAATAATCACTACTGAGAGTCCAAATATTGAAGAGCAAATCCAACGATGCGCAGCTCTATAGATCCCGAAGCATGCAAGCCAGTGGCGACAGCGGAGAGGGAAAAAAACTTCACTAAATGGTGAAAGTGAAGAAAAAAACCTTGAGAGAAACCAGGCTCAGTTGGGCACGATCATTATAATTTCTCCGCTGGCCAAACGTCTTGTGCAGAGCTGCAGTCTCAGTGGCGGAGGCTGGAAGCTGGCATCAGCGAAGACTCGTCTGTCTCTGGAGCATCACAGGAATCAGTCTCATGTTCTCCACTCTTCCATGACCACCACAGTAGCTGCTCAGGATACGGCCTGGTCCAGGATATGGAAACCTTGGGATCATCTCGTCGTTGGTCTTGGATCGAATCAGTGACTCTGCATAGTCTGAGGGCCTCGGGAAGAGTATCCCCAGGTGGAAATGGAGAATAAAGAAAATAATTAGCGTAGCTGCTGTTCATAGTATATATAAACAAGATGCAGAACCTGTGTGGAAGCCCCCTAAGTGGTGCACTAAGTGTATGCTTTACTGAACAGATAGGTCTTTAATCAAGTTTTGAATTGGGAGAGTGTGTCTGAGCCTCGGACGTTATCAGGAAGGCTATTCCAGAGTTTAGGAGCTATAAATGAGAAGGCTCGACCTCCTTTACTCAACTCGTACTACCAGAAGCCCTAAGTTTTGAGACCTTAAAGAGCGAGTTGGATTGTAGCGAGACAGAAGATTGGTTAGATAAACAGGAGCTAGATTATTTAAAGCTTTATATGTAAGAAGCAATATTTTAAATTCAATACGAAACTTAACAGGCAGCCAGTGTAAGGAGGATACAATTGGGGTGATGTGATCAAATTTTCTAGACCTGGTAAGAACTCTGGCAGCTGCATTTTGTACTAATTGAAGTTTGTTAATAGAGGATGCTGGGCAGCCAGCAAACAGTGCATTACAGTAGTCCAGCCTAGAAGTCATAAAAGCATGGACTAGCTTTTCTGCATCTGAGATGGATAGCATACTTCGTAACTTAGCAATATTTCTCAGATGAAAGAAAGCAGTTTTTGTGACGTGGGATATATGATTTTTAAAAGTTAAATTGCTGTCTAATATGACACCCAGATCTTTTATAGTAGAGCTAACACTAACTTTGTATCCCTCTAATTGTAGGTCAAGTTGTGAGATCTGCTGTGTACAGGATTTAGGCCCAATAAGTAATAATTCTGTTTTGTCTGAGTTTTAGAGAGGATAATTGTTGGTCATCCAGTCTTTAACATCTGTAATACACTTAGTTAGCTTGGACAGTTCAGACGTCTCGTCAGGTTTAGTTGAAATATATAATTGAGTATCATCTGCATAGTAGTGAAAGCTGATCCCATGTCTTCTAATAATGTCTCCCAGGGGTAGCATGTATATTGTAAACAGCAAAGGGCCTAAAACCGATCCTTGAGGCACCCCGTATTTTACTGGGCTGATTTGTGAAGGCTGTCCATTAATATTCACAAACTGGCAACGGTCAGCTAAGTATGACTTAAACCATTGTAGGGCCTGTCCCTGGACACCTGTAGACTTTAAGCGATTAATGAGGATACCATGGTCAATGGTGTCAAATGCCGCACTAAGATCGAGTAGAACTAATAGCGAGATGCACCCTTGGTCAGCAGCTAAGAGTAAATCGTTGGTTATTTTCACTAATGCAGTTTCTGTACTGTGATGAGCTCTGAAACCTGACTGAAACACTTCAAAAACATTGTTCGTCTGCAGAAAGAAGCATAATTGAGCAGTAACAACTTTTTCTAGTATTTTAGATATAAATGGAAGATTTTAAATAGGCCTATAATTAGCTAAGTTGCTGGGGTCCAGTTGTGGTTTCTTAATAATAGGTTTAATAACAGCTAACTTGTAAGGATTTGGAACATGGCCTAAAGATAAAGAAGAGTTGATAACGTTAAGAAGAGGTTCTCCTATAACAGGTAGCAACTCTTTCAGTAATTTTGTTGGAATTGGGTCCAATATACACGTAGCTGGTTTAGAGCTATTCATAATTTTGTCTAGCTCTTCCTGTTCTATGATTTTAAAGCACTGTAGGTTATTTAGATTCAGTGGCAAGTTTACTGGATCTGAAGTATAAGGCGGTGCAGAAAGTTTAATATCTCCTATTTTCTGTCTAATTTTATTACTGAAAAAATTCATGAAGTCATCACTACTAATTTGCGGTGGAACATTTTGTTCCAAAGATGACCGATTATTTGTTAATTTAGCGATGGTGTTAAATAAGAATCTAGGATTGTTATGATTATTTTCTATCAGTTTGCGGAGGTGCTCAGCCCTGGCAGATTTTAAAGCCCTCCTATAGCTGGACATACTGTCTTTGTATGCAATTCTAAAGACTTCTAAATTAGTTTTTTCCATTTACGTTCCAGGGCACGGGTTGCTGTTTTGAGAGCGCAGGTATGACTATTATACCATGGTGTAGTTTTATTCTCTCTAGCCTTTTTTTAGTTTGATGGGTGCCACAGTATTTAGAGTGCTAGTAAAGATGGCATCCATACTGCTGGTTACTACATCAAGGTCATTTGCGTTTGCGGGTGCATTTCGAAGTAGAGAAAGATCAGGTAAGTTATTTATAAATTCATCTTTGGTGGATGGAACGATAGTTCTACTAGGGCGATATATTGGAGCGGATCTGCTAATTTCAGGTAAACACAGCTTTAAGACTTCAAGACAGAATTAGATCTAGTGTATGCTTTAGGCAATGGGTTGGACCAATAACATTTTGCTTTATCCCTAGTGAAAGTAGTAAGTCCATAAACGTGAGCCCTAATGTGTCGTTAGCATCATCTATGTGGATGTTAAAGTCTCCTACAATTAGTATTTTATCAGTTTTAACTAGTAAGTCAGAGATAAAATCAGAAAACTCTTTTAGAAAATTGACATAGGGTCCTGGGGGTCTATATATGGTGATTAGAGTGAGAGATAACGCTACGGTTACTAAAGTAACCCTTCGTTCCCCGAGGGGGGGAACGGAAATGCTATGTGGAAACTTCCACTATGGGGTTTTCGTCAGAAACCATTCATCTGAAAGAGTATAAAAATGGGCCAATGAAATGCCAATGAGTTGGCAGCGTCAGCGTGCACAGCTGGCATCAATGACAATCAGTCATGCTATAAAGACGCAGCCAGTGCCATGCTTGACATCTTTTTCTAGCTGAAGAGACTTTCACGCTCAACAGCTAAGGGACAATCGCTTTGGCGAAGGAACATAGCATTTCCGTTCCCCCCCCTCGGGGAACGAAGGGTTACTTTAGTAACCGTAGTGTTCCCCTTCGGAAGGGGAACTCCAATGCTATGTGGAAACTTCCACTATGGGGAAATCTATGGAAAACGCCACAACGAAAGAACCATACCGCGTCCCTGGCGAAGGGTGTGCCACGCAGTAGAGCGAGCGCACCTACAACGCCCCGAGACACAGTCTTCCAACGTGTCCCCTGGCCCCTACTTACCTTACTTACCTATTCAGGAACAGTCATATTTTTCGGGGAGTCTCAATAACCCAGTAAAATAGATTTTAATACGACAGTATGTTGGGAAAGCGTTCAGTCCCGATAGGGAGGACGCTGCGGAGCTCACCTGTTACCCAGAGGGGAGACCTGGTGACAACCTATGGACTAGCCCAGAGATGGGGAGTCCTTGGATAAGGATGGTTAGCGGGGAGGGAAGACATGAGCCCGCCTAGAAGGGGGGACTATACCGTGGCTGAGTGAACGTATGGGATCGCCAGCGGGGATCACGCATAGCAGGCACCAATACCCAGAACGCGGGCTGACCAGCGGGCATGCCAACAACGTAACGAGCCAACACCTGACTCCTCCGCTGAGTCAGATACTGGGGGCCTCGGAGGATCTTTGCAGGGTTCGCCAAATGGGGAACAGAACTGACAAAGCTGAAAAAGAACACGTATCTCCGGGTTAGGGAGAACGGCGGAGCAAGCGTATTTTGACACCTTAACCGAATCGTTTCCTCAATCACCAAGGGTTACCTAAAACCCTTGAGGAAACCGACTCCACTCACAGAATGTAAACACTGCAAATGTATAGGGTATCACCTAACCCGCAGCTCTACAAATGTCCATCAGAGAGGCGCCGTGTGCTAACGCCCAGGAGGATGCGATGCTCCGAGTGGAGTGCGCTCTCACCCCCGGGGGACACGGCTCACCCTGGCTCGACAAGCGAGGGAGATGGCATCCACTATCCAGTGGGCCAACCTCTGTTTAGATACGGCACTTCCCATCTGCCGACCACTGTAACAGACAAAGAGCTGGTCAGAGGATCTAAAGCTCTGAGTGTGGTCCACATATATTCACAAAGCGCGAACAGGACACAACAATGAAAGGGCTGGGTCTGCCTCCTCCACGGGCAGCGCTTGCAGGCTCACTACCTGATCCTTAAACAGCGTGGTAGGAACCTTGGGCACATGGCCAGGCCGGGGTCTCAGGACAACGTGAGAGTAGGCCGGCCCGAATTCTAGGCACGAGTCACTGACCGACAATGCCTCCAGGTCCCCAACCCTCTTAATCGATGCCAACGCGACCAGCAGAGCTGTCGTCAAGGACAGAAATCTCAAGGATACTGAGTCGAGTGGTTCAAAGGGATCCCCACGTAGGCCCGTAGCACTACCGCGAGATCCCAAGAGGGCATGAGAGGGGGGCGGGGTGGTTACATCCGCCTCGCACCTCTGAGGAACCGGATGATGAGGTTATGCCTCCCCACGGTGCCGCCATCCACGTATCATGATGAGTGGAGATGGTGGCCACGTAAACCCTCAGTGTGGAGGGCGACAGCCTTCGCTCCACCTGTCCTGAAGGAAAGAAAGCACAACACTGATCTGGCAAGATCGGGGGGCTTCTCGGCGAGAAGCGCACCACTCAGTGAATAGACTCCACTTCAGGGCGTAGGCATGCCTCGTAGAGGGTGCACTAGCCTGAGTGATGGTATTAACCACTGCCAACGGTAGGTTACCTAAGTCTTCCTCGTCGCATCTATGGACCACACTTGGAGGTTTCACAGAACTGAGCGAGGGTGCCAGATGGTGCCCTGTCCCTGAGAGAGTAGGTCCTCTCTCAAAGGGACCCGCCAGGAGGGGGGCGTCGCGAGGAGGGAGAGTTCTGATATCCAGGTCCGGTTAGGCCAGGGGGCGCAACTAGCAAGACCTGCTCCTCGTCCTCCCTGACCTTGCACAGAAACTGCGCGAGTAGGCTCACTGGGGGAAACGTATACTTACGCATGCCCCGAGACTCGGGGTGGAGTCGCTATTCTTCCGGGGAAGGAGCTGTCGTGAGAGCCCGTTGGCCGCACAGTTGAGCCCATCCGGATACGGATGGGATACGCTACCGCAGCCGTGATGTCTGTAGCTGACCAGCACGTGTAGCTCCCTCAGCACCGGTAAAAAAACGGCGCAGAGCGAGAAACACTGCCAACAGCTCTAGGCAGTTGATATGCCAATGCAGCTGGGTTCCCCTCCACAGGTTTGCAGCAGCATGCCCGCTACACATGGCCCCCCCAACCCGTACTGGAGGCATCTGCCGAAACGACAGCATACCTGAACGCCTGACCTAGGGGCACACTGGCCCGTAGGAAAGAGGGGTCCTTCCAGGGGGTGAGGGTGCGGCGACACAGCGCAGTGACAGTCACTCGGTGTGTGCCTGCGTGCCATGCGCGTCTGGGGACCCGATCGTGAAGCCAATGCTGTAGTGGTCTCATATGGAGCAATCCGAGCAGCGAGGCCGCGGCTGCGGATGCCATATGCCCCAGGAGCCTCTGAAATGATTTCAGGGGGACCACCTTTTTTCTGTCGAACTCTCTCAGACAGTTCAGCATTAGCTCGGCGCGTTCTCGTGAGAGGCACGCCTTCATGGTGATCAAGTCCAGCTCCAACCCGAGAAAGGAGATGCTCTACGCAGGGGTGAGCTTGCTCTTTTCTCGGTTGACCTAAAACCCCAACGGGCGGAGGTGCCGGAGCACCTCGTCTCTGTGCATAATCGATTGCTCCCGAGAGTGGGCTAAAAATCAGCCAGTCATCGAGATAATTGAGCATGCGGATGCCCGCAAGCCGAAGGGGCGTGGGGGCACCCTCCGCGAGCTTGGTGAAAACCCGCGGAGACAGAGAGAGCCCGAAGGGGAGGACCTTGTATTGCCATGCTCGACCTTCGAACGCAAACCGCAGAAACTGCCGGTGGCATGGAAGTATGGAGATATGAAAATACGCGTCCTTCAGATCTATTGCTGCAAACCAATCCCAAGGACGAACACATCACTTGATGCGCATCTGCATAAGCATTCCGAAGCGCAGCCTGTGAAGGCAGCGGTTCAAAACGTGCAGATATAGGATTGGCCATAGCCCACCGCTCTTTTTGGGCACGATAAAGTACGGGCTGTAAAACCCGTGCTCCATCTCGGCTGGAGGGCCGGCTCGATTGCATCCTTCGCCAGGAGGACAGCAATCTCCTCTCGCAAGACAGGGGCGGACGCAGGGCTGACCCTGGTGAAATACACGCCCGTGAACCTGGGAGGCCGTGTTCGGGCTGTCACATCTGGAGAGGGGAAAAAATGCTCTTTCAATGAGGATTTGATGGCGTTTTTTTTTTTTTTTTTAATGCCGTTAAATAAAGTGCCCCGCCCTCCAGCGGGGAAAGAGCAAATTCCCTCCTCCCCAGATGGCCCGTCCCAGGGATGCTTCGTGGTCCGTTTACCAAACTTAGCGGCGCCCTGGGCGAGGGACACTGGTTGTCTGCGCGATGCTCGGCGCAGCCGCGTGGCCGGAGGTGCAGGCGTGTGCAGCGAAGCAAAGCTGCAGGCGGGCGTCCTCGGCGAAAAAGCAGTGGATGTGGATGGCTCTGCGGGGGGGGAGCGGTCATACAATCCCGCCGATAGAGACGTCGTCCATCGCCTCCGACTGCTCTATCACCGGTGTGAATTCCTGGGCGAATTCACCGCCGGTGTCGCCGAACAGGCCAGCCTGGGATATGGGTGAGTTAAGAAAGCGAACTTTGTCAACGTCACGCACATCACCAGGTTTAGCCTGAGGTGGCATTCCTGGATCACGGTTGTGATCATCGTCCTTCCCAGGGCACACACAGCCGACTTTATTTATTTTTTTTTTAAGAGCATAGTCGGTTGCGGTGCAGAGCTAATGCTCAGTCCTGGGTCAGAACCATCCTCGCGCAGCCGGGCCAGCGCCTGCGCTTGGTAGCGCTGGTAGGTGGCCATAGCGTGCATGGTGAGGGGGAAGGCGCATGCAGCACACTGCGTGAGCCTACTGTGCCCATCCAGGAAGAAGGGGATGGGGGGGCTTAGAAGGTCTCGCCTTCATCCTCCACATCACACCCCTCTAATCGGTCCGGCCGCGGGGCTGGGGGATAAACCATCTCCAGAGCCACGGCCGAAGCAGCCTGGGGAAGCACAGCCACAAAGTCTGCTTCTGGATTCGACGCCAGTGGAAGTTTCCACATAGCATTGGAGTTCCCCATCCGAAAGGGATCATAGGTTTTTGCATAGTGTTTTTAAGGACAACATTAAGCGCTAATAATGTTATCTGTTATTATTTCATTTATGATAAGTGCTTTAGGTGCTAGTGACATGATGTTTAGGACACCAAGCTTCGTGAAATTTGTATTTTCACTTTTTAGTGGTTTTTCTGGTTTAATTCTTAATAGATTATTTCTGGAGCACACAGTACGTTTGTTTCTTGATCTAATAATGCGAGGAACAGACACAGTCTCTATGGGGTTAGCTAGGTATGCATTACTGTTATTTATGTGGAACGAATAGGAGTCTGTTTGGCTAAATTGTGAATTTTGTGAAGTTTTACTTACTAGTCAGATAGAGCGAAGTATTCTGGAGATGTTGTCCGACAGAAGTTCAGCTCCAGCTCGACTGGGGTACAGCCCGTCAGCGCGGAAAAGCCTAGGACGCTCCCAGAAAAGATTCCAGTTATTGGCAAAGAGCAATTTCTGTTCTTCACACCATGTTAATATCCTTTCATTTCCTCGGCGGTAGGTAGGAAGCGGTCCAGAATGATGATCTGTGTGGCGGGCAAGGTGCGTCGAACCGTCTCGAATAGGCTCCTGAAGTCCTTCTTCAGGATCTCTGTCTGCCGGAGCCCGGTGTCGTTCGTCCCCACGTGGAGGACGACGGCACCGAGGCTCTCAGCAGCGCTCAGGATAGTAGGTATCTGTGCAGAAATATTCTTAACTCGGGCACCAGGGAAGCAGAAAGTGCGTACTTTGTTACCTTTGGAGGAAGCAGAGCGGACGTGGCGCACGATTGAGTCGCCAATGATGGCCACATCGCGACCCGTCTCGTGGAGAGGGGCGAAGCAGTTCTCCGTGGGGATCTCGAACACCGGAGGAGGAGACGTTCTGCCCCGGGACCCGGTAAGCACCTTACACGGCTGCACCCAGGGGCCATGGTAGCCGGGTGTCAGCGTGAACGACGCCTGTTAGAGCCGCGCCCTCGGTGCGCTGGACCTGGACAGAGAAGCACGCAGGGTTGTGGAAGAAGGAAAAATGTTATTGTATTGAACACTTACCTCAGACGAGCGAGTACGGGTTAAGAGCTTAGCCCTGAGCCCTGCTCGCTTCGTCTCAAGGGAGCGAATCTGGGACTCCCCTGCTTCCAGCTCCAGCGCCTCCATCGATGCTTCTCCTGCACTCAAGGACAGACATGCAAGCAACATTGTACAAGGTGAAGAGCAAAGCCAGTAAGTGAGAAAATGAAGGAGGTCGGTAGCTTTAGCTGACCAGCGGTGCTAGCAGGCTAAAGCTACAAACACTAGGCGGATGCTCGAGAGACAGAACGTTTAAAAGTAGATTTGTTTGTATGAGTGTGTTAAGGGATTGTTCAACCCAAGTAGGAGAGATAAATATTTAGTGAATGAGGAGGTATTTTATGATAAAAATGTAAATTGCGAATCTAAACTCCAAACAAACGCAGCGAAGCTACCGTCTGGTGACAGCGACAGTGACGTCACTCGAGCATGAGTTACCAGCTTACCAGCTGTCCCAGCTTGCAGTGCTTTGACAAAGAGCTAAAAGTCCTCTGCACAGGTCATAGGCAGTTTTCATTTTAATATTGTCATTACTGTAGGTCAACTTGTTATTGTAACATAAAATGACAAAAATAATATAAAGATCACTAAGTCTAACAAAGTCACTGTTACTTCCCAAAGCACTGTATTAAAAACATACCCTGTTTTATCTATGAAAAAATTATTATTATTATAATTTTTATTATAAAAAACATGAAATATATATATATATATATATATATATATATATATATATATATATATATATATATATATATAATTCCTGAAACTGGAGTGCCGTAAAAAAAAATGTAAAATAAGGGTTGTTAAATTATAGAAACTTTGCATAATTATTATTATTATTTTTTTTTTAATTTTTTTTTTTCTGTAATTTTACAGTAGATTTTCTTGAGCTTAAAATATTTAATATGGAGCTGTACATAAATAAAGTTATGGAAAAATGGAAAGTTATATAAAAACCATTCAATAAAACAATAATTTAAATAGTTAGTCGTAAGTGTAAAACAGTGTCTTAATAAATTATTCATCAAAAATTATCATTACTCCAACAAAATTCAAATAAAAAAATAAAAAGGTAACACTTTATAATAACTACACACTATGAATAATTACTATTATACTATAATTATTAGTTACTTTTTTTATAAATAAATGCTTTATTAGCTCAACTTCATCCAGTTTGGTGACCTAATCTAAAATTGAGGACTATTTATGCTTTTTAAATCTCTTATAAATGACAATTAATGTCCCAGTTATTTTCTAAACAGGAAAAAAAGAAAAGAATCAACTTCATTAATTTCAAGATTCATTTATTCATTCATTTTAATCTGCTTTTCCAGGGCCGGGTCGCAGGGCAGCAGTCTCAGGAGAGAACCCTAGGCTTCCCTTTCCCCAGACACTTCCTCCATTACCTCCAGGGGTATCTCAAGGCGTTTCCAGGTCAGCCGAGTGACATAGTATCTACAGCGTGTCCTGGGGCTTCCCCGAGGCCTCCTTCCAGTAGAACATGCCTGGAACACCTCCTTAGGTAGGCATCCAGGAGGCATCCAAAACAGATGCGCAAGCCACCTCAGCAGCGGCTCTACTTCGCACTACTTTCGGATGACAGAGCTCCTGACCTTATCTATAATGGTGTGCCCTGCCACCCTGTGAAGGAAACTCATTTCGGCCGCTTGACTTTGAGATCTTGTCTTTTGGTCTAAAGCTCATGACCATAGGTGAAAGTAGGAATGTAGATTGGCTGGTAAATCGAGAGCTTTGCTTTTTGGCTCAGCTTCTTCTTTTCCATAATGGACCAGTATATCGACCGCATTTCTGCTGCTGCTGCATCAATCCGCCTGTCAATCTCACGTTCCATCCTTCCCTACTCTTAAACAAAACCCCAAGATACTTGAACTCCTCGTCCTGGGGTAAGGACTTTCCTCCAACCTGGTTTCCAGTGGAACACTATTTGGAGCACCAGGACCTGGAGGTACATAGATTGGCTGGTAAATCGAGAGCTTTGCTTTTTGGCTCAGCTTCTTCTTTTCCATAATGGACCAGTACATCGACCGCATTTCTGCTGCCGCTGCACCGATCCGCCTGTCAATCTCATGTTCCATCCTTCCCTACTCTTAAACAAAACCCCAAGATACTTGAACTCCTCCTCCTGGGTTAAGGACTTTCCTCCAACCTGGTTTGCAGTGGAACACTATTTGGAGCCAGGTACCTCCAACCAGCACTTGGAGGTATTGATTCTCATCCCAGCCACGTCACACTCGCCAGCAAACTTCCCCAGTGCATGCTGACTGATGACGCCAACAGAACAACATCATTTAACAATAACAGAGATGAAAACCTGTGGTTCCCGAACCAGACCCCTCCGGCCCAAGGCACATAGAAATTCTCTCCATAAAAATTATGACCAGAATTGGTGACAAAGGGCCAGAGTCCAACATGTACTGAAAACAAGTCTGACTTATTGCCGGCAATGCAAACCAAACTCTGGCTCTGTTCATACAGGAACAAGACAGCCTTTAACAAAACCCCCTCTGACCCCATACTCCCAGAGCACCTTCCACAGAATCCCACAAGGGAAACGCCTTCTCCAAGTCCATGAAACACATGTGGACTGGAGAGCTGTAGAGCTGGTCCAGTGTACCATGGCCTGGACGAAAACTGCCTCCGCTTCTCCAGTACCTTGCCATAGACTTTCCTAGGGAGGCTGAGGAGTATGATCCCCCTATGGTTGGAATACACCATCTGGTCCTCCTTTTTAAAAATGGGATCCACCACCCCAGTTGCCCAGTTCAGAGGTACTGTCCCCAACCTCCATGTGATATTGTAGAGATATGTCTGCCAAGACCCACAATATCAGGAGACTTGATATACACAGGGTGTTTCTCATCTACTCTTACTGTTTTGCCACTGCAGAGCTTGCAAACTACATCAGTAACCTCAGCTTGGGTGATGGGTAAGTCCACCCCTGCATCCCCAGTCTCTGCTTCCTCAATGAAAGACATGTCAGTGGGGTTGAGGAGATCCTCAAAGTATTCCTTCCACCTTCCGACAACATCCCCAGTCAAGGTCAACAGCTCCCCACTTCCAGTGTAATCCTTGTCAGTGTGAAACTGTTTTCCACTCCTGAGGTACCAGACGGTTTGCCAGAATCACTTTGGGGCCAACCAGTAGTCTTCCTCCATGGTCTCGCCAAATTCTTCCTAGGCCCGAGTTTTTTATTCGGTACCCATCAGCTGCGTCAGGAGTCCTACAAGCCAACCAAGCCCTGTAGGACTCCCTTCTTCAGCTTGACGGCATCCCTTGTTTCTGGTGTCCACCACCAGGTTTGTGCATTACCACCTCGACAGGCACCACAGACCTTAAAGCTACAGCTCCTCATGGTTGCGTCAACAATGGAGTTGGAAACATAGACCACTCTGTCTCAATGTCTCCAGCCTCCTTCAGGATCTGGTCAAAGCTCTTTTGGAGGTGAAAGTTGAAAATCTCTCTGACTTGAGCTTCAGCCAGATGTTCCCAGAGGACCCTTACAGTATGTTAGGGCTTGCCAGGTCTGTTTAACTTTCCTCCCTGCCAGTGGATCCAATTTACCACCAGGTGGTGATCAGATAACAGCCTTTACCCGAGTATTCCAAGACATATGGTTGGAGATCAGAACTTCACTTAGTCTGACTGGTCACCTAAGACATTTTTGCCTTGAGAGACTACCAAGGGAATTAGCCCCCGACCACATACCTCTTAGGATCACTCAGGCACTCAAACCCCACCAACATGATAAGGGGGTGGTTCATGGAGAAGAACATGTCTTCTCTCACAAAATGTTATTTGCTGTAATCTCCTATCTGGCAGGCTCTATTATCACCTCATAATTAACTGACACAAATTAACAATGTTCACATAGGTAAGACCTGAAACAAGCCAATGCAGTTCCAGTAATACCAACATAATTTTCAAGCCTTTCAGAGAGAATTTTATGGTCAATAGTATCAAATGCAGTACTGAGGTCCAATAATACTAAGATAAATGCTTAAGTTCTTCATCTCCTACTGCTAAGAAAGTCTGAAATTTATCCATTTTAAAAATATCTGAAATTAATCTTCTCCCAAGGCACCAAATTGTACCTTGTTTTCAGCTTAAATGCAGCAGAGAAACAGTACCTTTCAGATGGTGCTAAAGTCTCTGTCATCATTCTCCAATCTTCCTCCATTTTCTAAATGGAATGTATAGCCTAATGGTGCATTTTGCAGCAATGTGTTTTCACCTGAATTATAACAAACCATTCAGCTAATTACATTTACCAGCATATGACATGTATAAATATCCAACCCACTCACCTCTACTTTAGGAACATTTTCAGGCATCCCTCCTCCAACCAAAATCTTCTCACTCTTTATCTATTTCATCAATATATAAAAGAAGGGGGAGTTATTTGGGTTTGGCCCATATTCCAAGCTTGGAGCTTTCACCTGAAACAGCACGCTAAAATATGCTGGTGGTGCCATTAGACATGGAGATAAAGGTTATTTCCAATGTGCACCAGCTGTATATGTTTGTTAAATTGTGAAAGAAATTTCAAACAACATCATCTTTGCATTTAAAAAAAAAACATAACTAAGCTACTGACAGTAGTCACAAGCATGCACAAATCTCATTCATATTCATGATGTCATGTCATGATTATAAAGGTTCGATGCAATCTTATGTACACCCCCTTGAGGAAAAGTGTCACCAAAATGTTTTCTGGGAAGCAAAAAAAAAAAAGCTTTCACTAAATTTGGTAAAATGTTACGGTATGCCCTTTGTATTGGATTGCTATTACAAAAATAAAATTACAGACTGAGATAGTGGATATTTACACAGCAAAATGATATTACACATTTCTAGATTGCTGAATAATTGTCTAAAAAAAAATCAAAAGCAGTGGTGAACAAATAAAAGTGTATCGCTTAATCTAGTAAAATGCTTTTTTGTTAAGAAACATTCAGAAGCTGTACAATGTCAACAAACAGCAAATTATAGCTTCAAGAAATAGTCTCATTATTAGACTTTTACAGATATATTGTATAGAGCCAGCAGAGTTTTTGGCTAATCTTTCTGCCATACCACTATTTTAGTTATAACAATGCATGCAATATTGTACAATTTACCTAGAGAGTGTAAAGACAGGGAAGAAAAAGTTGACAAAAATTAGAAGCCACATAAATAGCCAGATGGAACGGAAGAAAAAAGGGAGGGGAAAATGAGGGCAGAAAAGGAGGAGGATGATTCTATGGAACACAAGCATACGAAATACCCAGAGAGTAGTATCAGAGAGAGCTGAAAGGAGGACTGAGAAGACAGCAAAGGAGAGAAGTGTGTGAAGGAGAGTGGGAAGCAAGAGGATTTAAATTGGACATGGGTCTGTGTGCTGTGCTGTTGATATGTCTCTCTCAGGCAGAGCTGCCTGTAATTTGGGCTCAGGAGCAGAAAGGTAAGAAATCCTCCAGAAAACACAAATATATGCTTATATCCATTGGCTTTAACATCATGACCATCATAAACATTTAATACCAAATATTTAATGGCAAGTAAATGTATGCCGATACATTTTAACAAATATTTTAACTGATTGTGTTTGTTAATTTATACTTAACTCCCAAAGAGAAATGTGTAAAAGTGTGTGTGTGTGTTTAGGAAGAGTTTAGTTGCAAAAACCTCTAAGGGCCATCTGGAACTTTCTTCTACAATGAGCATTTTTCTCAGCCTCTTATGTTTATGTTCAGTTATTTTATGTAAAAGCAATGAAAAAAAATATTATTTGCCATAAAAGAGAAATTACTGAATCAAGACAAAGGAACCTGAGAAAAAAAGGTAATATTAGAAGAAAATTTCAGATGGCACTTTGAGGTTTTTGTTGCATCTAAACTCTTCATATATATATATATATATATATATATATATATATATATATATATATATATATATATATATATATATATATATATATATATATATATATATATATATATATATATTTAAACACATCCTTAAACACAACACTGAGGGTTGTGTGCCTTCAAGGACACATCTTTGCATTTTGAGCAGCTGTGTATGTGTAGGTCAGGTTCTTTCCCACATTGAGGGTAAATGTTAATCTTGACTTTTTAGACAAAATCTGACAAGTTACCACAACTAAGTGTGTGTGTGTGTGTTTGTCTGTCTAAAAAGGAAAATAAGTGGTTAAAAATATAAAATTATGTTAAAAAATTTTTTTTTAATAAAAAAGGATTCATGTGAGGTCAGGATTTAACTGCATTTATCTGTCTTTATGTATGTATAACTTGTGTAGGGGTTATCAAACCTGATCTGGAAGACCCTAGCACTGCGCATTGTGTGTCATCTATCATGCTCTTTTGCATGTGTCAAATAATGGAGACACTAAAAAATTGCAGTCCTCCAGGACAGATTTGACATCACTCAGAACATTTTAAATGTCTCCTTTATTTGAAATACTTAGCTGAGTTCATGGAGCTCCCTCCCACTTAGCAGATTACCTAAATTGTAAAAAAAAAAAAAAAAAAAAAAAAAACATAAGCACAGTGGTGGTGGGGACGTCTTGGTGCTTGTCTTTATTCATGCCTGATTTGATTGTTTGTGTAGGCTGGAGGTCTGTGTTTGGCTTTAGTTTGTATATTTAAACATTTCTTTTTCTAAAGAGCTTAATAAATCAGAGAAAATGAACCCATGTGCTAAATGCTGGGGTTTGCCTGATAGCTGGCTTTGCCCCTAGAGAATACAGAGAAGCATCCCCCTCCCAAGCACACATCAATTTTATGTGTAACAGATGTCAGTCAGAAAACTAAAAAAGATCTGTAAAAAAATTTGGGTCATGCAACGTGGGGTTAATCAATGGTGCACCCTCTGTTGGCTAAGGGAGGACATTTTTTTAAACCAACATTTAGAAAAGTATCAAAAGCTAAGTTACATGAAATAAATGTGCATTTGAATATAAAGAGCAGTCCCACACAACGTCTTGGCTGGTATTGTGTGTTACCCCTATATTCCTCTTTTTGATGACACACAACCAATGTGTGTATTTCTGTCCTCCTTAGAGATACAGTATTTTTAGCGTATTCACTTCCAGGCAGCAGTGCTCTACTTACACTGGCCTCTTTGTCCCTCTCGCACTCTCTTTTCTCAGGTCCCTCTGAGACACAAACACACACACGACCCATTATAAAACATAAGCAGTCAGGTTTTCATTTTTTTACTTGTTATTTGTAATTGAACAGATCTGTGTTGTTGTGTATTTGTAATAATAATGTTAATCTGTCATCAACCTGGCGGCATGTTTGCTCAGTGGTTAGCACTGTCACCTCACAGCAAGAAGGTAGCTGGTTTATGTCCCAGCTGGATCAGTTGGCATTTTTGTGTAGAGTTTGCATGTTCTCCCTGTGTTCACGTGGGTTTCCTCTGGGTGCTCCGGTTTCCCCCACAGTCCAAACACATGTGCTATAGGTGATTTGGATGACCTAAATTGGCTGTAGTATATGAGTGTGTGTGTGTGTGTGTGTGTGTGTGTGTGTGTGTGTGTGTGTGTGTGTGTGTGTGTGTGTGTGTGTGTGTGTGTGTGTTTGTATGTGTGTTAGAATAAGAGTGTATGGGTGTTTCCCAGTACTGGGTTGTGGCTGGAAGGGCATCCACTGCAAAAAAATATGCCGGAATAGTTGGCGAATAATTTTGCTGTGGCGACCTCTGATATATAAGAAGCTAAGCCGAATAAAATGAATGAATGTCATCAACCTGCTACAATGTTTTAAATTTAGCACCACCTAACCAGTGATGTCACAATGATTAAAAGCACTTTATGTACATAAATGATTACCAATACCCGTATGCCAAAGCTACTGTATATCATAGGAGGATCATTACAACCCACCGTTCTGCACATTTTGTGTTTGTCTTTTTAATCTTTTCAGTTTGTTCCAATTTAATATATTTAAGCATAAGTACTTTACAAAGTGGATTTCACAGGATGTTTTATCATGATTCTAGTCTGAAAGGAGACTTGACTAAAGACTATAGAATACACAAGACATGTCACTCGTATCTTTTTGAATGTGGAAAAGTGTAACTGTCAATATGGTGAAAAAAGCCCCACCTACTAGTACAGGAGCCAATCATTGATTTCTATATGGTGAAAAAAGCCCACCTTTTAGTACAGGAGTACATCATCGATTGCGATCGCTATAGACTGACGATACTGGGATGGGCTTGGACCAGACGGGAGTTTCTGCAGATTTTGTGTGATTTAGATATTTGGAAATGAAACTAAAGGAATGGTCGTTGTTTAAATTTGGTGATTCCGAATATGAAATTCAATCGTAAGCTTGGCAAGCAATTTTGGAGAATTTGATGTTTCCCCATTCAAACAGAATGCCCGAGTATACTGCCCAAGAGGCGTTTCAAAGATGGCTGCCAAGTGAAATGACTTGCTTTAAAAGGACTTTGACATGACCTCCAACGTAAATTTAAACAATAACACTTCACTTAACTCTCCAATAAGTCTTTTGTGTGTAAAAACAATGCAGGTGGTGGCACTGCAAATTACTGAATGAATGTAGTGAATGAATTAATGTTCCAAAGTGAAATAAACACTTCACATGCTTAGGAAGCAATGAACATTATGTAGAGACACTTCTTGGAGCATGGAGCTCTAATGAGCACGTCGTCTGAATAAGATGTGTTAAACAAGAAAGACCAGTGTTGCCAACTATTTTTCATGTAAAGTAGCTAAGCTCTGCACAAAACATTGCTAAATGTTGTTCAGTTCATTTATGTTCATGTTCATTTATTTTTATTCAAAACGTCATACTTATAGGTCTCCCTATAACATTTTTTAAAATGGTTAAAACTATTAACAGCTCAGTTTCAGTGTCTTTCATGTGTTTTAATGTAGATTTCAGTCACCTTTTTGCTGACTGTAAAACATGTTAATGCCTGCTCTACCAAATGGTTGACCATGTTTTGACTGCTTTAAATAATTACTGTCAAAGTCATTTAAAGAATGACTGTTTTAGGATTGTTGGTTTACAAATTAATCAAATAAACATAATTCTGTTGCACTACTACACAAAAAAAAAAAAAAAAAAAAAAAAAACATGTTAAAGGGCACCTAGGTTACCCCTTTTTTCAGATTTATTGTGAATCTTTTGTGTCTCCAGAATGTGTCTGTAAAGTTTCAGCTTAAAACACGCATCAGATTTTTTATTATACCTTTTATAAGATTCTTTTTAAAAAAATTTGCACTGGGTGGCAGTTTTGCTGTACGTGTCTTTCTGCGTGCCTTAATCTCCTCCCTTGGCTTCGTCAGACAACAAACAGACATAAATGTAGCAGATCTCACGTATCGTTTGTGAGAAATACTACAGTAAGAAATTTACCAATGAGTATTTGATGCATTTGCTCTGTTAAGTTACAATGATGAGTCACACACAATGTCGTTACAAAGTTCACGCGCACACACATACCCAGCATGGACACAATACGCACATACATGCAGACAGCGCGTGTTTAGCTTTGCACTCATTTTGCACGCAAATGTGACAGGATACAAGTTAATCTCCGCTGCTGTATGGATATCTGTTGTGTAATGTACAAAATAAACCTGATTTAATGTCCACAAACCAGGATTTAAGCGTCTTCTTTTATAATTGTTCTGACACACAGCTGTGCTGATGAAGTAATGCTGAAGTAAATTGCTGTAATTCACATGCACACATGCACTGTTTTAAAACATTTTAAACTTGTGAAACTCACTCTTGATCGCATTTGATGACGATTTATGATCCTAGTAAACTGAACAGACCTTTTATTCCCGGTTGCTTTGCGCTGGTCTTCTCTTGTTGATATGATTATACATGTGACTACCGGGACATGTTACGCAACTGTCAATCAATTCGGTGGGCGGGGGGACCGCACTCCTACGTCAAGTTGCCGTCGGTCTGAAAACTGCTCCAATTGGTCCACTGTTTTTATGTTGTTAAATTGAAAAAAACGTGGTGTGTTTATATCACCCCAATATGACCGCCTATACACTATAACTACACATATTTCTGTCCAAACAGTTTGAAAAGTAGATTTTTCACCATAGGTGCCCTTTAAATCAGAATCTGAAATAGTTTATGGCATACTTCAACGAATAAAGATGATTAAGTATTGAAAAATGTTTTATTTTGAATATTTTTTAATAATTGGTCTTACACTTCATATTTTCAGACTTTTCATAGTTTATGTATTAATTCTGTTATTTTTACCATAAACCAACTTATCAACCATTTGGTAGACGTTGATATTTTAGAAATGATGGGATGTGTTAAAATGTTGAAAAAAAATGCATTGAGTGATTTAATTAGTGCCGTTAGGAGTTAAGAAATGCAATCCATTTTTTTTTTCTTGGTGGGGCAGTTAAAGGGATAAGGGAAAATGCAGTCAAAAGTTCTAATTCATCAAAACAAGCTATATCCTAAAATACTTCATAAGAAGTTTAAAAAGAAAACACCATGTCAAACAGCCTGTCTATATTTTATTCATTTTTTAATTATATAATTTAAGAGAATGTTGCTTTTAAAATAGTCTCTATTATTTGAATTTAGAAATGCAAATGTTAAATGTTCTCCCTGTTTTGGTGGTGGTTTCCTCCAGGTGCTCCAGTTTCTCCCACAATCCAAAGATGCAGTATAGTGAATTGAATAAACTAAATCGGCTGTAATGTATAAGCGTGTTTGTGTGAATTTGAGAGTGTATGGAGTGTATGTGTTTCCCAGCATGTTGCTGGGTTGTGGCTGGAAGTGTAAGTGCTGTGTAAACCATGCCAGAGTAGTTGGTGGTTCATTGGTGACCCCTGATAAATCAGTGACTAAGCTGAAGGAAAATAAATGAATATTAAATGTTTTTCATCTAGGGTATACTAAATATAGGTAAAATATTAAAATATAAGTAAAAAATAAGTCTAGAACCATACCTGATGCTAATGTGCACATGAAGCACTTTTGATCATTTTAAGGAGTACTTATGTTTTTAAGCAGCAGGAGGGTGTGGTATAGGGCAACGATGCTTAAACAAAAAAGTCAATGCAAAGATGTGGTGTGATTTGTGGAAATGAGGCGATGCAATTGATGCAATTCGAGTGGATGACACAGCGCGAATTTAGAGTTTGATGCACATGTTGTGTGACAAATCAGTTGCTCAAATCGCATGAGTTTAAAAGCCCAAACTTTGCTACTTGCTGTAGTAGTGACATGATTATGATCTAGCAAGTGGTGACAGAAATCTAAAACAACAATGAAGCACAAACAAAACATTGCTGTGCACAGATACCCAGATCTATGATACGTCTTCTTATTTTTATAGAAACAGGAATAAAAAGGACCTTGTTTGGAAGAAGTGAGTGAGGAGGTAAAATAATCTAGTAAGTTGTAAAAAAACAAAACTCTTTACTCAACTTCAGCTATATGTGGCTTGCAAAAGTATTCATACCCCTTGAACTTTTCTACATTTTCTCACATCATGACCACAAACATAAATATATTTTATTTGAATGTTATATGAAAGACCAACACAAAGTGGCATACAATGGTGACGTACAAAAAAAGTTATACATAATGGGTTTTTTTACAAATATAAAACTGAAAAGTGCATTGTGCAAAAGTATTCAGTCCCCTTTTCTCTGAGTGCATCCAATTGCCTTCAGAAGTTGCCTGATGATTACTGATTGATTGAATGTTGGCCTAATGACTAAATCACAGACAGAGTCCACCTGTGTGTAACTTAATCTAAGTACAAATACAGCTGTTCTGTGATGGCCTCTGTGGTTTGTTAAGAGAATATTAGGGAGCAAACAGCATCATGAAGTCAAAGGAACACACCAGACAGGTCAGGGATAAACTTGTGCAGAAATGCAAAGCAGGGTTAGGCTATAAAAAGATTTCCCAAGCTTTGAACATCTCACAGACCACTGTTAAGCCCATCATTCAGAAATGGAAAGAGTATGGCAAAACTGCAAACCTACCGAGACATAGTTATCCACCTAAATTAACAGGTAGAACAAGGAGAGCACTGATTAGAGATGCAGCCAAGAGGCCCATGGTGACTCTGGATGAACTGCACAGACCTACAGCTCAGGTGGGGACAACTATCAGTCGTGCTCTGCACAAATCTGGGCTTTATGGAAGAGTGGCAAGAAGAAAGCCATTGTTAAAAAAAACAAAACTAGAAGTCTCGTTTGCCAGAAGCCATGTGACTGACCCAGCAAACGTGAAAGAAGGTGCTCTGGTCAGATGAGACCAAAATGGAACATATTGGCCTAAATGCAAAACTTGTGTGGTGGAAACACTGCACATCACTCTGAACACACCATACCCACTGTCAAACATAGTGGTAGCAGCATCATACTCGGGGACTGCTTCTCTTCAACAAGGACAGGGAAGCTGGTCAGAGTTAATGGGAAGATGGACAGAGCCAAATACAGGGCAATCTTGGAAGAAAACCTGTTGGAGTCTGCAAAACTCTTGAGACTGGGGTGTAGATTCACCTTCCAAAAGGACAGCGTCCCTAAACATAAAGCCAAAGCTACAATCGAATGGCTTAAAATGAAATGCATTCATGTGTTGGAATGGCCCAGTCCTAAATCCAACTGAGAATTGGTGGCAAGATCTGAAAACTGCTGTTCATAAACGCTCTCCATCTAATCTGACTCAGCTTAACTCAGAAAGGGGGGTTATGGGGTATGAATACTTATGTAAGTCACTGCATAGGTCCACATACATATTGAGACTACAAGCTGGTTAAAGCCATTTGCCAAATTATAAATCATATTTCACTTCCGCTGACGAGTTGATATGTTTATCCAAAGGAAGTGTGCAGAAACAATTGGAAGAGTCTGAGGGGCACGTATGTAAAAGAGAGGAGAAAGGAGACTGAGAAGAGGAGTGGGTCAAAATAATGGAGGCATTCTGCAGTTTCTGTCTTCTCCTGAACGCTTCGTTGCCCCAAGTGGGAAAATGAAGAAGGGGATAATGGAGAGTCAGTCTGCAGGGTACGAGGAGCAGGGCAAGACAGAAAAAGCAGTAGTCAGAGACAGGTGTGTTAACAAGTGAAGCAACAAGACAGGGCTTATATGTTGTTGTTTTGTTTTATGATAAAAAGTCTAAATTATTGTCTCTCTGAAAAGTCTAATTTGCAACGTGTCTAATGTTGTTTTAATACTTGTGACCTGATTGAGCAAAATGAGTCAAAGTGACCCAAATTACACTCTGAGAGGAGACTCTACACTTTAAAATGATATCCTATTCAAATTCATAACTTGAATGGTTTTAAAGATATGCCCATTAAATATATTTTGAATTATGGTTGTCTGCCCAGTCTATAGTTGTCTTTTTTCAATTGAAAACCTGAAAAAATTGCAAGAAAAGGTTTTTTTTTTGCCCGTTTCTTTTTTTTGCTGTTACCCTTTAAATTCCATTGCATTTAAAGGAATAAACTTTATAGGGATAAAATTTAATTAGGGAAAACATTTCTTTTACAGCTTAATTTGTACATATATATAAATGCTATTACACATTGATAAGAGTGGGGCATGCTCACACATCCATACGCATTCTTTATTCACAAACAGTACATTTTGTAGCTGTATGGGTGGACACAAATTAGTTCGTTGTGCTGTTTGTTTTCTTAATTAATAAATTTTTTTTTTTTAAGTTACTGTGCTGCAGCACATGTTGGGAATTGTAAGAAAATCCGTTTTTTCTCAGGTCCCTTCACTCTAGTTTTTTGTATCACCAGTGAGAGTCTGCATCAAGACCGTCCAAGCTTGGAAAAATGAGAAGAAAATCAGCTGAGTGGTTCAGTATGATTTTATTCTAACACAAGGGACGGAAGAACAATCTTATATACACATTGAGGGTCCGCCTGCAGCTGAGCCCTAACACAAAGAATATTATCATAGAAGTAGGGAAACAGCGATACAGAGACAGCTTACAGCAACCAGGATACGTGAGAATGTGTGCGTGTAGGTATACGCGCATCTGTGAGCGAGTCAGATAGTGACGATTTGCGCAACCAAAGGAGAGGAACGGAATGTTCCAGCCACACCGAGATAAGATGAACAGAATATGCATACCCACACACATTTCTGCAGTGTATAGACACAGTAGAGAGAACAAGAAAAACAGTCTGTAAAAACAGTAGAATACACACACATAATAATCAAATCCTTCAGGAATGGTGTAGGTTCTGTGTGGGGTCTGATTTTCTAAAGCAGTGGTTCTCAAACTTTTATGCCAGCGACCCCCAATGTACTATTGTCAAGAACTCGCGACCCCCCCCGCTACCAAAGCATATCCAAACAATAAAAGTAACATATTTTCAGCTGTTCACAATATTTTAACTATATTTACTATACATTACAGGGCTCGAAATTAACATTTTTGCTTGGTAGCACTGGTGCTCCTAAATTTTTTAATTTAGGCGCACAAGCCAAGATTTAGTGGCTCCCACCAATTATCGCACCGTTACTACAAGTTTTATAAACAAATTTATTGCATTTGAAATCAACACTAATCAAAACTAACAAGCAAAAAAATATATATATGCATGCGTGAGGAAAATATGTCTCAATGAAATCCCGTTATCACAAAAAAATAAATTTTTATAACATAATTTAGTGACCAAAAGATACACGGATCGCTCACCGGCCCTGAAACGCACTGCTTGACATGAATTCATTAATGAATCTGTTAACAATACATTAACTCTGCTTTGTTCTCACAGATGGTGTCTGATATTGCACAGATGCTTTTAACATATACCTTATTATTTGCATACGTCATTTAATAGCAATACCGGTCTTTTCATGAGCTGCAATATTAGTTTTATGTTAGTCAGTGCAAGCCCTTTTGTGATGGTGTACGTGGGGTTATATTTTACATATAGCTGCCACTTGCACGGCTGACAGCATCTGGCGATTAAATAAAGGATTAAACAGAACCTATTGTGCTTAAAATGTGTAGATGTGGCAAAGAGTTACCTGAAAATTCCATCCCACAGACTTTACAGTGAATGCTAGTTATTTTCATAGCGGACTTAAAGCCAATGGAAGTCTTTTATCCACTCTTTGAAAAGTGTACATGGTGGATTAACATTCACCACATGAGCACTAATCAGATGTGCCATTATTTGTAGCTTTAGCTGGTTTCTAAAACTAAATCTGTCAGTGCTGTTTTCAATCTCTCATCTTCAGCGCGTAACATTTTCGCGGTTGTATCTCCTGTCATCTGAAGGCAGACTGAATGATTCAGTCTAGCGCAGTGGGCCAATAAGAAGAGAGCGAAGGCGGGACAAGCGTTGCCGGCTTTGTTCACTGCTGCAAGTTGACATGACAACAGTTTTAAACTTCTCCTGAGCGCTGCGCTTCAAGTCCAAAAATGCATTCTGCCTGAATGTGTCCTAAATACTTTATGAATTCATCAGTGATATCTTTAAAAAATCTGAAAATATTAGCTTTCACTTGTAATACTGAAAAATATATATTATAATCACAGAAAATTACACAATTTTTAAATCACTCTCGCGACCCCTTGAAATTATTCTGCGACCCCCAGCAGGGGTCGCGACCCCCAGTTTGAGAACCACTGTTCTAAAGGACCGATGTGCCACCAAGAGCAATCTTTTGGTTCCACCTGCCAGTACCATCTAACAGATGGCTTGGAGGGAGAGCTAAATATTTGGTTTAATCTTGTTATTTTCAGACATTGTTTATTTCTTGGATTTGTATTTACTTTTGCGTTATCTAAGATTTAATCAATTATTATTAAAGTCTTGAGATATTTTGCTTAAGTTTGTTGTTTGTAAACTGTCTTTTTCTGTTTCCCTCTTGTATTTAATGTGGACTAATCGAGTTGTATAAATGTGCCCTGTTTTGTCATTTAGTGGAGTTCTGTTTTGGTTTGCACATGGTTTGTTTTGAACTCAGTCTGTTTTCTGCTTTTGTTGATTTTTTATATGGGCTAATTGTTTAATTTCTTATTTATTTATTTTTGTGTAAAATGTATGGCTTTATTAAAATTAATTATTTTGAAATGTATTTCTTTTGCATGGCCCTTACTGTTAGCTGGTTCGGTTCTCACAAGTTAGCAGGAATAGGTCAGACTTGTTTCCGGTGCATTTTGGACTCCAGCAGGGCTGCCCTTTGTCACCAATTCTGTTCAGCCTTTTTGTGTTGATACCCAAAGCTGTAGTTTGAAGGATGGGCTACAGGGTTCCTGAATGTCTCCAAGAAGCTCTGAAAGAGGAGGTGGATCTGATGCTGAGGCTGGGGATTATAGAGCCATCTAAAAGTGAGTGGTGCCACCTTGTGGTCCTTGTTCCAAAAAAGGATGGTTCCATAAGATTCTGTATAGATTTCTGTTACCTAAACTCTGTCATATGTAGTATAATGCTTACCGTACTCTGCAGATCAGTGATCTCACCAATTGACTGGGTACCTCAACGTTTTCAACATACTGACCTTTCAAAGGGTTACTGGCAGATCCTGTTGACTCAGCTGTTGGACTAACATTTACAGCTGATTATCTTAATGATATTGTGGTTTACAGTGACACAAGAGAACAACCTCTACAGCACATCCGGGAAGTTTTGCAACATTTTTAGGCAGCTGACAGTCAATCCAAAAAATTGTGCAATCGCAAAGGCTGAGACTGAGAACCTGGGATTTGTTATTGGTTAGGGGTGCTCAGACCCCAGGTGGAAAAGGTTTGGGCCATGGGCAGTGCCTACATTCACAAACTAACAAGGACTTTAGATCCTTTCTAGGTATGGCTGGTCTTTATCACAGATTCATTCCCAACTTCCAGCAGGGCTGAAATATTTACTGACATGGTGAGTCCCAATAAGCTTAAGTGGACCGAAGAAACAATTGCAGCTTTTCAAGAGCTCAGAAGGGCCTTGATTAAAGATTCTGTGTTGCATATCCCCGATTTCCATCAACCTTTTGTCTTGCAAACTGATGCTTCATATCAGGGACTAGGAGCTGAATTGTTCCAGGGTAGCCCTGACACTTGACACACAGTTGCGTTCCTAAGTCATAAGCTTGTTCCCAGGGAAGTTTGTTAATACATTGTGAAAAATGAATGCTTGACTATGAAGTGGGCGTTGGACTCTTTGAAAAACTATCTGCTAGGCTGGGAGTTCATACTGGAGAAGGATTATAAAGGTTTACAGAGGCTCCAGGAAATGAAACTTGTCCTGGTACTTGGCCATTCAACTCTTCCGGTTATTGATCCGACATGTCCCTTGCAAAGTTTGGTTCTGCCTGTTGTCCAACTTGGCAGGAAGGATGTGGTCAGCGTTGTTGGTTGGCTTGGATCTCTTTCGGATCGTTTGATGCAACCTGACATGTCCCACACTCTCTCAATACACGGCATCCAGTCATTGAAGACAGAGGAAGGTTTGGCTGACTATGGGAGGTTGAACAGTGGAGGTTGAAATCCTAGAAGGGAGGGGTGAAATTCGACCCATCGGATTTATTTTTTGCTGCAGTAGGTGCAGAGATACGTGCCAATCTCTTGATTAAGTCTCTCAACCAGTCCATTTGAGCTCAATTGGATAGTAGGCATCCAGGAGCAGGATTCAAAACCTTCGCTCTATAAAAAAAATCAAATGAATAAAATATCTAAATAAATAAATATGAGAATTAGTACTTTATTAGTACTAATCCTTTACCTTTTTCTAAAGATAAATAACCTTTTTCTCTAAGTTTTTTTCTTTTTCTAAGTGTGTACATATAACCCCAAATCAGAAAAAGTTAGGAGAGTATGGAAAACGCAAATAAAAAATAAAGTAGTGATTTCCAAATTTACTTTGACTTGTATTTCATTGCAGACAATATGAACACAAAATATTTCATGTTTTGTCTGGTCAACTTCATTTCATTTGTAAATATATATCCTTTACTCTCATTCAGACCTGGAACACATTCCAAAAAATGTTGGGACAGGAGCAATTTAGGGCTGGTAATCAGGTACATTTTTAAAAAATATTTATTTGATTTGAAACAGGTGATGCCAACAGGTAATTATGATAATTATGTTTATTTGCCAACAAAGACAGAAAACATTTGGCTATTTCACCTTCAACAATGCATAACATAATTAAAAGATTCAAGAAATCTGGAGGAATTTCAGTGCATATGTGCGCAAGCCTAAGCTGAACAACTGTTATCACTGATACCTCAGGCGGCACTGCATCAAAAATCATCATTCATCTATAAGAGATATCACCACATGGGCTTAGGACTACTTTGGCAAACCTTTGTTAAGTACTACAACATGTAGTTACATCCACAAATGCCAGTAAAAACTGTACTGTGCCAAGAAGAATCCGGGATGGACCATGACAAAGTGAAACACTTGGCAAAGGTAATTTGCACTTCTGTGATGGCACCATTAATGCTGAAAAGTACATAGAGATTTTGGAGCACAATATGCTGCCTCTTTTTCCAGGGACACCCATGCATATTTCAATAAGATAATGTAAAATCACATTCTGCACACATTGCAAAGTCCTGACTGCAGAGAAAGAGGATACATATACTTGACTGGCCTGCCTGCAGTCCCAATCTGTCTCCAATAGAGAATGTGTAGCGCATAGACTCCTTACTGTTGCCCACCTTAAGACTTGTTTGCAAGTCTTGGGGTTGTAGATTATCAGCAACAATATGTACGCATTGGTGAGATATATCAGTATTTTGGCCAGAGATGTATAAAGTACTAGAGACCCAGACTTAAGTAAAAGTACAAGTACTCTATCAAAAAGTGCCTTGAGTAGAAGTAAAAGTGCTCTTTAAGCACCATACTTAAGTGGAAGTACTAAAGTATTCAACATTTTTTGTTCCCTAAGTATTGCAAGTAGTTTATTTCAAAATTTACTACTCAAGTACTGAAAGTAAAAGTGCAAGTATTGTGTAATGTAGTTATTAAAGAATGCAGTCAAAAGACATCATATTGTTTTGTTTATTTTAAATCTCTTTTTTGGGGGCACGTCATTAAGCAGAACAAAAAGAAACATGACTTACAATACTGTTTTTCTCTCACGCTTGATCTCACTAATCTGACAGATTATAACAGCTTTAACACACACCTTTCAAAGTTGTGTGTCACAAAAAGTCCATAATCCACTCAAAACGCTATTGAAACCCATTTTCGGAGCACAAATTACTGGTTGTAAACGCTGTAAACGAACGTTCTAATTCACTGGATTTTGATTTTATTGTAAAAAAAGAAAACGTGTAAATTACTGTGTTAAATGAAAATCTGAAATATTTTATGGCTTATGGCTATGATTTAGTATTCAAAAATGTTTCATTTTGATTATGTTTTAATTAAATTGGTCTTAAACTTCATATTTTTATAGTATATTTATTCATTCTGGTACTTTTACCATAAACCAACATCTCAACCATTTGGTAGAGGCTGATATTTTAGAAATTGTGGGATGTGTTGGGGGAAAATGTATTTATTGTGTTAACTAGCGACATTAGGAGTTAAGAAATGCAATAAATAAAAAAATTATATTGTTTTTTTTTTTTGGGGTGACAGTTAAGTGGTTACTTGTAATACAATTGTGTCCTTTAATACAGCAGTAATATATATGAACTGTACCCTTAATTTGACTCGCTCAAAGAAAACACTCTTTCTGAATGTATCAAACAAAACTCATGCATAGAAGACAGCATGAGCATTTATAGCAAATAAACTAATGTAAATATTCTCCCGCCTGCTTTTTAAACGCTGACAGGCGAGGTCTTACACCCCTTTGATTGGTTATTGTCTTCACCTTCTCAACAGAAAGGGCTGCTATCGGCTTTAGAAATGAAAGCGTTGTTCACTGATGGCGGGAAGAACAGCCGCGGTTACAGTCTATGTATGTATAATACGCGGTTATCACAGGTAATCTATAAAAGACACAGTGGAGAAAACTTGCACCTCATTCACGCCCAGGTCTGGATCCACAAGTATTGCTTTAACAGCCAAGAGGACAAACAGGCCAGCGGGTCAAATGTCCAAAGTGAGAGAGGCAGAGATGGAGTCTCACTTATGTACTTAAGTAAAAGTGGAAGTAGGAGAAAAAAACAATACTCCAGTAAAGTACAGATACTGCCTTTTAGTACTTAAGTACAGTAGTAAAGTAGTTCTACTTCGTTACTTTACATCTCTGATTTTGGCCTTGTATTTTATGTGGCCATGGAGAAGGTGACATCTATCAGTGTTTACAGATTGCTCTCTTACTCTTGTATCCCCCTAAAATATGTACACTGTAAACTGTTACTTACATTTACAATATAATTATGTGCATTTACAATAAAACTGGTTAATCTTTGAATCTTCTCACATTCTTTATTTCTTCAGATGGTCTCATAATATTCCCCCTTGATGGCATTAATTGGAGAGGTTCTTTTGTCTCTCCTGGTTTGAATCTACTAATTATTCATGGCCCATTAAACCTCCCCATGCATACTGGACTGCTGTCAAAAATATGATTTACAAAATCTAAATAATTGTATTGCTGTTTCAAAATGAATGGTCATAAGGATTTAGTAGCAAATACTCTAGCCAACAATACTGGATTTTCATAGGTGTTATATAAAACTATTTAATATGTGTTTTTTTAGTTTTGTTTCTATGACGTTTTACCTAAAACATAGCAACCATGCATAATATTTTTTATGCAAGTAAATACATCCGTTATTGTCACATTTAAATGTACAGTAGCACAGTCTGTGCTAAATAAAACAAACATTGCATGATAGTAAATTGTATGATATAATCATACCTGTCAACATTGGGTTGTAAAAATATGTTTCATTGTAAATAAACAGTTAAAACAGTTAGTAATATGTTTTATTATTGTTATTTACAAATGATAGAATAAATAGCATACATTAGAAAAAGCTGCAAAAAAATTAAAGGTAGCCTATTAAACTTAATAGCTAAAGAAATTGAATCAAGTTATCAAATCTCATTAACCTTTTCTTTATTGTATAATTTAAATGCAGTGAATGAATTTTCGTTTTATTACATTGAATAACAGAGGTGCTACTTTAAAAATGCCCAGATCTATGATGAAAGCATTCAATTGCTTTTATAACTTTTTATGCTCATTTAAGACAAAAATTTCCACCAGGATCGACATGTTTAGATATTATTATTATAAGTAGTATTGTTGTTGTTGTTGTTATTATTATTATTATTAATATGCATATATGCAGCCTAAACCCAGAGTGTCCACTTTTGCCCCATTACATGAACTGACTGTTTTGTGGGGTAGGAGGGGCAAAGACGTCTGTAATGCAAAGGACAGAAATCCTGCCATTTTTAATATTTATTTCAAAGTGTATAAATACCTATATAAAACAAAAGCACAGAACAGATTCACATTTAAGAGCCAGGGGTGTCCCCTGGTGGTTTGGTGGTATGGGTTGCGTATAGGGATTTTTTGCTCTTTGATGTTTATTGCCACCTTTCATAGATGTTAAATCCTTAGCGTGAATCAGAAAAATACACACACACACACACAGCTTTCTCAGTCTTCACTTTCCTCTCTTTATTCTATCTCTCCTTTTCACTTTTACTACAACAGTTCCCCCTTGAGGAACTTCAGCAACTGAATACAACATTTCCCCCTTAATTACGAATAACACCTGTACATTCATAGACTTATACAGCAAATAGACTAGGAAACCAAAAACTTAATTAGTCCTGGGATATTAATGCTTCATCCTTTTATCAAACAATGTCTTGTTAATCCAATGAATACTATAAAGATAGGTATTAGAACAGTTTAACTTAACCTTACACCTATCTTGTTTCAATCCTGCTATTTTAGTCAAATTTACGTCACATAGTCCTCCAGCCACATCGGCTTTCTTCTGAAACGCTGCTTTTTTTGACTAACAACATTTTCTGTTGTTGTGGCAGAACTTTCTAGTTCCGCTGACCTGAGTCCTGTATGTAATGGTGCCAGGTGAGACATGTCCCAGGTCCGTCCATCATTCAGTTCATAGCTGTGCTTCCCTTGTCTTCTGATGATCTGCATAGGGCCACTGAATTTTGAAGTACCTTTCTTGATACGAACCGGCTTTCTCACACATACACAGTCCCCTTCTCTTAGCTTTGGAATTTCTGCTTTCCGTTTTGTATCCACGTACGCTTTCATTTTCAGTTGTTTCTTCTTTACTATAGTTCTCAATTTCCTTGTAGCAGGGGTTTTGTTGCATGGTGTGAGAATTTACAACTTTGTTCTCATCTTTCTTCCAAACAGGAGCTCAAAAGGAGACGTTCCTGTAGTGGCATTAGGTGTAGCTCTGTATGTTTGCAAGAATTCCACTACAAAGGAAGTCCATGACACTCCTTCTTTTTGTGCAGTCAGAATAGCATCTTTCAGCACTTTATTTCAACAGTCCACTGCTCCATTTCCGTCAGGATGATATATGGAGGTGTGAATATGTTTGATATCTCTCACTTGCAGAAAATCTTTAAACTCTGAAGAGCGAAATTGAGGGCCGTTGTCTGTTACAATCTCCAGTGGATTCCCTTTTTGGCTGAAGACAGCTGTGAGAAAGCCCATAACCGTCCCCACGGTCACGTTCGATGTGAATGCTACTTCTGGCCATTTTGAGTAATAGTCGATTAGTGTAATAGCATATCGGCAGTTTGCAGGACCTCTCGAAAGGACCCACCACATCCATGCCAAGCTTTTGCCGAGGGCCTGCCGGATACTGAACTGGAGTCAGAGGTGCATGTGTGGTTCTAGCAGACTTATCATGAAGCTGGCAGATGACACAGGTTGATATGGTGGACTGCACTTGTAAATCCATTTTAGGCCACCAATATAGCTCCCTCAGCCTTTGTTTGGTCCTTACAATTCCTTGATGACACTCATGAGCCAGAGTAACCAATCTTGAACGCACACCGAGTGGTGTAATTAACCTTTGTGTTCCTCTCAACACATATGCATCATGAATCGACAGTTCGTCTCTTACTGGAAAGTAAGGAATCATGTCATCAGGCAGAGTTTTAGCTGTTATCAGCCAACCATTCTCCACATACCTCCGAAGTTTGGTGAGCTTAGGGCAGGACAAGCACTCAGTAGCAAATTCGGTCAGCGGCACAGCTGATAGCAAAGTGCTCACAACAGCTACAGTTTCTGGTTCAATGTCCAAGTCTGGGTTAGTATCATTAGCAGGGGTAATCGGGACAGGCAGTCCGCGACCTGATTGTCAGCACCATGTTTGTACTCCATATCATAATTAAAGCAAAGCAATCTGGCAGACCATCGGGCTACTCTCAGTCCAGCCCTTCCCATACCCTTAGTAGTCAAGAGGGTTGTCAGTGCTTAATGGTGCGACCTTAACTTGAATTTTATGCCCCACAGATACGTTCTCCAGCGCTCAGTGGTCCAGACGCAAGCAAGAGCTT
Source organism: Danio aesculapii (assembly GCF_903798145.1). Taxonomy (NCBI): domain Eukaryota; kingdom Metazoa; phylum Chordata; class Actinopteri; order Cypriniformes; family Danionidae; genus Danio; species Danio aesculapii. The sequence goes on from NC_079446.1 coordinate 16,837,579, forward strand.
CTTTTTCAACTACTGAATATTTCCTCTCTGTAGCAGTCAGGGCTCTGGAAGCAAAAGCCACTGTCCTCTCCACTTTATCTGGATGAAGCTGGGTCAGAACACCCCCAATACCGTAATCCGATGCGTCTGTTTTGTGGGCAATGCCGGGTCAAATAAAGCCAGAGCAGGGCTGTCAACAATCAGTTCTTTGACCTTCTGAAAACTCTTTTGAGCTGTGGTAGTCCAACTGAACTCTGAATTTGCTCTGAGCACGTCTCTCATTGGTTCTACTATGACTGCAAAGTTTTGAATGAGTTTAGCATACCATGCTGCAAGTCCTAAGAATGATCTTAATGTAGACGTGTCCTGTGGTGGTGGAGCATTACATATTGCCTCCCGATGACTGTTGTCTGTCATTAATCCTTCTTTAGAAATTGTATGACCCAGAAATGTGAGCTTTTCCTGGTGGAATTTACATTTCTGCTCATTTAGGCCGAACCCCATTTCTTGAAGTTTATCCAGTACTGTTTTAAGGTGAGCATCATGACTTGCGATAGAGTCACCAAACACAATCACATCATCCAGGTAGCATTGAACACCTGGAACATCTTTAAGGATTGTGGAAATCAATTTTTGAAATGCTGCTGGAGCTGAAGCTAATCCATAGCAGACTCTTTTGTAACGAAACAGGCCCTCGTGTGTAATGAAGACTGTAAGGTCCCTGCTATCTTCATGTAAGGGCACCTGATGGTATGCGTTTGTGAGATCTATTGTCGAAAACATCACAGCGTCTCTTAGCTTCGAAAACAGTTCTTCCATGTGTGGAATAGGGTAACTGTCCACAACAATTGCTTTGTTCGGTTCCCTAAGATCCACAGACATTCTGATATCTCCAGATTTCTTCTGGGTCATTACAATAGTTGATACCCAAGGTGAAGCATCTGCTCTTTCGATGACATTTGCTGCTAGCAAACGGTGAAGTTCCTTCGACACAGCATCTCTCACAGAAAACGGTAATCGACGCAGTTTTTGTTGCACAGGTGTCACATTGTCATGCAATTTCACTTTATGCACAAAGTTCTTTGCACATCCGAACCCTGCTGCTGTGAAGTTTGACACCTGAAACACAGATTCATTAGCTGCAAGTACTGTGTTTCCCTTTATACACAGATTCAAGAAAGATATTAAGTCCATACCCATCAGTGGGTTTCCACTTTTCACAATATAGAATGTAGTATAGAAGATAGAATATAGAAAGTACTGAGCAATGTCCGTGTGTTGCCTTAGTGTTAATGCGCCCCAGCACAGGGAGATTATCCTTGGAATATGTGACCAGACGCACAGAAGCATGTTCCAGAGGCAAGTCAGAAAAGTATTGCTTGTATATACCCTCTGGCAACAAAGATACAGAGGATCCTGTATCCACAATCAGTTCCTGCATAGTTGTGCTGGACAGTGTGCTCACTTGAACATTGCATAAAAATTTGTTTGGTGCTGGAGATGTGCTGGTCATATACAGAACAGTCAGCTCAGGGACTTCAATTTGTCTGATTTCTTGTTTCCGTGTTGAGCGGCATACTTTTGCAAAATGTCCCATTTTACCGCATGCTTTGCATGTTTTACTTACAGCTGGGCATAGTTTGGAATTTACTAAATGACTGCTTGAATTGCAGCGGTAGCATCAGCGTTCATGCTGTGCTCTCATCCGACTCTGTTGCTTTAATTGTGTGTTCTCATGCGCATTCGCTTCTCTTTTTTTCACATACAGTCTCTGTACGGGTATTTCAGCATGTTTTGTAAACTCGCTTGCATTGGCCATCGCATTTTACAGCTGATTTGTGATTTGTATAGCTTTATCCAAAGTTAAATCCGCTTCAAGCAATAAACGTTCCCGAATTCAGCTGTTATGCACTTTCTCAACAATTTGATCCCGCAACATTTCCTCTTCTTTTTCAGCAAATGCGCACAAAGACACCATATCACGGAGCGCAGCCACATATTGCATAATATTTTGTCATGTCTTTGCTCTCTCTGTCGAAACTTGTGACGTTTGGCAATAATATTAACTTTCGGGACGAAATGTGCAGTGAGTGTAGCTAGTGCAGATGAATATGTCGTACCCGAATTTTCAAGAGTGTAGAAGATTCGCTGAGCTTCTGTTCCAAGGCAATGAAGCAGTGTAGCATGCTTTCTAGTATCAGGCCAGTCATCCCCCTCAGCATGAATTGCCAGCTGATAATTCTCAAACATTAGTACCCATGTACTGAATGGAATTGCAGGTTCCCCGGGGCATTGCAAATATGTAGGAGGAAGATGAACTGCCATCCTCGTCGCCAATTTGTTAAATCCTCAGCGGGTGAAATACAGGAACATACATTTGCTTGATGATAGTGGGATAGAATTGTAAAATGTGGGAGAATGCTGGGAAAAACGGGATGGTTGACAGGTATGCAGAGAATTTCCAAACATCCCAAAGGCCCCAAAATCATCTTACACTACAGATCTCAATTTGTTTGCAAATCCTGCCTTGAAATGGCTCTTATTAAAAAAACTGAGCTGAGACCACAGTAATACATGCCTGTCAGTCTATAGCAATGAGTGGAAAAAAACTGCACTGTGACATCACATAGCAAATGATCTCAAGATTACTTGTTTTTGGATTCTGGTTTACTTTTATGAAGATTTGCAAGAGTACTTTAATGAAGATTTTTTAAAATTAAGAATAGATAGATTTTGAAAATTCTGAAATGGCTATGTCCACTTAATTCCAACACAAGTCTGCCTAAACACCTTCTAAAAGTGTGACAGCATTGAGCTATTTGTTGTCCGTGCAGAACTGGTGTGTACATTTTTATTTCAAACAAACACAATTGGGGCTGACAATGGACACCTTAATGATATAATGCTCCAAATGTTTAGCTACTTCATGTTGGATGTTAAACATCACTAGTGATGTGCAATAAGAGGGCAGTTTATTTGGCATGGTTTAATTTCCTGTAATAATGGAATGTCTGACAAAATCAGTCTATTGACTTCTGGCTGACTTTGGGATTGCATTTGGAAAACATGTGAAACTGAACACAGATGTGGGATTAGCAGACATCTGCCACACCACACTTTGCCAAGTCTACCCTGCGAGCTTAACATTCTTCCCACCTGTCATTTGCTTCAGGTAAGTGATAACTTGGCATTTAAAGTGATTTACTTAAATATGCATCATTATATGTAAAAGTTAGGACTCATTGAATGATTAGTTATTCATTTAATTAAGAAATGCGTCGAGTTAATAGTATTTTCCTCTTTGAACATGTTTACGTAACGTTAGCGCTCCAAAAGTTTGCTATTTAAATTAACATTAGCATTAAAGTTATTGCCAATTTCCAATGACCACAGAATAAGGTTTATTTATTGTAGATAAATAGCAATTTGCGAAAATGTTCAGTCACGTTTCAGTGTGGTTTGGTAAGGTTTAAAATAAAAGCGGTCCCATTAGGCCTAACATGATAGTGGAAGCCAATAGAAAAAGTGTCTTATAATTGTAAAATGGACTAACAATATAGTTATAACTATTCTGTACAATATAAAGCCGAAACTCAACAGCAAACTTTTATGAATCAATTAATTTTTGTTGTCTAATGGTCATTTGATATCATTAAATGTAATGTAACTGACTTCAAAAACCCGGTTTGACCAGCGTTTACGGAGACAGTTTTCAGCTCTTCTGGGTTCAGTTCAAAAGAAGAAGAGACCTTTACTCTTATGAATAACACACTGGACAACAAAAATGACAGCACTTAATCATAGCAATGTGATAATGGCACGTTGCAATCTCTGCAATCATCACTTCGACCTAAGTATGTTCATTTATGCCTTATCAAAAAATCCTTAAGGATTCTAATAGGATTTTTTTAATGGGAATCCAATTAGAATTTTTAGCATATTTTGGAACCATTCCTATAGGATTTCAATAGGATTTTTTCTTATAGGATTGTTTTATAGGACAAGAGAAAAATCCTTTAGGATAATTTTTACAGTATTTTAATGGGATCCAATTTATATCTTAATTAAGATATGCTTTTCAATTGTCTCTCTTAGCCTACTATACAGTAGTTTTGAATGTATTATGCAGTTTGCTAAAGCTCACCTTCATGTACTTGAGTGTACAGTATTAGTGCACCAATTTCCAAACAAACATGCCTAGACTAAAAATATATACGATGCCGCCAGACCAAACTGTGGGCTGGCCCACACAAAACAGAACTTCACTGTGGGCCCATAGCAAGTCCACACAAAGTGGAGTGTATATGGCCACACTGGGCAAAGTCTAGGTTTACTGGTGCACAGTATCTGGGTCAGAATTATGCCCTATGAGCATGCTCTATGGGTATTTAGTAATTAACAAAATAGTTAGGTCCCACGGATACTAAGATGAGTCCAGGCACAAAATGTGTCTAAAAGATTCCAGTAAAGCACTCACACAAAGAAGTGTGGTTATGAACATACAGGGCCATTGTGGCTTTAACACAAAACTAGTTCTACTATGTAGCAAAATAGCACAATATTACTTCAACTGCATAATTACATTTTGAAAGCATAAAGTCAGTAATAAATGAAGCATCTAAAAATATAAAGACAACATGGACTTTTTCAAAGGTTTGGGACAAGACTGCTTTATTTTATAAAAATGCAGATATAAAAGTAACCATGTAAATAATTATTCCTTTTTAATATAACAACTTTTCCATTTAAATATGTTAAAATATAATTTAATCCAATGATGTTAAAGCTGCATTTGAGGCATTTGCATCCTATATGAAATCATAAAAAAAAACATTTTTATTTTTATTAACCCAAAACTACTTATGCATTTTGACTGTTATTTTATGTTTTGTGTTACAATGTAAAAGTTATCAATGTCACACACACACACACACACACATATATATATGATAAAACAGAACAACTAAATATAACATTAAGTTATAAATCAGTCCTCTCAGGGGCATCAATATATTTATGCCTGATCACCAATCTTCTGCTCTTTCCATCACCCTGTCTCTTGCAAGAAGTTTCCACTTTGGCTGCTTTTTGTATCAGCATCTAAGTGACACAAAACATAAAAATATTATAAGTTAAACAAAACAAAGTTAGGTTTTTAATGTGTGTATTTTCTCTACCATTTGTACCATAAGATTTCTAGAGTAAAGAATATTTACAGGAGTTCCAGGATGATAAAGTTGTAAACATTTCAACACTTTTGGCTTTTTTAGGCTTTGATTTAAAAAAAAATTCAGAGAGAGAGAGAGAGAGAGAGAGAGAGAGATAATGCAAAAAAAACTAGTTGAATAGAAAACAAAGGGATGCATGCATTCAGAAAACCATTTCTGTGCAATTCCCTAAGAATCCCAGTTTTTAACATGCACGCAGAAAAAATATACACCGCTCATGCTTTGTGAGACTGGTGTAACAGCCTTCCATGCAGACAGTGAGTTTGCATGTCAACTTTAATCACCAGATAAAACTAAAGTTCAAATAATATGATGATTTTATTTTGACTGAGCATGGCTCTTGTAAGACAGATTGTTTTGTATGAAGCAGAAAGGAGAAATTTAATTCTTGGCCACCAGAGTCAGGTCTCAGACAACAGATAATTCTATAAAAAAGATTAAATTAATATTCATAGAAAAAATATTTCTTAGATGATCTTAACATGTACATCAGTTGAGTCTTGGTTCCCAGTTACTGTTTTCAGTTGAGGGGGAGCCGTGCTAGGTTGATCACTTACAGTAGTGATGTCCAGTCCTCATCTTGGAAAACCAATGTTCCTAAGAGTTTGGCTCACAACTGCCCACACATCTGCTTGGTAGCTTCAGGTCCTTGATCGGCAGGTATAACTGTGCTGGACTGGAACTGGAGTCAAAATGCAATCAGGACTAGATGGCATCCAATACTGCAAAGAAAGAAAAAACAAGTAGTATGTTAATTGCGTAAACACAAAGTTTAAAAAGGTTTCATCTTTTTCTTTTAGCAAGCAAATACTTGCAATGTGTCAGTGCGGAACCAATGATCTGATCACACGATAAAAAAGGAGAGAAAAAAAATTATTCAGTTAAATAACACAGAGACGTGTGAAGAGAAATGAATTAACATGTTAAATTGATAAACTGCTGATACACTCATGTCATTGACAAGTTGTGACAATATTAATAATGAGTTAATCTAATATTTTCAAGTTTAAATGCTAGCGTAAGGGAATATGATTCATGCAATATGAAAAGCTAGACTAGAGCGTATTACGTCAGATCTGGGGCTATTCAAATCTTACGTTAAATACACCTGTCATTGCGAACGTTGATCACATAAACAGCAACAAACAAACATGATACATCTAATTTACACCAAATTAAATGTAAAAAGATTAAAGAAATGTATCATGTCAGGAAAACTTATAAATCTGGTTCAAATAAATCATGTATTGTAAGTATTGCCTCAGAAATTAACAGCTCATGTTTGAATAGATCACCTCAGCCGTCAGTTGTTCACTCATGATTCAAACGAATCACTACGATGGGTGTAACTGAACACCTAATTAAATTCTCAACTATTTATGGCTAATTTATTACAGAACTCGAATATTAACTCATAAGTTAGAAAGACTTAACTTACCTGGTTGAGCAGACGTGAAACACGAGCAGCAGTGGAAGCAGAAGTCATTAGCGATGCAAAGTCATTGGTCAGAATTTAACACGTGATGAAGAAGACTGAAAATACTTTATTTGATGCCTGTAAACTGAGGTATTATATCACCAGGTGGCAGGCACACAATTCATGAAAAAAATACCATTTATATTGTATTTTACACACGCACACACACACTCATATATATATATATATATATATATATATATATATATATATATATATATATATATATATATATATATATATATATAATGCTGCAAATTAATGTAAATAAAAACTGTACTCTATATTAACTGTAAATTACTTATCTACTAAAAAATAGATTGTTATTTTATTTATTTTTGTTATTAGCAAAACTGAAAAGGCTGATTAAATAAAAGACAAATTAACAAAATGTATTGTTTCATTAGTATTTTAATTTAATATGTTTATTTATAATGTAATATATAATATTTACTGAAATGTTTATTATATTGTAATTTTTATATGTTATGTTATATGTACATGTTTATATTATAATCATTATACTTTAAAAATCATAGGTTTTCGAAAAAAAAAACATTCTATACTATACTAATCTAAAAAATAATTAATTGACAGAATCAAAAATATCCTATGGGAAAAAAAAGTTAAATTCCGTAAAAAACACAATCTAATCACAGTCTAATAATTCTAAAAATCTAAATCAGATCCTAAAGACAAAGTGGAAATTCCAGTAAACTAAGTCATAATGCCCAAAAGGATTTTAAAATCCTATAGGACAAAGTGAAAATCCAATTATAAAATGGTGAATGTCCATTAGAAGTTTACAATCCTATAGGACAAAGTGAAAATCCTATTAGAAAAATTCTGAATGTCCATTTGAATTTAAAAATCCTATAGGACAAAGTGAAAATCCTAAAAGAAACATTCTGAATGTCCATTAGAATTTTAGGAATACTATAAGATCCTATAGGATCTTAAAGGATAAACTGAAATTCCAATAGGATTTTTTTGACAAGGGATATTAAGTTTATACAATAGATTTAAAGCAAACATAATTACAGTATTAATCCTAAAGAAATAAGAGTGAAAGGTATAGAAGTTATAAAGCTGCTCAATAAATGTAAAAATAATATTATTGCATGTGTAAGTAGTTTGGTTTTCAAAGATTAACCTATGTTAGCTCTGTTTTGATCTTATTAACAGTTAAAAAGATAGTTTACACAAAAAAGTAGTTGTCATCAATTACTCTTCCTTCATTTGTTTAATTTTTCTCTTCTGTCGAACACAAAATAATATATTTTGAAGAAACCTGGAAACCTGTGACAATTGACTTCAGAAGTATTGTTTTTCCTTCTATGTAAGTCTATGGTTACAGGTTTACAGCTTTCTTCAAAATATCATCTTTTGTGTTTAGCAGTGGAAAGAAACTCATAAAGGTTTGGAACTATGTATTTTTATTACACATTAGCTATAACAGTGCTAATGTGAAACACAAAGGAAATGCCACATAAGTGTTTAGGAAAATGGGAAAATTGCAGTCAGGTGCAGGCCAGAAGATAATGACCTAGTAACTAGTGATTGGGTTAATGTTCACAAAACTGAAACACTTTAGATTTGCAGAAAATTTTAAACTGATTTTAAACTTAACTGGGAGAATCATTAACATTTTATTGCAATTGTTCGAATAGTATATATATATATATATATATATATATATATATATATATATATATATATATATATATATATATATATATATATATATTTATTTATTTTTTATGTAATAGATTACTTGTATTTACTTTCACCACACAGTTTAGCATTTTGATTTGTAGTGTATTTTGCAGATGTACCTCCAGGTTGCATTGCTGATCATATTATTTCTATTCTTCTTCACTGCAGGTGCTGTTAGACAGAATCTCCTCACTCCCCCATTGAACGTAAAACATAAATATTTCTGTGATATTCAGTCCATTGTATGTCCAGTCTCTGAAGAACTTTCCACTTCTTTTAACTTGACCAGCAACTTGTTCAAGCACTTGAACAGAAAGCATTGAAAGACAATACTCATCACCAAGGAGGACAATGGCACCCAGAAACATGGGGGCCCAACTCACCTTAAACAGGGTAAATTGGACTTTTGTGCAGGATCGTGAGTGAAGGTGTCTTCTGAATATGCAGAGAAGTGTAGCTGCTTATGCCGTTCACATATCTTTAGCGTGCGGGATCGCATTAGGATTGCATATTATGCGAGCTCACATTTCCCAAGCTCACCCAGTTGAAAGCCACGAGTCATACGGCAAGAACTGATGGATCAGCTTCAGGTTTTGTATGGAATATAGATTTCTGTAGTCTAATTACCTCATACAAACTCAGAACACCCAAACACTGCAGTGCTTTTTCATACTGATGTAAGTGGTTACAGGTATTCGGTATTCTTCTAAATGTCTTCTTTTGTGAAAAAAAAAAGACTAACAGGTTTGGAAGAAGTGAATGATGAGACATGATGAGAAGTTTTAGGTGAATTCTTTATGTCTTGAATATTTCAAGCTGCTGTGATCAACCCACTGTAATGTTTTTTCAGTGAATATTAAATTAATATTCACTGCAGTTATTAATATAGCTGCAGTTTATTTAGTATTTTTATAGATATATTTTATATGATTTAGAAGTAACTTTAAAGTAAAGTAATTAGTAATCTGCTTTCTTTTTACATGGTTATCCATTACTAATCTCTTTACTTTTTACTACTGTAATCTATTACTTTTTTAAAGTAACTTACCCAACACTGTATATTCATATACACTACCGGTCAAATGTTTGGGGTCAGTTTTTTTTTCCATGTTTTTTTTTTTTTTAAGAAAATGATTGTTCATCAAGTCGGCAATTAAAAATTGTAAAAAAATAAATAAAAAAATCTTAAATATTTATTAAAATTCTAAATAACTGCTTTCTTATTGTATGTAGTTTCAAATGAAATTATTACTCCAGTCATTACTGCTTTTATTACTATTAACTTTAATAATAATAATTAATAGAGTGATTTCTGAAGGATCATGTGACTCTGAAGACTGGAGTAATGAAGCTAAAATTATTCATCATTAAAATCACTGGAATAAATGATTAAAATAAATTATAATGTGGCGCGAAGAGGGGATAAGGCCTTTTGTTGGTTGGCAGACCAATACAATAACTGGCACACTAAAGCCAAATTAACACAAACTGTTGCAATTAGAGCTTGACTACGCCACCCAGTACATTACCTGGGACATAAAATACAGATACGTTCTCTGACAAAGACAATGAGACGTGGATACAGAAAAATAGGATTTCTTTTATTACAACTCAATTATCTTATAACAAACATTAAAAGACAGGCACATGCACTCTTTTAAAAAAGGCACTAGCGGAGGCAATCACAAAAAAATAAATCTTTATCCAACCAGAGGAGCTGGGGCTTACCACAGTCGGACAGGCTAGGCACTGGGCCCAAAAATGACCCACAGATTCACACGTGCACACTTTTAGATTCAAAACACCACACAGTAAACTTCAATGCACACAAGTGTGCAAAAGGCTAATTAATAGAAACGAGTCACACCACACAACGGCCTGACTGCCCGTACTAGACACCCCCAGGTCCTAGGGAAAGAAGAGAACCACAATTTGAAAAATGGCAAAACATTAACAAAATACAACAATCACATATATTAAATGGGCTCACAAAGGCATCAAAAATGAGACTACTTGAGAGCAGCTACCAGCCACCCTGGGGGGCACGGAGTTGACAGGCCCCAGCTAAATCACACAGTGTATATTAAAAGTTAAAGCACAAGGTCGCAATTTTAGAACAGGTACAGTACAAAACAAAACAGCTAGAAACAAAACAGCAGCATCCAGTTCGTGCCAAAGCAGGAGGAGACGCTCAAGCCGCAGTGAAATCTATGATAAAAACAAAGCACAATTAACCTACATACCCTTTAAATACAGTAGATTACAGGGGTTTCACATACCGCTACACGAGATGCCAGTCATCCCTCCGGCAGAGCAAGGTGTCCGTACTAATAACTAACTAAAAATATAAAAATCAGTTTGTTTCTAGTCGTTCGATATGCACAAAATGTATGAGCGGTAATGCTCTACTTACCGATGACCGGGAAGACAGCAGTCACAGGAGCGCGCAGAAATGTCAACAAACATCACAAGGAAAAGTTCAGCAACATGCAGCGTGATTTCATAAAGCTCACAATGCCCCACAGCAGCCACTCTACGGTGCAACAGCAGCCGAACAGACGCCAGCCAGACGCACGGCAGCGACACACCCACCACAGCGAGTCAGCTGGACGATAACGCAACTTCCACTATTCTCAGATGGGCTTTTATACACCTCTTAACAACCCCCAGTTAGTAATGGCCGTACACAATTGCTTAATGCATAACATCTGCTACAATTAACTATTTTTGAACAGTTAATTTACAGTGCAATAACATTTCACAATTTTACAATGTGTTCTGTATTTTGGATGAAATAAATGCAGCCTCAGTGAGCAGGAGAAGCTTATTTTAAAACATATAAGAATCAGACTGACCCCAAACTTTGACCGGTAGCTTATGTATGTTTGTATGTATGTGTGTATATATATATATATACATATATGTATATATTTATATATATATATGTGTGTGTGTGTGTGTGTGTGCGTGTGTGTGTGTGTGTGTGTATATATATATATATATATATATATATATATATATATATATATATATATATATATATATATATATATATGTATGTAAAAACTTAAATGTACATTTACATGTATTTATGTGTGTATTATATCATCTTTGCATCAAATACATAATATAACAATTTCTATTTTGTATTTTTCAGTTTGTATGTTGTAAAATGTTTTCTAACTCTTTATTGTCCACATTTTGTTCAATAATTGTTTTATCTGAATGTTATTTGCATTGATTAAAGTAAATTTGATTGTAATTTTTGTTGTGTGATTTACTCAGTTAATATATGTGGTCTGCCACATGTGGGCCACATAAGGGCGTAACAGAACTCAGCCTTACTAATTCTGAATACAAGGCCCATATCTAGGCCACATAAAAATGTATTACTTGGCTCAAGCTTGGTGGAGTTGTGGAACTACTTTGGTTCAGTTCTTGCTAAAAGGATGTAGGCCAGTTCTGGGCCGGGGAACACCAACTGATCTGGGCCACATCTTAGCTGTTGATTTGGGCCAAATCAGGGCCAAAGGAAATTTGTTTACTGGGTATAAAATGTGAAGTGAGTGCATTGATTACTACTCTGGTCAAATAACAGACATTTGAGCGGGTGAACACAGCCAGTCAGCTCATAACATGCTCACACATTGGCCCTAGCGCATAACTACATCTGACCCCATGTGGGGCTGAGTTGGTCGACTGGTCAAGAATCTTTGGTGTGCTAGATTTTTAAATTTTCTCTGCGAGGTGTTGCTGACACGTCAGCAGCCTCTTTGATAGCATTGTTCAGAAGTTCACACATAAAGGCTGCAGAGCACTGATCACCCACTGATTGACATTAATTAGCAAACCAGGCTTAAAATCTGTTAGTGAGAACTAGGCATTAGAAATTAGTAAAATTTTGAGGATCTATGTTTTGTTATCAGAATTATGTATAAACATGGATTTGTTTTAATTTTCATTTCATATTGACTATCTCAGTCTGCAGATCACATTATTGTTGAAATTATGTAACATGGAATTTGAATGTGTTTTTTTATGTCAGATTTAATTTATGGTCAGTCAGCAAGGACTGATGGAGCTTTATCAGATACCCAGAGAACAAGAAGAGACAGAACTGGACCACAATTGTTGACCAATGGGCTGTCTATTGGCACATTCCCTGACAACACAACACAAGTGGTGGTAAGTTAACTACTTTATTATTCTAACTTTTGGATCCTTATTTCTTTTCAATTTTGAATAGTTTTAAAGGGCACCTATGATGCAAAATCAACTTTTGGGAGCTATCTGGACAGAACTGTGTAGTTCCAATGCGTCCATAGAGCCGACCAAGCAGAATAGTAAGGTGACCAAGCAGAATAGTGAGGCGGCGTCCGCAAACCACCCAACCACCCCCAATCCTCACTTTTGCCTGCGACAGTGTATCCATAGTCATATTGGAGTGATATATACACAATAAGTCTCTTTTTTTCTATTTCCTGACGTTAAATTAGGATCCAAATCTCTGCAATTTTGAGGCCCACTGAAACATTACGTAGGAGTGGGGTTTCCCCTGCCCAACGAATTGATTGACAGCCACATATTAACATATCTGCATGATAACACATATAATCATGTGATCTCTGTGATCAGCTGCATCTCAAGAATGTGTTTTACAAGTTTGAAATATTTTTTAAAATGGTGCATGTTAGTAATAAAGTAACGACAGTAAAATCCCTGTGTAATTTATCACCACAGCCACATAGTGTCAGTACAATAATAAAAGAAGACGCTTAGATCTCAGTTTGTGGTGTTAAGTCAGGTTTATTTTGTACATTAACAGATATCCATACAGCAGTGCATATTACTGTGTATCCTGTCACATTTTCTGTGCAAAAACTTTTCTGTGCAGTTAAACATGTGTGCTTGTGTGTGTGTGGGAACGAACTTTGTAACAACATTGTGTGTGACTCATTATGGTAGATATGCTTGAATTAACTGCACAACAAATACATCAAATAACCATTGGGAAAGTTCTTACTGTATTATTTCTTATAAATGAGAGATCAGCTTCCTTTGTGTCTGTCACTGTGCTGATTATCTGACATGATATACAGCAGGAGGAGACACACAATAGAGATATCTCAATGGCTCTGACGCATGTGGGAATGGTGGGCGAGGAGAACCAGCTCATTTGCATTAAAGGCACTGGCAACAAATGTCTACAGTGTCTTTAGAGCTCAAAATGTATAATAAATCATCTGTAAGTATTTTCAGCTGAAACTTTACAGACACACTCTGGAGACACCAAAAACTTATCTTAAATCTTGGAAAAAGGAGTAAAATATGTACCCTTCAATATCACACTCATTCATTACTCATTTGCTCTCATTCATACATGCCAATAATGTGTTTCAAAGAGTCAGTAGGTTGATGATCCATCGGCAGCTTTGTTACAAACACAATGTTAAACAGACAGGCAAAGGGTCAAGGGCAGTCAGCAAGCAAAGTATCAATAACAGACCAAAGAAACACTCAAAAATATATAAGCTAAGCAGGGCTATGCCCGGTCAGTACCTGTATGGGAGACCACATGGGAAAGCTAGGTTGCCACCGGAAGAGGTGTTATTGAGGCCAGCAATGGGCGCTCAACCTGCGATCTATGTGGGTCCTAACACCCCTGTATAATGAGGGGGACTCTATACCGCTCAGTGAGCGTGAAAAATCCCAGGATGTCCTTTGAAAAAGAGTAGGGGTTCAACCTAGCATCCTGGCCAAATTTGCCCACTAACCTCTGTTCATCATGGCCTTCTAACCATCCCCATATCATAATTGGCTTCATCACTCTGTCTCCTCTCCACCAATCAGCTGGTGTGCGGTCTGGAGCAATATGGTTGCCATCGCATCATCCAGGTGGATGCTGCACACTCATGGTGGATGAGGAGATTCCCCCCAAGGTGTACAGCGCTTTGAGTGTCTAGAAAAACGCTATATAAATGTAAGGAATTATTATTATTATTACCATAAAGAAGACCATGGCAGAACAAACCCTTCCAATGAATGTGTGTGTGATGCGTTTAAGTAATGTGTGTATGATAATTAGTAGCAGGTGCGTGTGTAGTCACAGCTAAAAGGCCTGATGGAATATATAGTGCCAAATGTTGTCCGTTAAAACTCAGGTGATGGCTCCCTCTGGTGTTGCAAAGACTGCGGAGCAGGAGTCTTATTCGTAACACATAGCATCACATGCTGACACCAAGAAATGGTATGTTTTTGTCAGGTGTCTGTCAAGGTAAAAATCAGGAGAGGAATCAAGTGCTTGCAGTGACTTGCAGAGGGGATAGAGTATAACAAAAACCCCAGCACACGGATCTGTGAACACCACAGAGAGACACAAAATCCTGGCAAAAATAAAAATAAAATACTTGAGTCCAACAGAGGGCACAAGGCAATCCAAAAAACATCAGTCAATAAAAGGCCAAGAAAAACTAAACTTAAAAAATAAAAAGCAATAATAGATGAATCCAGCAGGGCGTGCATGGTGGTCCAATATGGCAGTTTTAAATTGTCTGTCTCCTCCTGCAACACTCTACACAAAGAACCAAGAGACAAGGCAGAACCTAAACAAGATGCAAGACAAGACTGACTCCAGGCCAACACAGAATTCCCAGACCAATCAACATGAGGATTGTGCTGTGCCAGCCAGGGATGCCCCAGGACTACAGAGGAACCCACTGAATCAAAAAGGTACAGCTCAATGGCCTCACAATGATTGCCGGACACAACAAGACTTACACAGGGTGAGATGTGGGTAATGGTGAAGATGAGCTGACTAGCTAACTACCAGACAGAAATGGGAGAAGGGAGAGGAATGCATGAATACCCCACTGTTGGCAGTGACACGGTCTAAGAAATTGCCCTCAGCCCCTGAATCAAGCAGGGCAGAGGTGGAATTAAGGGATCCTTCATTAAGGGCACTTGATGGCAAAATGCCCTGGTTTGCCGCAGTAGAGGTATAGGCCACGAGCAAGGCGGTCTCTCTTTTCTTGAAGTGTGAGGCGCATATGTCCCATCTGCATGGGCTCAGCCTCAGATGAGGAAGGAGTAGAAGGGCTGGCTTGTTGGAGGTAAACATTATCAACCCTCCAGGAGGAGTGAACGGGCCGCCACTGGCGGCAGAGGCGCCCCTCCACATGTAGAGCCAGATTAATAAGGGTCTCAAGGTGACGGGAAAGCTCATGAGAAGCAATCTTATCTTGAATCTCCTCATTCAAACCCTCAAAAAATCTGGTACACAGGGCCCCTTCATTCCAGTCACAGGAGGCAGCTAAAGTTTTAAACTGGATTGCATAGTCTGTGACGGAGTGTCCCTCCTGGGAAAGTCTTCCCAACCAGGCAGCTGCCTCACCCCCTGTGCAGACCAGTCAAAGAGTTTGATCATCTCCTCCAGAGGGGATAGAATATAACAAAAACCCCAGCACAGGGATCTGTGAACACCACGGAGAAAGACAAAAAATCCTGGCAAAAAATAAAAATGAAAATATTTAAGTCCAACGGAGGGCGCATGGCAATAACAAGCCAAGAAAAAGTAAACTAAAAAATAAAAAACAACACTAAATGAATCCAGCAGGGGGCGTACGGTGGTCCAATCTGGTGGTCAACAAGGGGATAATACTGCGATGTCAGCGGCCAGAATGAGAGCGCCCAAGGTGACCGGAGAGGGAGTGGGGAGATCACTGGTGGGTGGTATAGAGGGACTAGAGAAGGAGGTGCGGAGGAATGTGTCTGTCACAACTGATAGCCGCAGGGACGATCTGACAAAAGCAAAGAAAGGAAAAGGTCCAAACCAAAACAAATCAAAATCAAAAACTGGCACTGGAGTCTAAACGGTAACGAGACTGGACAGCACAAGATCTGAAAGACAACAGTGTAAGGTAAACATACACGGATGATGAGGTACAAGACAATGAGAAGAATAAATAGGGAGACTTATAGAGATAAAATTAGAGACAGGTGCGAAAAATGAAATGATAATGATCTGACTTAACTGACAAGTGGGTGGGGTGAGACAGCGGAGCACATGACAAGCTGTCAAAACAATGCCATGTGCATCGAGAAAACAAACACAAATGACCGTGATGACAACATGTAGGTGACAGACCATTACAGTTTTCCACTGTAATATTTTATTAACAACATTCAAGTCTAACTCAGAAAAAGCTGGAATGTTTTGTAAAATACAATGTAATAAAGAATATATAATTTGTTAATATTCTTTTATATTTATTGAACCCTTAGAGGTCTAGGGGGTTTGGTGCACAAGTGTTGACATGTCCTGACATTTGTGGGGGGTTTTTCATCAGTATATAGAAGGCTAAAGTCTTTAACACAAACTTTGCTACATATATATGCAAGCAGCATGTGTCTACAACCCCAAATCAGAAAAAGTTAAAAGACTATAAAAAACGCAAATACAAAATGAAAGTAGTGATTTCCAAATTTCCTTTGACTTGTATTTCATTATAGACAACATGAACACAAAATATTTTATGTTTTGTCTGGTCAACGTAATTTAATTTGTAAATATAAATCCTTTTCGCACATTCAGACCAGCAATACATTCCAAAAAAAATTTGCGACAGGAACAGTTTAGGGCTAGTTTTTATGGTATAAAATCGCTGTCCACGGACACGACAACCTGATTATAAGCGCAAATCAAAAAGCATCACTCCACTATCAAAACTACGTCACCGCTGTCACAGGCATTAATAAACAAGCGAGAGCCATTGATCATAATATCGTGCTTGCTGGGCACAAGAGCTCCCACACACCATCTCAGGTAAGATTTTTGTTATTGCCCTCATTGAGAAATGTCAGTTACGAGCTGTAATAATGGTTGAAACTTAATGATGTTCAAATATGTTGTGTTTCTTGGACATTTTACAGAATCAAAATTAAGAACAGGCCGAGGATAGTGAGCATAATGTAAGTTAACATTACAGGCAGCAAGCGCAGAATTTCTCAGAATCACTTAACGGTTTTTAACTGTAACATGACGTTTGTTGATTAAATTGTTAATTTTGTCGTCAGGCAATGAGTTTTCATTTTAAATGCAGCAATATTGAATCTTTAAACTTGTACATGCTTATATTATTATAACATATGACAGTTTTCCAGATATGATTTTCTTTTTTATTGTCAAGCCATGGTCATTCTTTTGCTGTTCTGTCACCTGTTTTACATTATCGATAAATGCCTTCTTCATATTTCAGAGCTTGCTATCCCTGGCAAGTAAATTTTTGTGCTTGGAGGTAAAGGCAGCTTCAGTATGGAACACAAACAACAGAGAGTTGAAGATGCCCCCCACAACAAATCACACAAATACCATAGATTAACTGGCTTGCCAAGACACAGACTGACATAAACCTTGTGAAATGACATTAAGATCCAAACAAGAATTCCTGACTAGTGTCCCTACGTGATCATCCAGCCTGATCTCACAAGAAAACGTAAGTATTTTACGTTTTTGTCAGTGGCTAATTCAGTCATCTGAAATTGAACTATTTTAAAAAGGAGGCGAGGCACCTAACCCAACCGTCATTGGTGGATGAGCAAACCGTACTTAATTGAACGAATTAGATCATACAAATTCATACGGATTAGTAACTAAATCAAAAAGTTACAAATTGCCGTGAGATTGTGTTGGATCATCGGACTGTCTACATCTGACAGGAGTAGGTTTTTTGTGTGTATATCTTCTGAGCATCTTTGACAATGATCACCATCAGTCTGTTGTACTCTGCCAAAAGAGACATGTCTTTGCTCTACCCAGCTTTAATTTGAGGCCACATGTGTACCTCTTATAATTGCTGAGGTCCAATGAATCTGAGGCCCTATTCACACTGATGCATTTTAGTTTTAAAATGACATTTTAGAATGTAAAAATCAATGTCCACACTGGTTTCATCTATCGTTTCTGAAAAGCTCTCCATCCACATTAAACCACTGCAAACATACATCACATGACGATAAACGCACTTGGGCCTGTGCTGAAAGTTCCTTCATAATATTCGGACTTCTGAGCACCAAACAGTCATTGAGAGCTCTGTGCGCACCCCCTCAGCTAAGAGCAGTGAGCAGCAACCAATCCATCTCAGATCTGACACTGGATCTCACCTCTCTATAATTGTTAAATGTGATATGTAATTCATCTTGTGAATATCTAAGGACTCTTTGATCCTTTTTTGGATCTGTTACATGTTCTCAGGTAACGTGTTTTGGCTGAATGCAAAGATAAGTTAAAATATTGATTTGTGTAACCACTTACACTCATTCTGCACATTTGACTAATTGCTTGCCTT
This sequence comes from Danio aesculapii, assembly GCF_903798145.1. Classification (NCBI taxonomy): domain Eukaryota; kingdom Metazoa; phylum Chordata; class Actinopteri; order Cypriniformes; family Danionidae; genus Danio; species Danio aesculapii. The sequence continues at coordinate 16,856,322 of NC_079446.1, forward strand.
TATTTTTATATGGTTTATTTGTACTGTACTTTATAAATTTATAATGGCCGATATTGATTGTTTTTATCGTACGCTTACATTCTAATGTTAGCACATATTGCCAAACCACATAGTAAGCCATGTTTCATATTTTTTTATGAAAATAGCCTAGACACCCAGTTGCAACATTTGAGTCTCTAAGACATATATGCTGCAACATACTTCTCTGGTCAGGTATGCATCTCTAACTCTTTCATTTATAAAGCATGTATATTTACAGTATCTTCTCTGAATAGGCTTTCTGATTCTTTTATTATGTAACTGGCATAATACAATCTTACCTGACCAATAAAATGTTATATTTGATTTATTTTGAATTGGACTGAAATCATTATTACCAGTAAATTGTGTGGACACTTTTGTTGCCCTTTGGTCTTTTACAGCCAGTGTAGATCAAACTAGAGGATCACAAATAAAGAAGCAGGTAGCACTTATTTGTAGGCCTTTAGCTTTCTGACCACTTTTGATCTGGCAAGTTTGCATGGTAAAAGACTGGGTAGACTACCTTTTCTGTCACAGAGCAAACAGTAGACAAAGGTATCTCAAAGGGTATCAGTCACCTGCAAACCTCTGACTAAGAATCCAGCTGGCAAGCCCAAATGGGGAAGGCATGCGAAATTGGCCACGCATGGACTCAGAACGACAATTGGTCCCCAATGAAAGAATAACTTAAAGAATAGTGTATCTGAAATAATCAAATGTCCAAATTTATTAACTTCTGATAAATGTTATACATTACTAATTAGAAACACAGTTTAAATTTAATGATCACTTGAAAATTGGAGTCAGATTAAATTCGTAGCTAAAAATAGCTATAAATAAATTAATAAATTACAGAATTCTTTTCAAATTGCTAGGAAAGGCTTACACGCATTTAACCTTCGACCATGCTGTTAGTTTCGTCATTGGGCTAATAGATACTTTTACAGTATGAACTGTAACAGTTATTGACAAATTCCCATACACAAGTCTTTGCTGGTCCTTCCTTTAATAAAAAACGACCAGTGAATCCCACATTGCAGGTGTGGGAATATAAATTTATATAATCTATAAATAACTGAAAGTTGTCTTTAGGGTGTGGCAGACCTTAAAATGTCTTGGTTTCCTGAGCCCTGACTGTCTCCAAAGTAATGCAAATTGTCAGTTTCACAGCACCGCGTTGTCTATTGTCTTCTCAAGCCGTTCAACTGGTCAGACGGTTTCTGTCTCCAGAACATCATTTGCACACCGTTTTAATGCTAAAATGTATCGTGAATAGGTACTTATATGCCGATGAGATTGGGGCTGGAAAGGCAATTTACCTTGCCGACAACAACACTTCATTTGCATGCTTTGTTTAGGTTTATCTCCACCCCTATGAATCACTGTCTGTAAAATGTATAAAACTTAGTGCCTGTTGTACAGTTGAGAGTTTTCTTTTGATTACGCTACAGCCACGCTGAGTTCTTCTTATTGAAGGATTTTGCTTTGAAGACAACCAAAAGTTCTCCCTGGTTTTTTGGGCTTGTCTTAGAATTTCACAACAGTTTCGGTGCCGCTAACCCGGATAGAGACTGAAATCAACTAAATCAAGTTGACCCGGATAGAAGAAGAATTCACCCAAATCAAGTTGACCCGGATAAAAGAAGAAATTCACCTAAATCAAGTTTGACTCTTTATTTTCAACAAATATCTGACTTCACTCAAGACTGAATTGTTCCAGTTACAGCAAGAGGTCACATATTCTCAACAACTTGGTGACTGCAACTCTGATGGAAGTTGAATTTACCCGAAATTTGACTGAGACATCAAGCTCAAGAAACATCAGACTTCTCTCCAGACTGAATCTTTTCAGTTCAACCACGATTTGGTGAGTTTTCACTTTATAAAAAGAACTGCATAAAACAGCACATCTAGTTACCCTCTGCGCAATCAGAGAAGAGTTAACAAACAGCTGTGGGTTTAGTTTGCTAAGTTATCCTCTAAATTTTATTTTAGAGATGAATAAGCAATCCTCTGCATTGCCAGAAAAGTTTAGCATTTTTCTGCTAAAATCTGTATCCTCTGTTTTTTCAGACAGAGAAGTTAGCCTTTGGTGTTCAAATTTTGTAATCCTCTGTTCAGCCAGGGAAGTAGCCTTTTTGTGCTAAAATCTGTAATCCTCTGCGCTGCCAGGGAAGTTTAGCCTTTCATGCTAAAATCTGTATCCTCTGTTTTGAAGCAGGGAAGATTAAATTTATGTGTTAATATTTTGTTGTTTTGTTTTTGTTTAGCCTTTTGTGCTAAAGTCTGTTATCCTCTGTGAAACAGAGAAGATTAACCTTTTGTGTTAATATTTGTTTTGTTTTTGTTTAGCGTAAAGTGCCATCAGTTGTGTTTGTCCTCTGCATTGCCAGGGAAGGTTAAATTTGTTAACATACAGTCTATTTGATCAGAGAAATTTAAGTGTTTTGTTTGTGTGGTAACTGAGAAAAAATGTTTAAGAACGCTAGACTGATCCCCACAAATGAAACAGGTGGTCTTGCGACTCCTTTGTGGTCAGATAGCAATTTAAATCATTGTTAGGAGTACAGATGGAAATAATAGTCACTGAGAAAATTAAACAAGAGCTAACTCAGAAATATGAGATCCATCCAGACAAGACTTGGTCTGTAGATGCCAGTATCCATAAAAACAATGTAAAAGGCATTATTTGCTGTCACAGAGAATTTTCTTTAGCATTAGCCACACAAAAAGCTAAGCGCAACTCAGAGCTAGAGGAGCAGAACAAACAGCTCCGCGCTAGAGTAGCATCTCTGACAAAGAAACTGAACCGCAACAAAGCTTCAGATAAAGCTGATGTAGAAGAAATCAGTGAGTCTGATAATGTTTATCCAGACTTACAAACTTTCTTTGAAACAGATGTACCTGTAGAGTGTTTGTGGTGCTAGGAGTACCTTCAGCCCGCACAAATTTTTCACAAAGTTTAGGAAAGCACTAATCAGCAAACTGAAACTTTATGACATGTCGTTGACAGAAGTTACACAGCTAATGTCTCAAATTCTAACAGTTTTGAATCTGCTGTTTCTGATCTGCTACATGCCAAAAAAGATGATTTGAGAGAGGGTGTTTTGAAAACTCTTAAAATATTATAGGACCCAAAATAGATTGGTCTAGAGTGACTAACTGTGCTCAAAAGAAAAATGAATCTGTGAATGAATTCACTGAGGATTGTTGACAACCCAGAAAATGTGGTAGATGACATAGGACCACTAGTTCGCATTTAGTCCAATGGCCTTGTAACAGAGTACAGGAAAGCATTGCCTTTTCTAGATCTTACGTGGTATGGCAATACCATCAGAAGTAATCTAGGCAGCATGGGAAAAAAATATGCTGATGTTAAAGCAAAAGTGAGAATAGCAGCAACTACATTTAGTACAATTAATCAGCACACTAGGTTGCCTAAAAGAGAAGGCAAATGCAACTACTGTGGGAAATTAAGACACTGGAAGAAAGAGAGTAGGAAGAAGTTGCAGGATAGTAAAAGACATGCTGTGCATACTTCTGCTCCTCCTCAGCCTGCCTACAACCCTAAAGTAGTTCCGCCATTGTCTACGGCAGCTTTAGAACAGCTTGCTCAGGCTCTTCTAAGAGCACAACAAGAACAGAAAAAAAACTAATTGTTGGGGCTGTGAGTAGCTACTTTTCGCCTGTAATCCATCACAATGACAAGACTTTTTGTGAAAGGTAGCATACAAGATAAAGAGATTGATTTTTTGCTTGATACAGGTGCAGAAATCACAGTAATTCCTATAAAATTGCCTAAAAATTGTAACATTTCGTAGAACAAAACAAAACTTTCCTCAACAGGTGTAAGAGGTGAAGATTCTGTTTTGTTTGAAACCCCGCCCATAGAGGTACAATTTGGCCCAAAAACTCTGACAGCAAAATTGCTATGTGCTCCATTAAATACAGGTGCAATTCTAGGCATGTATATACTAAGACAATTGCATCTAATGTTAGACGTGTCCTCAGAAACAGCAAGCATAAAAATTTCTTCAGTACAAGTTTTTACTGATAATGCAATCACTCTTGACTATGCTTTCTTACAGAATCATCCAACCTGGACAGATGACAAGGATGATTGTGGATTTCTGAGAGGTGTAGAACCAGTCAAATTGACAGGAACTCCACCTACAGTTACCAAACAATATCCTACCAGTAAGGAAGCAATACAGAAACTGAAACCTATTATAGAAAAATTACTGAAGCAAGGAGTGTTAGTTAAAACCAACAGTGCCTGTAACTCACCCGTTTGGCCTATAAAGAAAGCTAATGGAACATGGAGACTTACCATAGATTACAGAGGAGCCATAAAATCACCCCATTAGTAGCAGATCCATCTACAATTTGTAATGGTCTACCATTAGATTGTAAGATATTTACAATAATTGATATGTCTAATGGATTCTTTTCTGTACCCTTGCACTCTGACAGCCAGGCATGGTTAGCTTTTACAGTTGACTATGAACAATACCAGTGGACACGGTTACCACAGGGATTTCAAAATTCCCCAACCATTTATCATCAAGCTGTCAGACGTGATTTGTGTGACCCAGAATGTCCAGTCAAAAAGTCTACCATGATTCAGTATGTCGATGATATTTTGATTGCCTCAACAGACCATGAGGTACATAAAACTGAATTGGCAGCATTGTTAGACTATTTGCACAAAAAAGGTCATAAATGCAGCTTTCACAAAGCTCAAATTGCTAAAAACCAAGTTATTCTTCTGGGTCAAACAATTCGTACAGGAAATAGATCCATTCCACAGGAGAGAGCAGATTCAGTGAAAATAATACCTCCACCTACCACCATTAAAGCACTGAGATCATTCTTAGGAACAGCAGATTACTGTCAACCTTGGATTGAAAATTATGCCGCAATGGCCCAGCCACTCTATGACATATTGAAAGGTCAGGTTAAAGATTCTGATACTGTTTGTATGGAAGAAACTCAGTTTAACACTTTCAATAATTCGAAGAGAGCACTTTGTAAAGCACCAGCCATAGGAATTGCACAATCAGATAGACCCTTTGTGCTTACATTTACATTTAGTCATTTAGCAGACGCTTTTATCCAAAGCGACTTACAAATGAGGACAAGGAAGCAATTTACACAACTATAAGAGCAGCAGTGAGCAAGTGCTATAGACAAGTTTCAGGTGTGTAAAGTCTAAGAAGCAAAGCATTAGTAAAAAAATTTTTTTTTTTTTCTTTTCTTGAGAGAGAGAGAGAGAGAGGGCACAGTTAGTGGTATAGCCAGAGAGGCAGTTGCAGATTAGGAAGGAAAGTGGAGACTAAACAGTTGCGTTTTTAGTCGTTTCTTGAAGACAGCAAGTGACTCTGCTGTTCTGATGTAGTTAGGGAGTTCATTCCACCAACTGGGCAGATTGAATGTGAGAATTCGGGAAAGTGATTTCTTCCCTCTTTGGGATGGAACAATGAGGCGACGTTCATTCACAGAACGCAAGTTTCTGGAGGGCACATATATCTGCAGAAGTGAGAGCAGATACGAAGGAGCACAGCTAGAGGTCACTTTGTAAGCAAACATCAGAGCTTTGAATTTGATGCGGGCAGCAACTGGCAGCCAGTGCAAACGGGTGAGTAGCGGAGTGACATGTGCTCTTTTGGGTTCATCAAAGACCACTCGTGCTGCTGCGTTCTGAAGCAGCTGAAGAGGTTTGATAGAACTAGCTGGTAGCCCGGCTAGCAGAGAGTTGCAATAGTCCAGTTTGGAGAGGACAAGAGCTTGAACAATGAGTTGAGCTGTATGTTCAGATAGGAAGGGTCGGACCTTTCTGATGTTGTAGAGTGCGAATCTGCAAGATCGAGCAGTTCTAGAAATGTGGTCAGAGAAGTTCAGTTGGTCATTAATCGTTACTCCAAGGCTTTTTACCATTTTGGATGCAGTGATGGTTGCTCCTTCCATCTGGATTGAAAAGTTATGGTGAAGAGTCGGGTTGGCAGAAACTTCAAGCATTTCCGTTTTCGTGAGGTTAAGCTGGAGATGATGATCTTTCATCCAGTGTGAAATGTCTGACAGGCAGGCTGAAATGCGAGCTGGAACCGAGGGATCATCAGGGTGAAAAGAGAGGTATAGCTGGGTGTCATCAGCATAGCAGTGGTAGGAAAAACCATGTTTCTGGATGACTGTTCCTAAAGATGCCGTGTAGATAGAGAAGAGAAGTGACCCAAGAACAGAGCCCTGAGGTACCCCAGTGTTTAGGTGCTGTAGGTTGGACACCTCTCCCCTCCACGACACCCTGAATGACCTGTCCGAGAGGTAGGAACTGAACCATTGAATAACAGTGCCTGCGACGCCCAGTGACTCAAGCGTAGATAGCAGGATCTGGTGGTTTACAGTGTCAAAAGCAGCTGATAAATCCAACAAGATGAGGACAGATGATTTAGAGTCTGCTTTAGCCAGTCTGAGATCCTCCACGACCGAGAGCAGGGCAGTCTCAGTTGAGTGGCCTTTCTTAAAGCCAGATTGCTTGTTGTCCATGAGGTTGTTTTGAGTAAGAAAGTCTAGGACTTGATTGAACACTACTTTCTCCAAAATCTTGGCCATGAATGGAAGCAGGGGTACCGGTCGGTAGTTTTCAAGTAGCGTTTGATCCAGGTTGGGTTTCTTTAGCAGTGGGGTTACCCTAGCCTGCTTAAATGAAGTAGGGAATAGACCAGAGTCAAGAGATGTGTTCATTATGTGAGTCAGTGTTGGTATGACTGCAGGAGAAATGGCTTGCAGGAGATGAGAGGGAATGGGATCAAGCGGACAGGTGGTTGCATGGCTTGATAGCACAAGATTGGACACCTCAGACTCAAGAGAGCTGGGAAAAAGAGGTGAGTGTGTGTGGTGTTGGTGGTGTATCTCGCGTGTTTGTTGTAGGTGCAGCAAATTGAGCACTGATTTTTGCAGTTTTGGTGCAAAAGAATGTAGCAACGTCATCAGTAGTGAGTGTGGAGGATGCGGGTGGAGGAGGAGGATAGAGGAGGGAGGAAAATGTTTTAAAAAGTAAGTGAGGATTGGTGGCACTGTTGACTTTCTGACGGAAGTATGTCTGCTTTGCAGAAGTAACCTCAGTCGAGAAAGAAGACAGAAGAGTTTGGTATGTTATGAGCTGTTCAGGATTTTTAGTTTTCCGCCAACTTCTCTTAGCAGCCCGAAGTTTTGAGCGATGCTCACGGAGAACATCAGAGAGCCAGGGTGCAGGAGGACTGGCCCGGGTTGGTCTGGATGTAAGAGGGCATAGTCTGTCTAGACATGATGTTAGCGTGGAGCAGAGTGTATCAGTGGCACTGTTCGTATCAAGTGCAGAGAGTTTGCAAGATGGAGGAAGAGAGTTAGAAACAATGGTGGATAGTGCATTGGGTGAGAGAGAGCGTAGGTTTCTGCGAAAGGCAACTAGAGTTGGAGTGTGTGGCGGCTCAGGAGTAATGTGGATGTTGAGAGAGAGAAGGAAATGATCCGATGTTTGTAGTGGAGTTACTAGTGTTTGATCAGCGAGGCAATGTCGAGTGTAAATAAGGTCTAGTTGATTACCTGATTTGTGAGTAGCAGAAGTAGGTGCTCTTTTGAGGTCGAAAAATGCAAGCAGAGTCTGGAAGTCAGCAGCTTGAGGTCTTTCAATGTGGATGTTGAAGTCACCTAGCACCAACAAGGGAGTGTCATAATCAGAAAAAGATGAGAGAAGAACATCCAGTTCATCTAAGAAGTGACCTAATGTACCCGGTGGGCGGTAGATGACAACCACATTTATTCGGAAGGGGTGGATAATGGTGACCGCATGGAATTCAAAAGAGCTGATTTTTGGCAGGGACGGTCTCTGAGTGAATTTCCATTCTTTGGAAATCAGTAGTCCAATCCCACCCCCTCTCCCTGTCTGACGAGGAGTGTGGGAAAGAGAGAAATTAGTAGAAAGAGCTGCATGTGTAGCAGTGTCCTCCGGTCTCAACCAGGTTTCAGTTAGAGCCATGAGACTAAGTCAGAATGAGTGGCTATGGAGGTAATAAAATCTGCTTTGTTAACAGCAGATTGACAATTCCAGAGGCCCACAGAGAGAGAGAGAGTTGTGAAATAGAGGATACATGAATTGATCGAAGGTTGTGAGGGTTGCGCCTGCAGCATACCTCCCGTGCTTTGCGAGTGTTAGTAACAACAGGAATTAGTAAACACATAATAAAGTGCAAGGAAAACAATAATGAGTGCAGAGATAACGTAAAACAATAAAGTAATAAAAAGTACTCAAGTGCTTTGTCGGTGTCTTTGCTCGGTGGAGTCGCGCAGGTAGAGTCGATGGTCTTTACCCTCGTCGGTCTTCACACGAGGCTGCCGCGACCACTGCCGCGGTGATACTAGTCGCTTATATACACCCCCGAGCACTTTGCAGATTGAGTTCAGCTGGACACGCCTCGAGAGTAAAAAGACCCGAAATTGCAGCGGCGGGGGTGCAAAAAAACCTCCGGCTCGGCACACAGCTCTTACAGTAAACAAAGGAAACAGTGGCTAAAGCTTGCTAGTACTAAACACAGATAGCTGAAAACAATTTTAAATGTCCAACAACCAATACACAACCAGCTGAAACAAGTCTAAGTGTTCTCGAACCAAACACAGCAAATGAAAACAGGTCTAAATGTACTTACTCGGTGTTGCTCTCGATGCTAACGTGCTTCTTCTGCTAGCTAAACCTAATGTGTTCAAATATATAGTGTTTACCTGGCGTTTGGACACGCCTTCAAGTTAAAAAAGACCCGAAATTGCAGCGGCGGGGGCGCGAAAAAACCTCCGGCTCGGCACACAGCTCTTACAGTAAACAAAGGAAACAGTGGCTAAAGCTTGCTAGTACTAAACACAGATAGCTGAAAACAATTTTAAATGTCCAACAACCAATACACAACCAGCTGAAACAAGTCTAAGTGTTCTCGAACCAAACACAGCAACTGAAAACAGGTCTAAATGTACTTACTCGGTGTTGCTCTCGATGCTAACGTGCTTCTTCTGCTAGCTAAATCTAATGTGTTCAAACATATAGTGTTTACCTGGCGTTTGGACACGCCTCCAAGTTAGAAAAAACCCGAAATTGCAGCGGCGGGGGCGCGAAAAAACCTCCGGCTCGGCACACAGCTCTTACAGTAAACAAAGGAAACAGTGACTAAAGCTTGCTAGTACTAAACACAGATAGCTGAAAACTATTTTAAATGTCCAACAACCAATACACAACCAGCTGAAACAGGTCTAAGTGTTCTCGAACCAAACACAGCAACTGAAACAGGTCTAATGTACTTACTCGGTGTTGCTCTCGATGCTAACGTGCTTCTCCTGCTTTATGTTCATGAACACTCAGGCTTTATGACAGCATGTTTAATGCAAGATCATGGGGGCAGTTTACAACCAATCCATTACTATTCTGGTAAACTTGACAGTCGCTCAGGGTATGGGTCCATGTCTTAGAGCAGTGCAGGCAGTTCATCTAGCTCTTCAGGCTTCAGCAGTAATGGTGTTAGGTCAGACTGTAAATGTAAGATGCCCTCACGCAATCTCTGCACTAATGAATCAAGCAAAAGTCACTTGTGTCACCTCCTCTTGTTGGGGAAATTGGTCACCGACCCTCACAGCCCCGAATGTTGTTTTATAGCGTGCACCAATCACAAACCCATCTTCATGTGTGATGTCTGCATTGACTGAAGTTGTGTTAGAGGATGGGGGAGAAATGATTCATGATTGTGTTACGCTTAGTTATACACCTACAAGTGAAGTAGCAGAAATGCGCATAGAGAATGCAGAATGGGAATTTTTGTTGAATGTTGATGGTTCAGCACAAATCATTGAAGGTAATAGACGAGCAGGTTATGCAGTAACGTCCACCACAAAAGTAATAGCTACAGGCCGTCTTCCAGATTACTTGTCCGCTGAAGCTGCAGAAGTAGTAGCTTTAACTAGAGCATGCACACTAGCTTCAGGATCAGTTGCAAATATCTACACTGATTCAATACAAATACACAATTTGGGTCACAGTTGTCCAGCAACCATGAATCACAGGCTCTCAAATCAATGGTGGAATCCAAAATTCAGAAATGTAGCCACCGAAATAGTGAAAAGATTTGTTACATGTCAGAAAAATAATGACGTGCCAGCAGCAACTACAGCAGCAACACATACCCCAGCTCCACCGATGCCATTTCATCACCTGCAGGTCGATTACATATCATTACCTCCATGTAAAGGAAAAAATGATGTTTTGATAGTAATTGATAAGTTCTTGAGATGGGTTAAAGCTTATCCAACAGGACGTGCTACAGCTACACATACTGCTAAATGTCTAATTACTGATTTTATTCCCAAATGGGGATTACCAGATTTCATTGACTCAGATCAGGGTACACACTTCACAGGACAGGTAGTCAAGGAAGCATCTAAAATGTTGAAGATTAAGTGGAATCTTCACTGCCCCTACAGGCCACAAGCATCAGGACAGGTTGAACGAGCTAATAGGACATTTAAAACCAGGCTAAGCAAAATGCAGTTTCATGGGTCGAAGCACTTCCAGCGGTACTGTGTAGTATGAGAGCATCACCTAACAGATCAGTAGGACTGACCCCTTATGAGATTATTACTGGACGCCCAATGCAGATGCCAGGTGTAATTGATCTTAGAAATGCTGATGTGCACATTGTCTCAGATGTCCTGATAGCTTACTGTGAAAACCTCACCAAGTCTGTACAGAATGCCAGAGAGAGAGTCGAGTCGTGTTGGCAGAATCCACCGGAAAGTGGACACACAATCATCCCAGGTCAGTGGGTCATGATAAAGTCATTCAGAAACAAGCCATTAGAGCCTAAATGGCTTGGACCACATCAAGAGATGTTGATTACAGCAGCTGCGTGTTGTGTCACGAAAGAAAAACTTGGACACATGTCTCACATTGCAAGGTTGTTCCACCTACAGGGATAGGATAGGACACACGGAACAGTGGGGTGCCCAGGGAAGAACTGATCCATTAAGGATTGGGGGCCACCCCTGGGTAAACACGACCTCATAGGACTTTCCCCCACTTATTAGTCCATCCTAACCTTACTGTTCTTTAGGTGTCATGGGAATTAATAAATAGGGAAAGAAGGAACAACTATAGCAGAATTAGATTGAACAGAGGATACAAAACAAGTCTTTTACAATTTTTTTCTTTTTCTTTTTTGCAACAAATACTGTTTTGTGCCTTTTGTTTCTTTTTTTATTCTGTGCAGTTACAACGTGTTATTCTGTGCAGATACAACGTCCTGAGACCCATAGACACCAACCTTCTCACCTCCAAGTCCAGTCATAACCTTCAAGAGACAACTAGAGCCACAGCTAAACCAACCGTCACAGAAGAACACACAACGCAGAGAACTACATACAAGAACTTCAGTCATCCATCAATATGATCAAGATTGCCGTACCAGTGATCATCAGGAACATCTCACAAGCCAGAGACTCACAAAGCAAAATATTCTTAGAGGTGACTCCACCCCAAGCTCTCTACATCTGCATAACTCAGCTTCTACCACAAAGGAAGAAGATGGTTGCATTCCAGGACTCACTTGTGCACAAACATGGTGGTCAAGAACTCGTGGAGCATTAATTCCTTCTTATGGTGTGATGCAAGCCCTTGGTCAAGTCAGAAGTTTATCAAATCTCTTGCTTATCAAAATTCTTGCTTCTCACAAGATAATGATCTTACAGAACAGAGTGGCCTTGGATTACATTCTAGCAAAGCAAGTGCTGCACTGGGTTAATGGATCTAACCAAGAACTTGAATAAAATCCAACAAGACATACTTTCAGTAAAATTGCACCAGATGACTCAAGACAATTCTTCATAGTTTGGAAACCTGTTAGGTAAACCCTGGCTGTGGATCAAGGAAATAGCTATTTTTCTACTGTTTTTCCTACTATCGTACTATCTATGCATCCACAGTAGCAAATGTTTTACTAAACATTTGACCAATGCCCATGACGAGGAAATTACAGTTCCAACCAGAACAGAATATTATCCATAAGAAATCCATGGACTTCAGCGGCATGTTTGTTCCTGTGTCAACATGCCGTTTGTAAATATAGACAGAAAAAACACAGAGCAAGTACTATGAGCCTGTAACCATAATACGTTACAAAAATGAACTTTTTTTCCAAGTGTATAAATTTACTCTCAAAGGGGGAACTGTGGGAATATAAATTTATATAATCTATATATAACTGAAAAGTTATTTTTAAGGTGTGACAGACCTTAAAAGGTCTTGGTTTCCTGAGCCCTAACTGTCTCCAAAGTAATGCAAATTGTCAGTTTTACAGCACCGCGCTGTCTATTGTCTTCTCAAGCCGGTCGACTGGTCGGATGGTTTCTGTCTCTAGAACATCATTTGCACACCGTTTTAATGCTAAAATGTATTGTGAATAGGTACTTATATGGTGATGATATCGGGGCTGGAAAGGCAATTTACCATGCCGACAACAACACTTCATTTGAATGCTTTGTTTAGGTTTGTCTCCACCCCTATGATTCACTGTAAAATGTATAAAAACTTAGTGCTTGCTGTACAGTTGAGAGTTTTCTTTCGATGATGCCACAGCCACGCTGAGTTCTTCTTATTACAGGATTCTACAGGATTTCAGGATTCAGGGCTCGTCTTAGAATTTCACAAAAGTTTGGTGCCATGAGTCAGACTAGAAAAATTCACAACACAGGCTAGGTTATTTTATCAATCTTCAGAACAATGAAAGAAACAAACACAGCACTAGGTTGGCTATACTGTGGTATTGTTGTGAAAAGGAACTTTAACCCTTTATTTCCACAGGTGAATCTCCATCTGTCAGTGATCGTCATCTTCACGTCATGATCAGTCCTGTGATCCCTGCACTCTGGTAGTGTTTGAAGGGAAAGGCGCGTTCACATTTTACCAGATCTGGCACTTATTTGTTATTTATTTTATGAAGAAAAGGGGATATATCTGTAATGAGTGGAGGTGACAACAAAGGGTCAGAACCAGAATGCAGCTTTTATTAGGATGGTCAGACATGCAAAGTTTAATGAAGTTGAGTCTCCGCCTCAGAGCTCACGATAAGCACTGCCCACAGACCTGTGGCTAAACGTCTGATGCATAAAGCTGCGTTCACACTGGGCTTTTCCTCCCATAGACTTCCATTCATACGCACGCGAATCATACGCATCCAAAGTTCAAGACCAGTGTGACCACAGCTTAATGCACACTTATCTCAAAACTATTTTTCAGATAGCCAATCATCCTCTGATTGGTTTAAATATACAGGATTTCCCTCAGCTGAGTGTGCAGCAATCTTTATAGGCCCACCTGGAAACAAGTCTGAGTGGATATCCTCAGGAATCCTGTTATTTTTTCATATATATTATTTTAATTATATACTGCAACTCAGTTAAAATGAAAATTATATTTCAGCTAACATAATGTGCTGTGATTTGTGGATCTGCTCAACGTCACCAGGGCCCTGACATTAAAAACTCAATAGTGTCTGAGAGGGCATGTCTGACAGTACACATGCACAAGCATCTGCAATGTTATGCCCTGCCTATCTCATCTTCTTTACACACAAAGTTAGAGAACACTACAGTTTATTTCACAGGTCACTTATGGTTGAATTATAACAAAAATCTGAACATGACAAGTGAAACATTAATTCTGTGCAGACTGAGGCTAGAAATGTAGCCTTAAAATGTCCATGGATAGATTTGAAATCAGGGACATGCTAGAACCATTGAAAATGACTGTTGTTTAAGCATTTTCTTTGCTACAAGTCTCATGTTCACCCGCCAATTTATGCATCATGATACAGTTGTTTTACCCATAGACCCATATTTCACCAAATTCTTTTGGATAGATTTTAATTTTCTGCAAGTTCCTTAACCATTCATGATAAATAATGGTATAACTCAACATTTTTTGTCATAACACTGACCTGCTTTAGGTCATGATCAACTGAGCAGCTTAAAGTGGAAAAAAAAGCTATTATGTTAGGTTGGAGGGCACATTCTAATGTTAAATGTCCTGGCCAATAATTAGAAATGTTTTATGAATCTACGGTTTATTAGAACTTAAAATTTGTTTCTGTGACTTCACAGGGTAACATTAACAAATTAATAAATTGCATGGTGGTTCAAATTAAATATAACCTGGGAACAAAGTGATCAAAGGTGTTGTACCCTCCATGTCAGGGTTTGGGGTGAAGGAGAAGAGAAACATAAATCAATTTAAACAACCCAGTGGAGGTGGGAAAAACAGTTAATACATTCACTGACATGACTTGACAATTTAACTTGATACGACTCGACTTGGCTTCTTGACAGATTCATAAAATGCAACAGACCAGCACAGGACCGAGCACACTGGGAGAATAAATAGGAAAAGCAAACCAATAAATTGACAAGAGGGCAGGTAAACATAATGATAAATAATAGAAAAACAAGGTGGGTGGGACAAGACATCAGACTAGCAAAGACCATGTGCTCACATGAAATAGGACTAGATAACATCACACAATATAACATCACGTGGCTGTGTGTAAACAGCCACGCTCAGCCACAGCCAAGACCGCACTCATACAAAGATGAAGGAAAAAACAAGAGCTATGAGTGCCCAGTAGATACTCAAGCCCAGTACAACATACAAGACAAGATAGGACTAGTGTCTGGACTTCACCACCAAAACAAGATTTAACAAGACCGAAGTGACAAGAGTCCTGACATCTCATGTGTAGAGTTCTGTGTATTTATAGAGTAATGAAGTTTGGCCTGTGCGCTCGAGCTTGCGCTTCTGATAAAGCATCGTATAAAAAACAAAATCTAACTAGAAAACAAAAAGCATTTTAAAGCAATTCCACATTAAGCAATAATCCAACATTGACTATTAAACGTGCAGATAAAAGTGGTGGAATTTTTAACACTAATGTATACATTGAGAAAGTAAAAGTAATGTTACAGGATGAGACTTTTTATAAGAAACTTGTTTTCAATCTGACTAGGCCTTACAAAAAACAAATTGATGAGATTTTACAAAAGGGATTAGATATGAAATGGATTAGTGAACAAGAATTTAAATATTTAAAAAATGAATATCCTAGGATTCCCGTTTTATATACTCTTCCCAAAATCCATAAATCATTACAAGACCCTCCTATGTGTCCTATAGTTTCAGGAAATTAATCATTGCAGAACCTATATCAAAATTCATTGATTCATTAAATCAACCAATGGCAAAAAAATTGCCATCATATCTAAAAGAATTTTTAAATATTCATTCATTCATTTTCTTTTCGGCTTAGTCCCTTTATTAATCTGGGGTCACCACAGCGGAATGAACGGCCAACATATCCAGCATATGTTTTCAGAATCAGAATCAGTTTTATTGCCAAGTGTGCTTCACACACACAAGGAATTTGTTTTGGCTACAGAAGCTTCCAGTGTACATAAAGTGACAAGTGACAACACAAAATAAATATGAAAAAAAAAAAGATAAACATTAAATAGATGCGGTTAGGTGCGGCTGTCGGATGTGATTTTGCCCATTCTGACTAGCTGCTGTCTATCTGTCAGAAAGCTGGTGATCCATTGACAGAGAGCTGGGCCAGTTTGTACTCAAGCAGTGATGGGACAATGGTGTTAAAGGCAGAACTGAAGTCTACAAACAGAATCCTTGCGTAGTTCCCTGGTTTGTCCAGATGTTGTAAGGTATAATGCAGTCCCATGTTGACTGCATCATCCACAGACCGGTTTGCTCTATAGGCGAACTGCAGGGGGTCCAGCAGGGGTCCAGTGATGTCCTTAAGATATGCTAGCACCAGTCTTTCGAATGACTTTATGGCCACAGATGTTAAGGCCACAGGTCTGTAGTCATTGAGTCCTGTGATCTTTGGCTTCTTCGGGATTGGGATGATAGTGGAGCGCTTAAAGCAGGATAGAACTTTGTTCCACTTTGTTCCTGTTCCAGTGATCTATTGAAGATATGTGAGAAAATGGGAGCCAGCTGGTCAGCGCAGGTTCTCAGACAGGCTGGTGAGACACCATCTGGCCCTGGTGCTTTCCTTCTCTTCTGTTTACTGAAGATCTGACGCACATTATCCTCACTGATCTGAAGAGCAGGGGGGGGGGAGGAAGATGTGGAGGTGTTGATGGCTGTGTAGGGAGATGGTCCGGGCTGTGTTTATGTGGTATTGATGTCCGTGTAGGGAGATGGTCCAGGCTGTGTTGATGTGGTGTTGATGGCTGTGTAGGGAGATGGTCCAGGCTGTGTTGATGTGGTGTTGATGGCTGTGTAGGGAGATGGTCCAAGCGGGGGTGTGAGGTGTCTGGTCAGAGGTGTCAAATCTACAGTAGAACATATTCAGCTCATTTGCAATATGTTTATTGCTGTCGATACTGGGGGACGGTGTCTTGTAATTAGTGAAATCTTTTAAGCCTCTCCACACTGATGCAGGGTCGTTAGCTGAAAACTGGTTTTGCAGCTTTTTGGCATAGCTTTTCTTAGCCACACCAATCTCCTTTGTCAATGTGTTCCTGGTCTGATTGTACAAGATCCTGTCACCACTCCTGTAAGCATCCTCTTTGGCCTGACGAAGCTGTCTGAGTTTTGGTGTGAACCATGGTTTATCATTGTTAAATGACAAGTAGGTCCTGGTAGGGTTGCATAACTCCTCACAGAAACTGATGTATGATGTTACAGTCTCTGTGAGATCGTCCAGATCTGTGGCTGCAGCTTCAAAAACATTCCAGTCAGTGCATTCAAAACAGGCTTGTAAGACCTGCTCTGTGTCGTTGGTCCATCTCTTGACAGTCCTTAATACTGGCTTAGTAGTTTTAAGTTTTTGCCTGTAAGTTGGTATGAGATGAACCAGCCAGTGATCGGAGAGTCCTAGAGCTGCTCTGGCGACGGAGCGATATGCATCCTTTATTGTGGTGTAGCAATGGTTCAAAATGTTATTGCCTCTGGTGGGGCATGTAATGTGCTGTTTGAATTTAGGCAGCTCATGTGTGAGTTTTGCCTGATTAAAGTCCCCAAGTATGATAAAAACAGAGTCCGGGTGTTGTTGTTCTGTCTCTGTGATCAGATCAGCCAGCTGTTGCAGCGCAGTACTCACGTGTGCTTGCGGTGGAATGTAAACTCAGACGAGAATGAACGAGGAAAACTCTCTTGGTGAATAAAATGGCTTAAAGTTAATGAAAATCACTTCCACATCAGGACAGCACATCTTCTTTAACACAGTTACATCTGTACACCACTTTCTGTTGATGTAAAAGCATGTCCCACCACCGCGCGTTTTGCCCGTTGACTCTGTATCGCGATCTGCTCTGTACAGCTGAAAGTCCGGTAGGTTTAATGCGCTGTCCGGAATGGCTTCGTTTAGCCAGGTTTCCGTGAAACACAGGACAGCAGAGTTGTTAAAGTTCTTGTTTTTGCATGCGAGCTGAAGTAGTTCGTCCATTTTGTTAGGAAGAGAGCGGAGATTCACCAGGTGGATGCTGGGCAGCGCCGTTCTAAAGCCGCGCTGTCTTAGCCTGACGAGCGCGCCGGCTCGCTTCCCACGCTTGCACGTCTTGTAGCGTTTCCACAATGCGGCTGCTCTGCCGACTACAATGTTCCGCAAAACGCCACAAAAATCAAAATCCAGTTCTTGATTAGTTGGTGTGCACTGCCGAATGTCCAGCAGCTCGTCCCTGGTGTAACTGATCGTGTTTGATAAACATAAAACAGGACAGACTAACAAAAACAGTGCAAACACTGAAGAGCTCCACACCGAAGCGGCCATCCGCGGCGCCATCTCTGATTCTGATTCATATCCAGCATATGTTTTACGCAGCGGATGCCCTTCCAGTCGCAACCCATCCCTGGGGAACATCCATACACACTCATTCACACTATGGACAATTTAGCCTACCCAATTCACCTGTACTGCATGTCTTTGGACTTTGGGGGAAACCGGAGCACCCGGAGGAAACACACAGAAACACAGGGAGAACATGCAAACTCCACACAGAAACGCCAACTGACCCAGCTGAGGTTCAAACTAGCAACCTTCTTGCTGTGAGGCGACAGCACTACCTACCACTGTGTCGCCATTTTTAAATAAACTGAACCAAATTTCTAATATAAATACTACAGACTGGCTTGTAACACTTGATGTGACATCTTTATACAAGAATATACCACATGAAACAGGTTTAGACGCACAAAAATTATTTTAACCAAAAATTATTTTCTGTTTGAGAAAGACTTATCTGCAAGTACAAGGTACTGCCATGGGCACTCCATTGGCACCAAATTATGCAAGCTTATTTAAGGGAAAATTTGAACACGATTACAATTATAATGATAATCCATTCCAATCGAACATTAAAGTTTGGATGAGATATATAGACAATTGTTTTATGATATGGTCGGGCATGGAACAAGAATTAAACTCATTCACGACCTTTATAAATTCAAAAATTCCTTCTATTAAATTCACAACAGAAAAAATACAGATTCTGTAAATTTTTTGGATGTAAAAGTAAGTAGAGTAAATAAGACATTACAAACAACAATATATTGAAAACCAATAGATAAAAACACGGTATTATCTATGGACAATTACCATCCAGTCCACATAAAATGAAGTTTACCAGTCAGTCAGTTACATAGACTGAAATGTAATTGTAGTACTGAAGAAGAGTTTGATAAACAGAAAAACACATTATTTCAAAGATTTCGTTTGAGCGGATAGACACAAAGTTAGTTGAATGATGCACTAGGTAAGTTAAATAAACTACATCAACAAGATATTTTAAAAACAGCAAAACCTACTGAGAAATCAAAAGAGTTTTCAGTAAATTGCAAATTAACATACAATGAACATAGCAAGTTTATTAAATCAACAATCCATAAACATTGGCATATATTATCTTCTAACAAATCTTTAAACAATAAATTTCAATATAATCCTTTATTACCTTTTAAGAGATCCCAAAATTTATCAGATATGATTATTAATTCCAATATAGTGAGAAATAAGAAATTCACTTTCATACAAGGTTGTTTTCCATGCAAAAACTGTGCCGCACGTCAGAATTTGATAAAGTGCAAGGAATTTTTGAATCCAGCAACAGGTAAAAATATTAAAATAAAAACATGTATTACCTGCTCTACTCGTAATATTGTCTACATGTTAAAATGTCCGTGCCCAAAAACATACATTGGTAAGTCTTCATGCCAGTTGAAGTTGTGAATTAGCAAACATAAATCAAGTATACGATGACAAGACTTAACTTCGGCAGTAGCAAGACACTTTTTAGATTTTGGACACGATGTTAAACAACTGGAATGCATAGGAATTGAAGATGCATTTGAGTCACATTGGGGAGGTAATCTAAGTAGAAGAGAAGCGTTCTGGATTCATATCACGTACACCAAGAGGAATGAATGAGGAGTTGGACCTTTCTGTGTTTCTTTGACACCTTGTTGTTTAGCTATAGTATTAGAAATCATGGATTTTGAAGTTGTAGAGACAAAAATTATGAGATGAAAATGGATTTTTAATGTTTTTGAACTGTCGGAATTTCACTGTATTGACATAGACATGAGTAAGGGAATGATGATAATTGATATGCTATTTTCCTATAAAATAATTTTTTTGAAGGTAAGGGTATTTCTCGTGTGGTTGATTGTGATATACTGAAATTAAAAATAAAAGACTGTTAGTAATCATTGAGTAGCCGTCTAGCTAATTGACACAATATAACAAATGTATTTTTTTATGTTTTAGACTGTCGGAATTTCATTGTATTGATGTAAATATGCTATTTTCCTGTTAAATAATGTTTTTGAAGGTGAGGGTAAATATTTCTTGTGTGATTAGTTATATGTGTTGAGGTAAAGGTAAGATTGTCTTTAATCATCGAGTGACCGTCAAATGTATTTTTTAATGTTATGGACTGTCTATAAAATAGGAAATATGAAAATACTAGAAATAGTTGTTTCTGCTCAATTATGCTCCTTTCTGCAGATGAACAATGTGTTTGAAGTGTTTCAGTCAGGTTTCAGAGCTCATCACAGTACAGAAACTGCATTAGTGAAAATAACCAACGATTTACTCTTAGCTGCTGACCAAGGGTGCATCTCCCTATTAGTTCTACTCAATCTTAGTGCGGCATTTGACACCATTGACCACAGTATCCTCATTAATCGCTTAAAGTCTACAGGTGTCCAGGGACAGGCCCTACAATGGTTTAAGTCATACTTAGCTGACCGTTACCAGTTTGTGAATATTAATGGACAGCCTTCACAAATCAGCCCAGTAAAATACGGGGTGCCTCAAGGATCAGTTTTAGGCCCTTTGCTGTTCACAATATACATGCTACCCCTGGGAGACATTATTAGAAGACATGGGATCAGCTTTCACTGCTATACAGATGATACTCAATTATATATTTCAACTAAACCTGACGAGATGTCTATACTGTCCAAGCTAACTGAGTGTAGTAAAGATGTTAAAGACTGGATGACCAACAATTATCTTCTCTTAAACTCAGACAAAACATAATTATTACTTATTGGGCCTAAATCCTGTACAAAGCAGATCTCACAACTCGACCTACAATTAGGGGGATACAAAGTTAGCGTTCGCTCTATTATAAAAGATCTGAGTGTCATATTAGACAGTAATTTAACTTTTAAAAATCATATATCCCATGTCACAAAAACTGCTTTCTTTCATCTGAGAAATATCGCTAAGTTACGAAGTATGCTATCCATCTCAGATGCAGAAAAGAAAGCTAGTCCATGCTTTTATGACTTCTAGGCTGGACTACTGTAATGCACTGTTTGCTGGCTGCCCAGCATCCTCTATTAACAAACTTCAATTAGTACAAAATGCAGCAGCCGGAGTTCTTACCAGGTCTAGAAAATTTGATCACATCACCCCAATTTTATCCTCCTTACACTGGCTGCCTGTTACGTTTCGTATTGAATTTAAAATATTGCTTCTTACATATAAAGCTTTAAATAATCTAGCTCCTGTTTATCTAACCAATCTTCTGTCTCGCTACAATCCAACTCGCTCTTTAAGATCTCAAAACTTAGGGCTTCTGGTAGTACCTAGAATAGCAAAGTCGAGTAAAGGAGGTCGAGCCTTCTCATTTATAGCTCCTAAACTCTGGAATAGCCTTCCTGATAACGTCCGAGGCTCAGACACTCTCTCCCAATTCAAAACTAGATTAAAGACCTATCTGTTTAGTAAAGCATACACTCAGTGCACCACTTAGCGGGCTTCCACACAGGTTCTGCATCTTGTTTATATACACTATGAACAGCAGCTACGCTAATTATTTTCTTTATTCTCCATTTCCACCTGGGGATACTCTTCCCGAGGCCCTCAGACTATGCAGAGTCACTGATTCGATCCAAGATCAATGACGAGATGATCCCAAGGTTTCCATATCCTGGACCAGGCCGTATCCTGAGCAGCTACTGTGGTGGTCATGGAGGAGTGGAGAACATGAGACTGTGACACTCCAGAGACAGACGAGTCTTCGCTGAGGCCAGCTTCCAGCCTCCGCCACTGAGACTGCAGCTCTGCACAAGACGTTTGGCCAGTGGAGAAATTAAAATGGTCGTGCCCAACTGAGCCTGGTTTCTCTCAAGGTTTTTTCTTCACTTTCGCCATTTAGTGAAGTTTTTTTTCCCTCTCCGCTGTCGCCACTAGCTTGCATGGTCCGGGATCTATAGAGCTGCGCATCGTTGGATTTGCTCTTCAGTATTTGGACTCTCAGTAGTGATTATTAAACCACACTGAACTGAGCTAAACTGAACTAAACTTAAACACTACAAACTGAACTACACTGTTCCTATTTACTATGACCCTTTATGAGAAGCTGCTTTGACACAATCTACATTGTATAAGCGCTATACAAATAAAGGTGAATTGAATCGAATTGAATGTCTGATTTTCATTGTATTGATGTACATTTGGCAAATGATGATAATTAATATGCTATTTCTCTGTGAAATAATGTTTTAAATATGAAGGTAAATAGTCCTTATGTGGTTAATCGTGGAATATTGAAACTAAATGTTTTTTGATCATCGAGTGGCCGTCTAACTAATGACGCAGTGTAATTGACTATGGGATAAAAGGGTGGAGTGAGAGGACTGTGTCACACGCTGAGGAAGGTATTGTGCCGAAATGTTTGTGTTTTTGAATCATCCAAAGAATGTAAAAATAAAAACAGTACAAAGCAATTACCTAATGTAGAAAGATCCAACACCATCATCAAATTTGCAGATGACACCACAGTGATTGGTCTAATCAGCAATAATGATGAGACTGCCTACAGGGAGGAGATACAGCATCTGGCCACTTGGTGCACCGACAATAATCTGCTCCTTAACACCAGCAAGACCAAGGAGCTCATTGTGGACTTCAGGAAGGGACGAACAGGCTTCCATGATCCCATCCACATTAATGGGATGGCCGTTGAGCCTGTCTCATCCTTCAAGTTCCTGGGGACCCACATCTCAAAGGACCTTTCCTGGACCACCAACACCTCCAGCCTGGTCAAGAAGGCTCACCAGCGCCTATTCTTCTTGAGGCAACTTAAGAAGAACCAGCTTTCATCAGCCGTCTTGGTGAACTTCTACCGCTGCACAATAGAAAGCATCCTGACCAACTGCATTGCAGTCTGGTATGGAAGCTGCTCTGTTGCTGAGCGTAAGGCACTGCAGCGGGTGGTGAAAACTGCCCAACGCATCACAGGGACTACACTGCCAGCCATTGAGGACATCCAGAAGAAACACTGTCTGCGCCGAGCACGCAGTATTCTTAAGGACACCTCTCACCCTGCTCACAGACTGTTTTCTCTCCTGCCTTCCGGCAGGCGCTTCAGGCTCCCCCGGACAAAAACCAGCAGACTGAGGAACAGCTTTTTCCCCAGAGCTGTCTTCCTTTTGAACTCTGCCCCTCACTGACTCTTTTGCCCCCCAATACACCCCCCCCACACTCCTCTAACTTAAACTCCTCACAATCACTGCACTATTTACCATTTGCACATTTAAAGTTTGCACATATTCATTGCACTGATTCATTTATTTGAACTGGACATACCCACAGCACATGGACATTTATAATTATGTTTATCTATCTGCACACTTCTGCTACTAATAGTATCCTGTACATATATTCATTTATTGTAAATCTGTTCATAGCTAATACAACCTGTATATAATGTTGATAGTACATCCATCTGTAAATATCACCATGGTTTTTGTTTTTTTTCTATAACTGCACTTTATAACTTATACCTATATCCTGCACTTGCTGCTATTGCACTGCTGGTTAGACCTAAACTGCATTTCGTTGCCTTGTACTTGTACATGTGTAATGACAATAAAGTTGAATCTAATCTAATCTAATCTAATCTAATGAGTGCCAATCATTACCTTTTTGAATTCTGTGTATTTATAGAAACAATCATTTGATTCAGGAAAGTTCTGAACAAAGACATGTAGTTTGAGCATTAAATGGAGGCATGAAAATAAAAATTTGAAAATGCATGTTTAATATAATGTGTATGTATAATAATAACATTTTCAGTCCCTGGCCTACACATTGTGTCCATGACTTCACGAGGTATCAAATTTACATGTACAATTACATTACATTACATTTACAATGTAATTTACAATGTGGCCTGGTTTTACTATAATGAGGAAAAAACAGATCAAATGTGTTTGCTTTCTCACTTGTGTACAGATATTTAAAAATAAACATTTGATTCAGGTAAACTGTGTGATAATTATGAATCTGACTTACCTACTTCCTTCTTTGCCTTTGAGTAAAAGAAGAAGGTGGACAGCAACATGCAGCCTGACTGTTAATGGAGGTGTGGCTTTTAAAAATGTGAAAATATACTTACGTTTCACACTTTCAAATAACAACAGCAGTGTTTTTTTATCACCATGTAATGTTAAAACAATGCAATACTGTTGATTTTGCACCAACCTTGAAAATTTAACACCAGTGATTTTGCTGTGTAGTTATTAGTAATTTGAATCTCTGATGAGTGATTGAAATTCCTGACATATATAGTTTTATCTAAGATTTTTTTTCTATACTTTTTGTAGAACCTTTGATAGAAAATACATATTTGAAATGAATTCATAGTTTACAAATTTGTTGGGATTACCCTGTGGTATGCAACGTTTAAGCAGTATTAAACTAGGCAAAGAACAACACAGACAACACAGGTCCTTTTAATAAGGTAATTTTAAAGTCTGCCATTGCAAAGAACGGAAATACCCCTGTAATAGCACTTTAATAGAAACATAATGTCTGATACTGATTCTGCAACTTATTCTATTGAATTCTGGTTTGTCTTTTTTCTAAATATTTTTCTTTGATTATCCCTGATATTTTTATGGCTCAGTAAAATCATTCACATAATGTCTTGTTTTCTTTCAGGAAGACTCTCAGAGGTACTACTCCTGGTGCAGTTTTGGTCCAGGTGAAAATCGAACAAAGAATCTTTGGATGGATCTTGATTCAGCGCATCTAGGACCTGTCAGAATGCATTCTATCTTATCTAGCACACACCGTCAAGCATCGGTGAGACAACCATACAGTGTTTTGTATTTTTGCTGAAATATGCACATAGCTAACATGGGCCAATAAAACAAAACGTATTCACTTGGATTATGTTGATTTGAGAAATCTACACTAATCTAAAATATAAATGCAACACTTTTGTTTTTGCTCCCATTTTTTTATGAGCTGAGCTCAAAGCTCTAAAACTTTATGCACGCAAAAGGTCTTCTCTCAAATATTGTTCATGTTTGTCTGAATATGTGTTAGTGAGCACATCTCTTTTGCTGAGATAATCCACCCACCTCACAGTGGCATATCAAGATGATGATTTAACAGCATGATTATTGCACAACTGTGCCTTATACTTGCCACAATAAAAGCTCCCTCTAAAATGTTAAGCTTTCTCACAGCACAATGATAAATAATCGCTTATTGGACTCCCAAGACAGCAGGTACTCAGAAAGGCTGGGCAATATTTATCCTTTCCTGAATTAAATTAACTTAATTTAACATTTGTTTAGAATTCTCATTCAGCCATGTTTCAGATAAAGCAATAACAGATAATTGATAATCAAATAAGGATAAATAATGAATAAAATTATCAAAATTCTTAAATAGACTTCTTATGTTCAAACGAAAAGTAGAAAAAACACTAGGGGGCAAAGAGCTACATAATTCTTTACACTGATTTTCAGTATAAAAACTACAGCAGTTTGACACAGAACTGTACAGATCACAATAAAGATTCCAGAGCTCTTCAAGTAGCTTGCTTTTTCCAGAACTGCAAGTTTGTCCTTTAGCCATAAAAATCAAAGAACAATTGGTTGTGGCTTCTCTAAAATACCATGGATTTCCCAACTCTGTGAGCCCAATCCAACTCTTTTTTTCCAGGGGTTGAGTTGCAGTTTTCTCACTTTTTCTTCAGATTCAGACACATCTTCTGTTAGAGACCCTTTAATGCTTCTTACAACAATATTGTGATGTCTTAATTGGCCTTCCAGATATTCTGTCTTTTTTGACATTGTGATCAAACTCTTACATAATGTATCCACATCTGTTCTGGTTTCATTACAGTTCATAGATAGTTTTTTTTTTTTGAGGAAATTTTAAGATCATCAAGTTCTTTCTGGGTCATTTCTAGACTCACCTTTAAATCATATCATCTATATCATCATATCATCCATAAAATCTATCCTCCTGATGAAGAGTCAACTATGATTTGCACGCAAGTCCATTACTGTGAGATCTGTAGTGCTGGTAAAAAATCATAATTACACACAGTTCGAAAAATTTTGACTTGCTGATTGACTCCATCCAGGTACAACAGAATGCCACTTTAACATAAATCGCTATACCGCCTCCTTTTCTAACACAATATGTCCAATAAACATACCCATCAATGTGGATCCTTTTGGTTATAACTGATGATCGCAACCATGTTTCGGATATAACCATGATGTCACAATCAGTTAAGTTTGCCCAGATGCAAACAGCATCAATTTTATTAACTAAACTGCCTACATTTAGATGGATAATATGTAGCCCACTACTGACTTTTAGATCATCTGGGTTTTCAATTTGTAGCAGTTCAAGACCTGGATTAATGGGTGAATGTTACCTGATAAAAGAAGTAGAAGAATCAACATTGGTTTCTTAACTTGAGTAGTTGAGTAGCCGGCTTTGTGTACAACCAGCTGACGAGACAAACTGCCATACAAATGTTGTCCCTATGCTCTCGTATGCCAATGCAGAGGCTTAATATGCTCTCTATGGAGCATCGGTAGAAGGACACCAGTAGTTTCTGAGTAATGTTCTTCTTAAGCACCTAATGGAAGCAGAGTCTCTGCTGGGCCTTTTTCAACAGCTCAGAGGTGTTTGTGCTCCACGTCAGGGCCTCATCTATCTGGACTCCCAAAAACCGGAAGTCAGGCACCCTCTCCACACAGTCCCCACTGATGAAAAATGGAGTAATGTTTTTTAATATTTTCTTCCTCCTGTAGTAAATAATCAGCTCCTTGGTCTTTGTGGTGTTGAGGAGCAGGTCATTCACATTACACCACCATGAGAGCTGCTCCACCTTGTCCTGACTCATCCCCTCCTGATATGAGTTGCACCACCATTATGTCGTATACAAACTTCACAATGGTGTTGCTATGATGAGCAGGGTACAGTCATGGGTGTAAAAAGTTTAGAAAAGGGGGCTCAGAACACGCCGATTCTGAGACTGAGTGCCGTGGAGGTATGTTGGCCCACTCTGATGTGGAGAGTTAGGGTCTTAAAATGAAAGGTTTTTCAATAAAGTGTCTCAAGAAGCTTTCACATAGAGCATTGGATGCAAGAAGCATTTAATTTACAGGAAAATTATTAGAATTTATAACTGAAAACAAAGCTTTGTCTTTATTCAACCTAAAAGAAATGTACAATTTATAATTTTTTCAACCTTGCTTGGTCTTACTACAAGCTTGTCGCAGAAGTTGGGTATTTGAGTTTTGACAAAGAGTGGATTTGTTTTTTGTATTTTTTTCTTGTAAGGCTTGAGTGGGGCAGTGACACCTGAAACACCCAGCTAGGCAGAATTCAAATGTGCAGTTTCACATTTAAACATTGAATCCTCGTTCTTTCATTTGCCTTATTGATCTCTGTGATTTAGCCACGAACCAATGAAATATCTAATCTTTGTTAAAAAGTCAGGGTAGTATATTAAAGAGCCCATATTATACATGAAATAGGCTCATATTTAGGTTTTAAGGGTCTCCAACAACAGTCTAATATGCATGCAAGGTCAAAAAACACTTTGATGGTCTTATAATCTGCATTTATTTTTACCTAATTATCCCAGCGATTCCCATATGAATCGTTTAGCGATTCATTTGTACCCAAACCCGTCCTCAGTGCGAAGCTAATTTGCGCTGATTGGACCGATGACAGCCTGTTGTGATTGGTCGAAACTGACAGCCTTCAGCGCGAGACAGAGTGAAATGCCCAGCAGCTAATCAACAATATAAAAGTTGTCACAGTGCATACACGCTTCATAGTGTAAGGTGTGGATTTTGGCTGCAAGTGGGTGAATGTAAATACAGACGATGGACTTAAAAAAACAGACGACAAACTATTTTATTGAGCAAAAACTCCAAGAACTGGCGAGGAGCCCTTCACCTGCTCTTTTCACAAACACACACACACACACACACGCAAACACACACGCAAACACCTTCTCCTCCTCCTTAGAAGACACAACACCAATAGAGAGGGAGACGTCCGCTACACCTCCCTCACCACCCGCATCCTCGGTTATATCTGCGACACCCCCCAGTCCTCACGTTGCTAACGGGTCACTTTCGTTTTCACTTTCGGGTTGAGGGCGGCATGATCGTCCTTAACCTAGAGCGGCAGTTCAGCTTGCTGAACCGGCCCTGCGCAACACACACACACACACACACACACACTCACCGTTCGCCTAGACTAGAGCGCCAGTTCAGCTTGCTGGGTGCAATTTAGACAGCTCCCTTGAATCTGAGCTGAACTATTTTGAAACTTGACCGTTGCATGTGTGTAGGAATAGCTGGCGATCCGTAAACAAAGCGGCACGCGTCGCGTTTTCAACGTGGCTTTACACGCGATATGAGAAAATAAAGAGTTAACCTGATACAGTACACGCGGTTACAAGTAACAAAACACAACTAAATGCATAATTTGCAAGCTAGAGTAAACGAGGCAACAGTTTTAATCGCACGTACTTACACTTGTGGGGGAAGAAACTGATCCATGATGCACTGATCCATGTTCTGACAGTCTTTACTGATCCTTCCATTCTTTCAAATGTCCTGGGTTTGCACGCGCAACTACTTGTGTTTCGTAGCCGCGTCATCATGAAACACCTAATGACTCGTTATCAAGACAACTCGTTTGAAGCACTATGAGTCGACTCTTTTATAGATGAATCAATAGTTTTAAACACTGTACACTTTCAGATTTAAGCCTTAGCTGGATATTTCACTTCACTTAGAGCTGTGACACACTATATGGAAGGCCATTTTCAAAAACCCATAATATGGGCTCTTTAAGATAGTATTGTAAGAGATATTTGTTTTTATTTATGCAGTTCATTTTAGGGGTAGCTCACATTCATACATTTGTGTAAACTGAAAGTGTGAAGAAATACATACTCATAGTAGCCAACATGTGATTTCATGTACTGTAATCCAGTTTCGCGAACTCTAAACAGGGGTGTCCAAACTCAGTCCTGGAGGGCCGGTGTCCTGCAAAGTTTAGTTCCAACCCCAATGAGAAACACCTGGGATAGCTAATCAAGCTCTTACTAGACTTTCTAGAAACATCCTTGCAGGTGTGTTGAGGCAAGTTAGAGCTAAAATCTGCAGGACAACGGCCCACCAGGACTGAGTTTGGACATCCCTGCTCTAAAACACAGGTGTCAAAGACCTGGAGTTCTTGGAGGGTTGCAGCTTTGCACAGTTTAGTTCCCATCCTAACTAAACACACCTGATCAAGCTAATTGAGTGTTTTAGGCTTGTTTGATACCTACAGATAGGTGTGTTGAAGCATGGCTGGCTGACACATTTCTACCTTATCCTTAAATACCCAATGGGAGCAATAAAATGGTTCTTTTGTTAGAAATGGTTCTTTTAAGTAGAAAGGTCTACTCATCTGTTTTGGGGTTAAAACAAAGATTATCAAAGCAAAGGGAACAAAATCTATTTACCAGTCACACCTGAATATTTATATTTACTTTAAAGAGCCCATATTATGGGTTTTTGAAAATGCCCTTCCATGTAGTGTGTAACACAGCTCTAAGTGAAGTGAAATACTCAGCTAAGGCTTAAATCTGTAAGTGTACAGTGTTTAAAACTATGGATTCATCTATAAAAGAGTCGACTCATAGTGCTTCAAACGAGTCGTCTTGATAACGAGTCATTAGGTGTTTCGCGATGACGCAGCTACGAAACACAAGTAGTTGGGCGCAAACCCAGGAGATTTGAAACCTGCGGCCCTGCCCACTAACAGAAAAAAAAGTCTCACACACACACACAGACAGACACCAGTCGAATGAAGTCACGCTGTGCAGATGGATATTATTGAGTCTAATTAAAGAGGAAACCTCAGCATTATAGCCCAGCCTTGAGCAGTTCTGAGTGCTTCTGAAAACTATATGCTTTCAAAGAAGACTTCATCAGTTTGTTAAAGGAAGGATCAGTGAAGACTGTCAGAACATGGATCAGTGGATCATGAATCAGTTTCTACCTCCATTTCACAAGTGTAAGTACATGTGATTAAAATCATTGCCTCGTTTACTCTATCTTGCAAATTCTGTATTTAGTTGTGTTTTGTTACTTGTAACCGTGTGTACTGTATCAGGTTAACTCTTTATATTCTCATTTCGCGTGTAAAGCCACGTTGAAAACGCGACGCATGCCGCTTTGATTACGGATCGTCAGCTGTTTACACACATGCAACGGTCAAGTAATGTGTGTGTGTGTGTGTCTCCTCGTGTGTGTAACGCACGGGTATTCACAGATATAACTGAGCGCCGCGCCGCCTCAATTCAGCTGCTCCTCTATGGACGCGCCGGCCCTGTGTGTGTGTGTCTCCTCGTGTGTGTAACGCACGGGTATTCGCGGATATAACTGAGCGCCGCGCCGCCTCAATTCAGCCGCTCCTCTATGGACGCGCCGGCCCTGTGTGTGTGTGTGTGTCTCCTCGTGTGTGTAACGCACGGGTATTCGCGGATATAACTGAGCGCCGCGCCGCCTCAATTTAGCCGCTCCTCTATGGACGCGCCGGCCCTGTGTGTGTGTGTGTGTAACGCACGGGTATTTGCGGATATAACTGAGCGCCGCGCCCTCTCTATTCAGCCGCTCCTCTATGGACGCGCAGGCCCTGTGTGTGTGTGCGTGTGTGTGTGTGTGTGTGGGTGAAAAGAGCAAGAAGACTGTGACTAGGAGGCTAGGAGATCTCCTCGCCAGTTCTTGGACTTTTTGCTCAATAAAATAGTTAGTCGTCAGTATTTTCTAGTCCATCGTCTGTGTTTACATTCACCCACTGGCAGCCAAAATCCACTATGAAGCATGTATGCACTGTGACTACTTTTATATTGTAGATTAGCAGCTGGGCATTTCACTCTGTCTCGAGCTGAAGCCTGTCAGTGTCGTCGACCAATCGCAGCAGGCTGTCATCGGTCCAATCAGCGCAGATTAGCTTCGCGCTGAGGAGGGGTTTGGGAACAAATGAATCGCTGAACGATTCATATAGGAGTCGCTGGGATAATTAGGTAAAAATAAATGCAGATTATAAGACCATGAAAGTGTTGTTTGACCTTGCATGCATATTAGACTGTTGTTGGAGACCCTTAAAACCTAAATATGACCCTATTTCATGTATAATATGGGCTCTTTAAACACCAGTGCGAAAGGCTAAGCTCAGCATGGATGAGGACAAGGAGGCTGTCCTGGGGACTTTCTCGCTGATTCCAGAGTTTTGATTGTTCTATTTAAGTCTCATTCAAAGTTACATTTAAGTCTGAGTAAAATCCATCCTTACAACTACTTTTCAAAGCAATTGGATGTTGCCCTGTGTTTTTTGCTTGACATTTGCATAAAGTTGAGAAATGCCCAACCTTTCTGATACTCGGCTGCTCTCAGTGTTTTCTCTGTGGTGATTTAAATCCCATAATGCACTGCTTGGGCATTTATGCTTAACTTCCATATGATGTATTATTAAGAAAGCAACATTCAAATATTTAAACCCTGATATAAAAAACATAAGCACAACTAGTAATCAATCAACTCTGAATATATGTACAAGCCTCCATTGCCCTGATGGCCCGAGCTGACGTCACATTTTTTTTCTTTTCAACCACACTTGGGTCATGACCATAACGCAATTTTCTTGGCGTCAGCATACCTGCCATTTGTACAGCATGTTGAAAGACTGTTAGACTTGACTGATGCAAGTATTAACAAGCTGCAAAGCACTTTTGACTTTACAAGCTGGCACTTGTGATAGCTTGGATTTGAATGATCAGGTTCTCATTGATTCCAATTATATTCATTTCTGTGTTGAGTCGATTGTACCTATAAAACTTTGACTGTTTCCAAACAACAAACCATGGGTAAATAAAGAGCTTATAAAAAATCTTAATACAAAGAAAATATATTTTTATCAGGTACCACTGAGGAGATAAAAACAACGTGATGAGATGACTTGTCCCTGGGTGATAACACAATGCTCTTACAGTGAGTGCGGAAAGTATTTAGACCCCTTCATTTTTAAATCATTTAAGTTTATGGTCACACTACATAGATCATATGGTTTTTCAGTTGACCTTCATGGCTAAGTTCCACATAAAGGTATGTTCACTGAATGAAACTGCCATCGAATTTTTGCAATTAATTTAAATGGTATTTTTCGTACATCAGTGTCAATGATTCACATAAACTTTGAGTGAACTTTAAATTATCAATCAGGTGTCATCCAGTTAGATTGCTCCATAAGCAGAGGCTAGCCAATCATGTTTATGCATGCATGCAAAAGCAATGCAATTGGCTGTAGTCCTCTATGAAGTGTAGACGCTGAAGCTGCGGTCACACTGGGCATTTCCTCCCATAGACTTCCATTCATACGCAACTGAATGCATCAGACCGGAAACGCAGGGTCATGCGTTAAGTTTCGCAGTTCGCTGTGGTGCAAAGTTCAAGCTTGGTGAACTCAGATCTGCGATATTGCATCACTTGACTGCTCGAGACCAATCAAGGATCAAAAAAGGACCTCTCTGGACAGAAATTTAAAACATGGAGCATTCGCTCGCTTTTTTAAATGTCTAATCATCTTGTTTAATCCTGCCCCCTTTCACAGCGCAGTACAACAGAATTTGGCACACACAAAGCCCAGTGTGACTGTAGCTTAATTTTGTTAATGAATCATGAAACACACAGAAACCGTAAAGTGTACAGCTGCGTAGGTGTGGTAAACTTCATAGCATGTGTAAATACTATCCCAGGTGAATGTGGTGAAGATGTACGCAAGTCAGGAGACATCAAGGCATCAGTATTTCAATGATCAATGTCGAGAGCACATTCATGTAATACAAGCATGCAAATCACTATGTTTGCATGCCAATTTCCTCTCTTCATGCACAAAACTTCTTGCACACTCTCCAATATACTCTTAAATAAACACTGCTCAAGTGCGAATTGTCTGCTCTCACTCTGTGAGATGATGCGGGCTCACAATTGGTGTCTTATGTTCCCTCTTCCTTTTGCGCTTTTGCTTTCCAGATATCCTCTTTTTAAATTAGTTATATTAATCAGTTATATAAATAAATATAGATGTTGTGAAAAATTGTACCAAAAACAAAAGTGATGCATTTATATTTAGATTGTTTGATTGTTTTGTTCTTGCCATTTTAACTCACAGCCTACATTTCTTGTTTTTCTCTCCTACTCTTGTCTTTTTCTTTAACATCCTCCTGGTCTCTTCCATAGCGAGTGGCACTAACCTTTGACTTCCCTTTCTATGGACACCAAGTGAGACAAATCACCATAGCAACTGGAGGTACTGTACACCTGTTCCATTATATACTGTTCCCTTTTCACTTTCATCACGGCATCTAAAAGCAAGTCAGATTTTGTTTGCTGTAGCATAAAGATCCAGCTGAGAAAATATTTCTTAAATTGGATCAGTTATTTGTTTTATTTGTTTTAACAAATGATAAAAGATTTTGCTCTTGGGCTCATTTTATAATAAGTTTTTCATATATTTATGGCAGTGTTTCAAAATGTTTGTGTAAAATATGTTTTTTTCAGATTAATTACAGCCAGGAATTTGTACAAACACTTTTTCCTTCCATTCACAAAGTGGAAACGGCTAGTAAATATTCACAATTTTTTTTTGCTTTGGTGTTTTATTTTCTCTTCAGGAGTGTTTCTAAGAGATTATGCACTACACTTTTTGCAAGTTTAAAAGCATCCAAAAGCGGTTACATTGAAAAAACCATGAAACATCACTATTCAGTTTACTAACACCACTAACATTCAGTTCACTTCACTATTACTTGCCAAGCAAAAATTTGACTAATCTTCAAGATGAGCCCACAGATATCTCTTTCATCATGTTTTCTGGCTGACTTGAGATCGCTTTGCGTCTGTCTCCTGATCCTTTCACGCAGTTTCATCTTGATCTGGCTTATAATCAGATTTTACGTACTCGTGTTTAATATATATATATATATATATATATATATATATATATATATATATATATATATATATATTTATATATATATATATATATATATATATATATATATATATATATATTTATATATATATATGATTGACTGCCTCTGGCATTTTGAAAACACGGTTATTATTTAGGTAGGCCACTATGCCATTATTTATTTTCTCTGCTCACTGCGTGCGAAACAAGAACACACACGCAACACAGCTTTGCTTGCTGTTTTTCACTCGGACTCATTCTCTCTCTCTCTCTCACTCACACACACACACACATACCAGTTAA
Organism: Danio aesculapii; assembly: GCF_903798145.1. Lineage (NCBI taxonomy): Eukaryota > Metazoa > Chordata > Actinopteri > Cypriniformes > Danionidae > Danio > Danio aesculapii. Next base: position 16,890,530 of record NC_079446.1, read on the forward strand.
TGTCGGATCAATTAAAATAACTACTGGAACGCAAAACACGAATATCTGACATTTCCCGGAGAAAGATCCGCCTCAAATTAAGCACTGCTGCGAATAGTTCATTTGCGTACTTAACATAAACGACTTATTCGCCATCTGTGAAAGGTTTCCTTTGCCTCGCGATCTCCAATGAGGCAAGCAGAACTCACAGCATTCAAACTCCAAGATGCCCCTGTCCAAACTCCCGTCCTGCCCCTGCTGTTTTTGTCCGGTTTGCAGTTTATGCTGGAGCTCACACGCCTTCTTTCGGCTTTCGCTCAGCTGGTACTTTGCCACAAAAGCTGCATAGTGGGTTTCAAAATGTCTCTTAACATTTGATATTTTACAAGAAGAAATGTGTTTTGTTCAAATCAGACAGAGCAGAGCACCAGAGCTTTCAGAGCAAATGTTTCTCCCCACTCATTTTGAAAATGTCGATGTTTCCCAGGATTATTTTCTTTTTGCCATGATCACCACTCAGGAATGTTGTTTGAATTTACGTGCACATGCGGTTACCATAGAAACGTAAGTTTATTCCAAGCGGCAACCTCCCGCTCTCCCTCGGGAATCCATTACGGAAGTAACTGAAACTGCAATTCATCAAAATTCCGCTAGTCCTGGCTCCATAATAGAGCAAATTTCAATTGAGCCCACTGTTAGAATGGCCAACTTTACAGCTGAAAAAAAGGTGTTTACAGCCTGGTACAAAGAACGATTTTGGGTCATATAGCTATTATTACCCTCCATGACAACTGTGAGGGGGTGAATTTTTTTATAACTCATCCATTTCCTTTATATTAGGTTATATTAAGTTTGCATAATTAAGGGCGTGGCCACTTGAGTGACAGCTAGGTCTCGCTGGTCGCCGTCACTTCACCTCAGCTGAATCCGGCAGATTAGCCACTGATCTCGGCATATTCATCGTATTTTTGTTTTGTTTTATGTGGCTTTACTCAGTCAGCTGCCTTTTGGACTTATTTCTTACAATTATCAGATGATATGGGATGCTGTGTGCACTTAATTGTGCTCACAAACCATTTATGTGGCCTCGTTTCCCATGTGAGTAAAGTTATATACTTGTCTACCATCTCTATAAATGTATTTGTTTTATTTAAGATGATTTATCATTAATATTTTTCTTTAGACCCGTAAAGCACTCCAGAATGTGACAGATTGATTAGCTGTAGGCTCTAGAACAGTCATCTGAAGCGTTATCATACAGTGTAATGCTGGAGTTCATCAATAGTGTTGCATTTACTAACACACACTATATCTGAAGTGTTTGGAAGTAATTCGTGTTTTCCTCCTGTAGAAAAAAATCATAAGAACAATGCTTAGTGGCTCAATGTATTACTACAGTGTTTTTGAAAGTCTAAACACTTTATTGATATAGTGTACACATGTGGTCAGAACACAAACGAGTCGCAGGTAATAAAGTATCAAGCGTTTCTCCCAAAGTAAAGTCTGTCTGCCAGGTCCAAGCAAAGTTCCAGCAGGTGTCTGTAGCTCCGCCCACTCTCCGCCTCTTTGCCCTTGTTTGGTATCCCGCCGTGGGTGTGATGACGCCCGAACAAAATGGCGACGTTTGGTCGCGCCTACTTGTAGCTTCTTTTGCAGTATTCAGAAACGTATGGGTGACGTCACGGATACTACGTCCATATATTTTACAGTCTATGGTTTATTCACAGCGCCGCACACAAGCATTGTTATTTTTTTTATTCTTTTTATATATATATATATATATATATATATATATATATATATATATATATATATATATATATATATATATATATATATATATTTGTTTTTCTTGTTATGCGTTATGTATAAAAAGGAGCACCTGATTGTGATGAACACTGTCTGATGAAGAGCCGTGTGGCTTGAAACGTTACACACTTTGTGTCAGCCTTTAAATTTAATAAATTTGCATTTTTGGAACTTTGGTTTTGCCGCCTTTGTTGAATATATAATTTGCACCTTTTGCGTTTTTTGGCTGAGCACCCAGTTAAGAGGGATGCTTTTGTTAAGTTTTTCATTGTTTTTTGATTAGCACTGCACTCGTTATTGACTCAATTTTTTCGTATACACCTGTTGGTGCTAGCATGGCTGAATCACAAGGCAATCTGGCCAAAACCTTTGAATTTTCCGATGAAGAGATTGCCCGAATACTCATCAAAGATTCCTTATTCAATAAACTATCTTCAGAGGAGGTGAGATCATCGACTAAAAGTCTGGAAAGACTGCTTGAGAGGGAGACAAAATTATACCTTCATGGAGTAACTTAGAGTGACTAAGTGAGAGTCAAAAGAATACCAAGCGGCTTAAGGATCGTAAAAAGTCCTATTATCGGCAAGGACAATGTGAGTTTTTTTGACAAATGGTGTGAAATATTGTACAAATGTGCATTTGATTTAGTGGCACTTACTATTTAAGAGATTTCCAGTCAGCTGGTGACAATACGGAAAGAAATGGAGGAGGCAAAATCTCTACTCCAAGTAAAACATTCAGTTGAGGAAGATTTTAATTCAGTGTTACATGAATGCAATCAATGGATAGCCAAGCTCAAAGAGGAGATTATTGCTTCCAAGAAAAGCAAGTTCAATAGAGATGCTGCTGACTATGCCATTGATCGAGTGTACCAGTGGAGATCAAGCCAAAGACACCAATCATCACTTCCATCCTCTCAAGGTTTTTGTTCCTTCAGATATGAGCACAACAGGCGTTCCTCTGCTAAGTCGTCTTTGTCACTTGATCTGGATTCAGATTCCAATAATTTTTCTCAGCGTTTTTTTGGGGTGCGTACGACACTCCAAAACTGCTCGTTTAAGAAGAGATGCAGGAGGAGCAATCCCAAGAGCTCACGTAAGATCTCAGTATGTGACACGGAGAACAACGCTAAAATGACCAATGTCATCAATCTATCTAACAAAGCTATCTCTCCTGACTGTTTGAGTGCTCTTGAAAAAGGACTTTAACTTTCACCGACTGCACATTGTAACGAATTTGACACATATATGGACTTACAAGATGTTTTCAGAAATTTGAGACTTAAAGAAAATTTTAAAGGGAATCATGGCGGGTCATCCCAGACCCAAGTGTTGAACGCCGGTTCTGGCTCTGCTACATCTGTCTTGCCAGACGTTCAAGGTATTCCACCTGTTGAGAACCAAAAATCTACTATGCTAAATCACACTGGTTTTAGAGGTAAATCCACATTTGTTTCCTTAAAAAATAGAAATGCTTTGGACACTTACTGCAGGCTTGTAGACAATGATGTGCTGTCCATATTAAAATCTAAAAAACGTTACAAACTGGCACACAATTTAACTAATACACATTATAACCTTATAAAGACATTACTCCTGGGAGATTAATAGTGGCAGCAGAAAACAGAGACATCTAAAAATGGAGGCGTGTCTGCAGACATTCACTTATCTGATTGGAGCTTTTTCCTTAATATTCGGTGCACAAAGTTCAGTCTTCTCAGTAGTTTGTTTTCCATATCAAACTTGCGGACACATTGGGTAAAAACAGTGTACTTTATAAAGTCATTCGCATCATACTGGCTACATTGCTTCATTATCTTAACAATAAAATGAAAACATAATATTATGAACTGCCTATTTTCATTTTGATATTAACTTAACAGACCCTAAAAATGTTGAGGCATCTTGTAGCTACATATGTATATCACAGTCATCTTCACTGTATGCATATTTAAAACAAAACGGAGCCTATAACATAACTCCTTTTATTTTCTTCAAAAATATGAAACATACCCTGTCTCTTTTGCTGAATATCAGTTTTAATACTCAATAATGGCCATAATAAAAGTACAACATACAATAAATAAATTACAAATGCAATATAGGAAATAAAGGCAAGCAATCATTCAAATGTGCAGAATCAGTGTATGTGGTTACATGTAAATTAATATGTTAACTTATCTTTGCGCTCAGCCAAAACGTGTTACCTCAGAACAGGTAATCGATTCAAAAGACCATTAGATGGAGACAAGATAAATTAAATATTATGTTTAACAACTATAGTGAGATAAAATCCAGCAGTAGGTCCTTGATGAACTGTCGGTCATACGTAGTGCTCAGCAGGGGAGGTGTGCTCAAAGCACCCGCTGACTGCTTGGAGCTTAGACATCATGTGATGTGCGTTTGCAGAGGTATAGTGTGGACAGAGATCTGTTAAGATACGCTAGGTGAAACACCAGTTACCAGATTTTTAAACATTAAATCTAAAATGTATTATTGTAAACCGGGCCAAAGTTTGCAGGTTAACTAAAGTTAACAGGGTGATATCATAGGCATACAGGCTAATTAATGGACAAACGACAGCTAAATAGTAAAATCTCTCATTTTTTGCAGTCATTTATTCAGAATATATAATGTTACTTGAAACTATAAAAAAAAAAACTTACATATAGGCTAGCTGTTGACTTCCATTTTTTCTTACTATGGAGGTCAGTGATTATCTGTAACCAACATTATTATTTATTTATTTATTTTTTTGAACTGAGGTTTGAAACAAGTAAAAAGTCAGTGATCGGTGTCAGAGTTCTCAGTTTTGGATAAACTATCCTTTCAAGGTGAGTATATGGTGAATTTAGGGTGAAATATCTTTAATATATTTTATTTATTAAAATTGTTGTTCCCCTGCCCCTTAAAATATCTCTGCACATCCCTGAATGAGAAAAGTGGGCAAAGCAAAAAATGTGTCTGTACGTTTCCACATTAACCCTATGCACCAGCACCAGTGCCGTCATCTTGTTGTTAAAGAAACAGAATAGCAAGGGGATAGGGCTTATTTTGTAAGACAAATTTCTTTTAAAATCTGATGCTTTTTTTATAGGGTTTATCTTCACTGGAGATATAACACATCGCATGCTGACAGCAACGCAATATATTGCCCCACTCATGGCAAACTTTGATCCAAGTTTTTCTAAATACTCTACTGTGCGGTATCTGGACAATGGTGAGTTCAGTTTAATTATATTAATCATGTTAATTCATTTGCAGAAACTTTGATATTGTCTTCTTAGTAGCAGCAGAACTTCCTTTTTGGCCACAAAACCAGAAGAAAACTAATCTGATGTTTCAGATAGTGATGGGGAAGAGAGCTTCAAGGTGTGTTCTATACAGTATGTAAAATATATAGTTAATTTTTTTTATTTTATTGGTTATTTATCTCTTACTGTAACTTGTAAGAAATATCTTTTTATATCCAAACTTACCTGATAACTTGGACCCTTATGTTTAAAACATGTCAGTAATGCTGTTAAAATAGTCTTAATCTTTTAAATAAAGGGATAGCTCACACAAGAATGAGAATTCTGTCATAAGGATGCTCATGTTTACCGTTTAACTGAAATGATGTGTTTTTAACTGATCAATGGTATCAGTTAATTGGTTAAAAAATATTATTTTATATCTTTAGTTTTGCTGCATAAGTATGCAACACATATTTGTTAACTCACAGGGCATTAACATGTGCAACCACCAGTGTTGCAAGATGTTGCTGACTGTTTCCAGCCCAAAAGCTGTCGAAAAACCGCTAAAAACCAAAAAGTGCTGGCCAACATCAATAGACTGTAATAACCTGGCTTAAGAGTGAAAAGAGGGATATTCCTTGTTATAGTTTGACACAGTTAGGTCCATAAATAATTGGACATCAACACTATTCTAATATTTTTGGCTGTATACACAATAGTTTTCAAATGAAATTAATAATATGTGCTTTAACTACAGACTGTCAGCTTTAATTTGAGGTTATTTACATCCAAATCAGGTGAATGCTGTAGGAATTACAACAGTTTGCCAATGTGCCTCCTAATTGTTATGGGACCAAAAGAAATTGGACAATTGACTGATAAGCTGTTTCATGGCCAGGTGTGTGTTATTCCCTCTTTATTCCAATTACAATGAGCAGATAAAAGGTCCAGAGTTTATTTTAAGTGTGCTATTTGCATTGAAATCTATTAGTCAACTCTCAAGATGAGATCCAAAAAACTGTCACTATCAGTCAAGCAAGCCATTATTAGTCTGAAAAAAAAACCATCAGAGAGATGGCAAAAACATTAGGTTTGTCCAAAACAACTGGGACATTCCTAGAAAGAAAGAATGCGCCAGTGAGCCCAGCATCACCAAAAGACCCGGAAGACCATGCAAACAACTGTGGTGGACAACCAAAGAATTCTTTCCCTGGTGAAGAAAACACCCTTCACAACAGTTGGCCATATGAATGTGGCACCATTCTTAAGCACCCAAGGGCTCAAGCCTTAGAAACTAGTTAATTTGGCTATGCCACCCTGGTGGGGAGTCAGGGAAATACAGCCTTTTAGGACTTACAGGTAAGTTTTACCCCTTTGAAGTCAAGGAATAGACGGAGCGAGACAGGAGGAACAATACAAAAATATGTTCTATTTTAAGAGCACAATTTAAAAAGATCACAATCAATAAAAACTTAGTTCCACACAGCCCCCTGTGAAACACCACCGAAAGGCAGCAACTGGCCTCCCTGTTCCACAACCAGGCCTTTATGGCTTTTAAGAAATGAAAAGAAATTCACACATTAAAACAAAAATAAGAAAGAAAACAAATAATTGTACAAAATAATAATAACAATAATAATAATAATAACAATAGCAGATTCTTGTTTACAAGACACTCGGTGTGATTACTTCAGGATGTTGGTTTTACTGCACAAAGGGCTAAGCAAATAACAGAGCCCAAAAAGAGCACCAGAAAAACAAACTATTCTAAACTCTTTAACAAAACATCATAAAACACAAAACATGGATAAACAATCAAAATAGAATATATATATATATATATATATATATATATATATATATATATATATATATATATATATATATATATATATATATATATATATATATATATCTCAACGCAAACAAAATTAACAAAAAAGACAACCCAAACTAACAGAAAGGAACTAAAAAAACAAATAGTACAAAAATACTACTTAAACATGAGCTCGATACATACCAATGCTCATGAACACCCAGCCAAAACAACTGCACTTAAATCAGGCCAGTCTGCCCAAAAAACACTGAAATCACATGACCAAGAATCAAAAGTAAGAAACAATGATTCACTGCCTTTAAGCGAAATGGGTAAACAAACCAATAAATGAATAGAGAGGCAAAAATAAATTATTAAATGTCGGCAAAACAACAAATGCTGTTAAGCAAAACAATAACAAATGCTGGTAAGCAAAACAAATAATAATTGCCGGCAAGCAAAACAATCATTAAACGCTGGCAAACAAAATGAATTTTATGCCGGGAAGCAAAGAAAAATAATAAATGAAAACACCAATAATGAAAGCAAAACAATGAATACAAGCAAATCAGTAATAAAAACAAAACAATAGTGAAAGCAAAACAGCAGCTGCTTCACAGGTCTTTCAGCAAGGATCGTCAAAAGGGTCACAATATTCCACTTCCCCTTTATGGTTTAACAAGATAAGGCAATAAATTAAACGATCGCACCCCATTTGCTGAAGTAAGAAAAGACGTACTTATGTGTCAGGTCGGCTGAAGCTCATACAGTGCTATATGGTTACCCATTGGTAAGCCTCAAAAACAGGAAAGCCAGATTAGAATTCTAAAAAAAGCCTTCACAGTGCTAGAACAACATCCTATTGACAGATGAGATCAAGATCAACTTGTACCAGAGTGATGGGAAGAGTATGGAAAAGGAAAGGAACTGCTCATGATCCTAAGTAGTGAAGCATGGTGGTAGTAGTGACATGGGGTGGGCGTGAATGGCGGTCAATGGAACTGGTTATCTTATATTTATTGATGCTGTGACTGCTGACAAAAACAGCAGGATTAATTCTAAAGTGTTTCAGGCTATATATTCTGCTCATATTAAGATAAATGCTTCAGAACTCATTGGACAGCACTTCACAGAGCAGAGGGACAATGACCCAAAGCATACTGCAAAAGCCACCAAAGAAACTCTGAGGGAAAAGAAGTGGAATGTTATGCAATGGCCAAGTAAATCACCTGACCTGAATCCAATTAAGCATGCAGTTCACTTGCTGAAGACAAAACTGAAGGGAAAACGCCATAAGAACAAGCAGGAACTGAGGACAGTTGCTGTAGAGTTCTGGCAGAGCACCACCAGGGATGAAACCCAGCGTCTGAAGATGTCTATGCGTTCCAGACTATAGGCTGTGATTGACTTCAAAGAACTTGCAACCAAGTATTAAAAAGTGAAAGTTTGATTTATGATTATTATTCTGTTCCATTACTTTTGGTCCCTTAACAAGTGAAAGGCACATATGCAAACCGTTGCAATTCCTACAGCGCTCACCTGATTTCAAATTAAAGCTGACAGACTGCAGTTAAAGCACATCTTGTTCATTTCATTTCAAATCCATTGTGTTGGTGTATAGAGCTAAAAATGTTAGAATTGTGTCGATGTCCCAATATTTATGGGCCTAACTCTGTGAGTTGATGGTCAAACCAGTACTGATGCTGATTACCTTTCTCCTGGATCCGCATCATGAACACTTCCATTTCTTTGCACAAGTGGAGAAAAAAGCAAATCTTTCTGAAATGTGCTCTGCTTTGGAAATGGCCACAAGTCGGAGGGTTCTCTCACTCTGAGTGCACTCTGGCACTGCTCATAAACACAACAGATGTAGTTCTGATGATTTAATATACAACAAAAAAACTACCTTTTTTTCATTTTTAGAAAATTGCAGTTATTAATAGTGTTTATAAAAAATAAATTTATAAAATAACCTTTATAATGTAAGAATTACATCAGAGAATTAATAAATGTTTATTTTCTCTGGAGCAATCAATTTGAGATCAATTGCCTGCTTTTTTATTAGACAAAAAAAAAACATGATTGGAAAAAAAAGACCTATGCCAGTTATTAAAAAGGATTCAGTCATTGTTTTTGTACATAAATGTATAATTTAAGTGAAAAATATTTTGAGCAGGCCTTTTATTAATTAATTAATTAATTAATTTATTTATTTATTTTTCTATGCTGCTGAAAACTGCAGGTGCATGAAGATATGTTCTGTATGCAGTTGTTTGCATGTTAAAATCAATATTTCAAAGCACAATATTTAATGTGTCAGACACAATTTTTTATTATTAAATGATAATAATTTAGGTCAGCGGTTACACACTTTCAACTTTCTTCACAATATCATATTTTGTGTTTAACAGAAAAAAAAGGAAACTCATAAATGTTTGCTACCACTTGAGGGAGAGAAATAGTGAGTCAATTTACATTTTTGGGTGAACTTTCCCTTTAAGAGACTTTTTTTTAATGAAGCCAAGAGCAGATTTCAGTCTAACAGGTCTAAGACTGGTCTAAGGTCTAAGACTAATTCTTAAGTGATGACAGAGAGGGCACTTAATGTTCACACTAACAATGCATCTACACTTTCTCCTGTTGGATGTGGTTCGACCTTCTTGGTGGTATGCTCACATTACCCTGGATACCGTGGCTCTTGATTCATCACAAAGACTTTCTGTCTTGGTCACAGATGCACCAGTGAGATGCGCAGCAACAATTTGTCCTCTTTTGAACTCTGATACATCACCCATAATGTTGTGTGCATTGTAATATTTTAAGCAAAACTGTGCTATTACTCTGCTAATTAAATGTTCACACTCTGCTCTTACTGGTGGAATGTGCAGTCAATAAAGACTGCCCATGAGGCTAGTCAAATTTAGCCATGAATCCTCCAACACTAAATTGGCAAGAGTTTCAGGTTCATTGTTCAACCCCTGTATGTAGACCTATGGATGGATACTAAAAGACAACCAAACTGGTCAAAAAAGAAAAAAATCTTATAGTGCAGTGAGTCCTAAAATAGGAGGCGATAAAAGGAAGATACTAACTTGGTCAGTAACTGTATGAGCTTATTTTTGCTTGGATTCCACAAAATATATGTTTTATGAAATGCATACTAGCTTTAAATATTTTATTTTTGGTTGCTTGCGCTTGTAAACACTTCATTCATGTGTAAAATTTAGACAAATATTCTGTATTTTACTTTTTTGAAATTGCTTACTAACCCTGAGCATGAAGCACGTGTGTAATCACTTTTTGGAGGGACATCACCGCATTGCTTTCGCAGTACTGGGTTGCAGCTGGAAGGGCATCCACTGTGTAAAACATATGCTGCAATAGTTAGTGGTTCATTCTGCTGTAGCAACCCCTGATAATCAGTGACTAAGCCGAAGGTAAATTAATAAACAAATCACCACATTGCAGGGCGGCACAGTGGCTTAGTGTGAAGCACTGTCACCTCACAGCAAGAAGATCACTGGTTCAAGCCCTGGCTGGGCCAGTTGGCATTTCTGTGTGGAGTTTGCATGTTCTCCCTGTGTTCACATGGGTTTCCCCCACAGTCCAAAGATATGCAGTACAGGTAAATCAACTAAACTACACTATGACCATACACTATACACTATGGTCAGAGGGTTTCTAACAAAATGTCGGGTAAATTAAGACAGGAAGAGTGTGTCCTACAGGTGGTTTGTGAAGCCCACTCACCTGTGTGAAGCACACTTAAGCTTTATGTGATGCATTGTATGTACGCTTTACTAAAAAAAGGTCTTTAATTTAGTTTTGAACTTAGAGAGTGTCTGAGCCTCAGACATTACCAAGAAGGCTTTTCCAGAGTTTAAGAGCCATAAATGAGAAGGCTCAACCTCCTTTAGTAGATTTTGCTATTCTGGGTACCACCAGAAGCTCTGAGTTTTGAGATCTTAAAGAGCGGGTTGGATTGTAGTGAGACAAAAGGTTGCTTAGATAAACAGGAGCTAGATTATTTACATTTTTATAGGTAAGAAGCAACATTTTATAATCAATACTAAACTTAACAGGCAGCCAGTGTAAGGAGAATAAAATTGGGGTGGTATGATCATATTTTCTAGACATGGTAACAACTCTGGCAGCTGCATTTTGCACTAATTGAAGTTTGTTAATAGAGAATGCAGGGCAACCAATGAACAGAGCATTAATTCAATTCAATTCACCTTTATTTTTATAGCGCTTTTACAATGTAGCTTTTCCAAGATGGCGCCGATGACGATGGCAGCCTCCGTGTCGTACTCTGCAGTAGTGTTTGTGTTTTTGTTAGTTTGTCCTGTCTCGAGTCATTTTCCTACAATTAGTTTCACCAGAGACGAATTGTTGGACATTCAGGCACATACACCACCGAATATTTTTGCATACCTGGATTTATCTGATGTTCTGTTGGACATTGTAGTCGGCGGAGCCGCGGTGCTACTCAAACGCTTCCAAGCGCGCAGACGAGGAAAGCGTGCAGGCGCGCTGGTGAAACTCAGACAGCGCGGATTTCGGACCGCGTTGCCTAGCATCCATCTAGCAAATCTCCGCTCTCTACCCAACAAAATAGACGAACTCATTCTGCTCTCTCAGACAAACAGGGATTTTCTGCATTCAGCTGCTCTGTGTTTCACGGAAACCTGGCTGAATGACACCATACCGGACAACGCGCTTCACCTACCGGGCTATCAGCTGTTCAGAGCGGATCGCGACGAAGAATCAACGCGGAAATCGCGCGGTGGCGGGACGTGCTTTTACATCAATGAAAAGTGGTGTACAGATGTAACAGTTTTAAAGAAGATGTGCTGTCCAGATCTCGAAGCACTGTTTATTAACTGTAAACCTTTTTACTCCCCGCGCGAGTTCTGCTCGTTTATCCTCGTCAGTGTTTACATTCCTCCGCTCGCGCACGCGAGTCTGGCGATACAGAAACTAGCTGATCAGATCACGGTGTTAGAGCAACAACACCCGGACTCTGCTTTAATCATTCTCGGGGATTTTAACAAAGCAAAACTGTCCCGTGAACTGCCAAAATATAGACAGCATGTTACATGTCCCACAAGAGACAGCAATATTCTGGATCGCTGCTATACCACAATAAAGGATGCATACCGCTCCGTCCAACGAGCAGCTTTGGGACACTCTGACCATTGTTTGATTCATCTCATTCCAACCTACAGGCAGAAACTGAAAACAGCCAAACCTGTATTAAGATCTGTGAAAAGATGGACTAACGAAACAGAGCGGGATCTACAAGCCTGTTTCGACCTCACTGACTGGAGTGTTTTTGAAGCTGCTGCAAACGATCTGGATGAGCTCACTGAGACTGTAACATCTTATATCAGTTTCTGTGAAGACGTGTTCATTCCTACCAGGACTCAACTCACATACAACAATGACAAACCATGGTTCACTGTAAAACTCAGACAGCTACGTCAGGCCAAGGAGGTTGCTTACAGGAATGGGGATAGGGCCTTGTATAAGCAGGCCAAATACACACTGGAAAAGGAGATCAGAGTCGCAAAAGGAACTATTCTGAGAAACTAAGGAGTCAGTTCTCTTCCAGCGACTCAGCATCCGCGTGGAAAAGTTTGAAAAACATCACAAACTACAAGACACCATCCCCCAGCACTGTAGACAATGAACGACTTGCAAACGACCTGAATGAGTTTTACTGCCGGTTTGAGAAAACCCCCCACACCCACTCTGAACTGCTCTTCACGCCACCATTAACACCTCCACCACCCCCCGCCTCCCTCATACCTGCCCTACAGTTTAACGAAGACGAGGTGCGCCAGGTCTTCCGGAAACAGAAGAGGAAAAAAGCACCAGGCCCAGATTTTATAACACCAGCCTGTTTAAAATCCTGTGCTGACCAACTGGCCCCCATCTTCACCCTGATCTTCAACAGATCACTGGAGCTGTGTGAAGTGCCCTCCTGCCTCAAACGCTCTACCATCATCCCCATCCCAAAGAAACCCAAACTTACAGGACTAAATGACTACAGACCAGTGGCACTAACATCTGTGGTCATGAAGTCCTTTGAAAAACTGATGCTGGCCCACCTGAAGGACATCACTGAACCCTCACTGGACTCTCTTCAGTTTGCCTACAGAGCAAACATGTCTGTGGATGATGCAGTAAATATGGGACTGCATTATGCTCTGCAACACCTAGACAGACCAGGGACCTATGTGAGGATCTTGTTTGTTGACTTCAGCTCGGCGTTTAACACTATCATCCCAAAACTTCTCCTGCCCAAATTAACTCAGCTCTCTGTGCCCACCTCTGTTTGTCAGTGGATCAACAGCTTCCTAACGGACAGGCAGCAGCTGGTGAAGCTGGGAAAATTCTCATCTAGTATCCGCACAATCAGCACTGGCGCCCCCCAGGGTTGTGTCCTCTCCCCACTGCTCTTCTCCCTGTACACAAATGACTGCACATCAAAAGACTCCTCTGTGAAGCTCCTGAAGTTTGCAGACGACACCACACTTATCGGCCTCATTCAGGACGGTGACGAGTCTGCTTACAGACAGGAGGTTAAGGAGTTGGCTGTCTGGTGTAGCCACAACAACCTGGAGCTCAACACGCTCAATACAGCGGAGATGAAAGTGGGCTTCAGGAGAAACCCCCCTGCTCTCCCCCCACTGAGCATCATGGACAGCATTGTGGCAGCAGTGGAGTCATTCAGGTTCCTGGGCACCACCATCTCTCAGGACCTGAAGTGGGACACTCACATTGACTCCATTGTCAAAAAAGCTCAACAGAGGCTGTACTTTCTTCGTCAGCTGAGGAAGTTTAACCTCCCAAAGGAGCTGCTGAAACAGTTCTACACCTCCATCATTGAATCAGTCATCTGCACATCAATAACTGTCTGGTTTAGCTCAGCTACTAAATACGATCTCCAAAGACTACGTCGAATAGTTCGGACTGCTGAGCGAATCACTGGTACAACCCTTCCTACTCCCCAAGAACTGTACTTATCCAGAGCGAGCAGAAGGGCTGCCAAAATCACTCTGGACCCCTCACACCCAGCACACTGCCTCTTTGAACTTTTACCTTCTGGTCGATGCTACAGAGCACTGCGCACCAGAACAGCCCGACACAGAAACAGTTTCTTTCCTCAGGCAATCCATCTCATGAACACTTGATGATAATAATTGTGGAACCAACATCACTACTTGCCATACACTTTTATACACATATACACTTATTTAACAACACACTTTACATGCCAATTTGCACATAACAGCTGCACATATAACGTTGTATATAGTAATAAACACGTACATACACTTGTCCATCTGTATATTTGCACTCACTACTTCAATTTTTTAAAATATATTTATTATCTGTTTTTTGTCCTGTCTCTGTAATGCTGTTGCACTGTAGAAGCTCTGTCACGAAAACAAATTCCTAGTATGTGTGAACATACCTGGCAATAAAGCTCTTTCTATTCTATTCTATTCTATTCTAGATTGTGTCAAAGCAGCTTCACATAGAAGATTATAGAACATTACAGTAATCCAGCCTAGAAGTCATAAAAGCATGAACTAGCTTTTTTTCATGAACTAGCTATATTACCTGACAGTAATATCAAATGTAAAGTGCTATTAAAATTAAGGCTGAAGTTCATGTTAATGTATAATTGTCCACCTGACTGTAAAATTAAATTTAAAGTTCTGTTAATTAAAGCCAAAACTTATGCTTTTACTTATTTTACGTATTACTTTTGTATAACAGTCCACCTGACTGTACTGTATAAGGAAAATGCCTGAAACTGTAAACAAATAAGACAACTGTGAACAACATAGTAAATTTTAACTGTAATTGCTCAATATTTTTTTGTTACGATGCATAAAAAATGTTGAAAAATGTGAAAATATATGAAAATATACAGACAAAGAGGCATGTACAACAACAGCATATTTCTAACTGTCTTAAAATAATATAGCTAGCGTAAAATGATTGGTTTCTTATAACATCAAAGGCTATGTTTTACACATTTTACATCCGGGGGTGCCTGCCCATGTCTCTATCACTTAAGGGTTCCTTGACCAGAAAAAAATTGAAGACCCACTCTTTAGCACTTTTGCACCTAGTTTGTTTGGATGGAGGCCATCTGATGTAAACAATTGTCTTTGATTCCAGAAGAGATTGAAGTTGTCAATAAAATTCAGTCATTTCCTCTTACTTGTTTTCCACAGCCATGAAGGCCAAGAAGCCTTGAATACATATTTGTTTCTCTTCCAGGGTGTGGTCCACTGATGAAAGGCTGAATTTTCAATCTTTTGATGGTTTCCAAGAGTTTACAGAAATCCCCTCTTGAATAGATCTGACTGCTCTTTACTAATATCATTCTTCCTCACATGGATGATAATCTGCTTTGCAGTCTTGTGCTTCTACAAAATATTTTCAAGTTCTTCGTTTATATCAGGGAAGCAGTATGTCATTGTAGCCCTGCTCCTAAAATTCCTGATTATTGAATCTCCAACAATCTGTGTATTGATTTCAGCTGCGATCAGTGCATAATGCTGCTGTCTGCTGGGCCTTGAGCCACTGTTTCATGCAGAATTAGCTGCTGAATCTTGAAATCTCTGTCTGACTGCATTTGGGGTTTCTTCACCCATAATACTCAAAGGTTTATATCTGTTCTGAAGCTGTACTTGATTATTCTTATTTTTTTTGTTACTGATGAATTTCCATAGCCTGCAATTAATTAAAGTGGCAGTAACCTGTAATGAACAAGGTGATTCACTGACTCGTTTGACCCGTTGAATCAATGCAATTCAAGTTAATTTGTATATTTACAATAATTACAGTTTCAAAGCAGCTTTACAAAAGTTGCACATTTTACAATCAAATAAAGTAAAATTACCATTAAATATAAGTTATTATACAGTATATAAACATACAATTTTATTGTTTTTAAATCATAAAAGTGATGTCTATGTGTACATGTTTAAGGAAGTGTATTTGTGTATTAAGTGTAGGTGTTGTCTTCGAAGTCATTATCTCTTCATATGTGTTGTCCTAGAAGTCCTCAATAGTTGGCATCATCTCTTCACAGGTCTTGGATCCAATCATTGACACTGAACAGTCTCTAGAGGCCTCAAGATAGGAATTCCCTGGTGAAAATAGAGAACAAAGAAAATAATTAGCATAGCTGCTGCTCATAATGTATTTGAAGAAGATATACTGAATGCCAATAAAAAATGAAGTGCTATAAATGAAAATAGGAGTTATATATACAAACATAAAAACAAACATAAAACATAGAAGTATTTCTAACAGAATGCCTGGTGAATTAAGACAGGAGGAGTGTGTCCTACAGGTAGTTTGTCAAGCCCACTCACCTGCATGAAGCACACTCCAGCACCATACAGTTATGTAATGCTTTGTGTGAAAGCTTTACTAAAAAGATAGGTCTTTTATTTAGTTTTGATAAGAGAGTTTGAGCTAAGAGAGTATGTCTGATTGTCAGACATTATCAGGAAGGCTATTCCAGAGTTTAGGGGCCATAAATGAGAAGGCTCGACCTCCTTAAGTAGACTTTGCTATTCTGGGTACTATCAGAAGCCCTACATTTTCAGATCTTAAAGAGCAGGTTGGATTATAGCGAGACAGAAGGTTGGTTAGATAAACAGGAGCTAGATTATTTAAAGCCATGGTCTCAAACTTAATTCCTGGAGGGCCACAGCTTTGCATATTTTAGCTAGAACCAGCTCCAACTCACACCTGCTTAATAGTCTCTAGTAATCTTGAACACCTTGATTAGTTGGCTCAGCTGTGTTTGATTAGGGTTGGAGCAAAACTGTGCAGAGCTGCAACCCTCCAGGAATCGAGTTTGAGACCTATGATTTAAAGTTTTATAGGTAAGAAGCAATATTTTATAATCAATACAAAACTTAACAGGAAGCCAGTTTAAGGCAGATAAAATTTGGGTGATATAGTCAGATTTTCTTGACTAGCAAGATCTCTGGCAGCTTTTTTTGCACTAACTGAAGTGTATTAATAGAGAATGCTGGGCTGCCAGCAAACAGAGCATCCAGCCTACAAGCCACAAAAGCATGAACTTTTCTGCATCTGAGATTGATAGCATGCTTCGTAACTTAGCTATATTTCTTAGATGACAGAAGGTGTTATTTGTGACACTGGAGATGTGGTTTTCAAAAGTAAAGTTGCTGTCTAGTATACCCAGATCTTTTACAGCAGAGCTAATACTGACGCTGTATCCCTTAATTGCAGCTTGAGTTGTGAAATCTGCTGTGTACAGGATTTTGGCCCAATAACTAATACTTCGGTTTTGTCTGAATTTTAAAAGGAAAATGTTAGTCATCCAAGCTAATCTCATGTCTTTTAATATTGTATCTCAGGGGTAGTATGTATAACCCTGAACACCTTTAAAGATTTAAGTGAATGCAGCACTGTGGTAAAGTAAAACTAGTAACGAGATGCAGCCTTTGTCAGCAGTTAAGAGTAAATGGTTGATTATTTTTACTAAAGCTGTTACTGTACCGTAATGAGGCCTAAAACCTAACTAGAAACACTTGAAAAGTGTATGGGTGTTTGCCAGTACTGGGTTGCAGCTGGAAGGCCATCCGCTGTGTGAAACATATACTGGATAAGTTGTAGGTTCATCCCACTATGGTGACCTCTGACAAATAAGGGACTAAACCAAAGGAAAATAAATGAATAAATGTATCTTGTGCAGAAAAGACCTACACCAGAATAGTCGTTCTTTCTACAGTAAATCACATATATCACCCTTTTGGGTTTGTGGCACCTATGACAATGCATGGCACAGTTATCATCCAATAACTTGCACTCGAACAACATGACTGGGATACCCCATTGCTACCTAAAAACACAATGAATGGGATAAATGTAAAGAATTGTTTAATGTGATTGAGAGCAGTGCAATTCCAAGATCTTAAATTTATGCTTTACTAGCTGAAATGCAAAAAAAAACTAAACTTTGCATCTTTTCAGATGCCTCAACAATTGCCATAATAACTACTGATTTCCTGCAAGCTATTACAATGAAGGGCATTGTCACATTGGATTTGTCATGGGAAAACCCAATCTGGCATCTAGACCTGCACATACAATTCCACGGTTAAAATTGTGTACAGCTGTGTTGGCTGTTAAAATGTGGGACCTGCTCAAAGAAGAAATTGACATTGCTTGGGACATTGTTATGTTCTAAAAAGACAGTAAAATACCTTTTGGGTGCATTTACAACACTTCCAAGAGATTATGTTTGTGTGGCAAACATGGTGTCTTGGATCAGAAAGTCTACACACCCTGATCAATGTGAAAAGCCATGCAGATCATGCTACATGACTTGAACATAAGCTGGCTTTCAGGACCACCTTTTAATTACAAGTTTAAGCAGAAGAAATTCCTGTTGAACAGGACTTGGCTCTTAAAAATACTGAAACAGATAATAAAATTTGTCCTGATGTTGTGACTTTGAGACATTTAAGCTGTCATCACTTGATGCATTTTTTCTTGTTGGAAGATTCTCTTTTATATGTTGTCCAAACTCATTTGTGTGCAGAATCAGTGTACATTATGGTTACATAAATTAATATATCTTTATGCTCAGGCAAAACATGTCACTTGAGAACAAGTGATAGATTCAAAAGACCAACGAATCGTTAGATGAATTATATATATATATAGATAAGATCTAGTGGCAGTTTGGAGACGAACTGGCTGACGTGCACTGCTCTTCGCCGAGGAGGTGTGCACAGAGCTCCAGCTGACTGTTAGGAGCTCAAACGTTTTGGTATGTTGAAGCACATTTCAGCACATACAGGTGTGTGTGAGTGTATGGTCATGAAATGGACGTTTTCAGTGATATAGTGTGGATGGAGACTTTTTCAGAAATACTAGATGAAACGCCAGTTTCATACCTTCTTAATGGTTAATTTTTTATAACTAAATTAAGTATTTACAAACCAGGCATTATTTGCCAACTGATCAAGTACATGATTTTATATTCATATTAACATTTATACATCTTATTTTTTAGGCTTGTAGTAACAGTTACTTTGTATGTACAGTGCATCTGGAAAGTATTCATAGCGCTTCACTTTTTCCACATTTTTATGTTACAGCCTTATTCCACAATGGATTAAATTAATTTATTTCCTCAAAAATGTACACACAACAGCCCATAATGACAATGTGAAAAAAGATTTTTTTTAAATGGTTGCAAACACTACACTTTTCATCTGAAAAATCACATGTGCATAAGTATTCACAGCCTTTGCCCAATTCTTTGTTAATGCACCTTTGGCAGCAATTACAGCCTCAAGTCTTTGTGAATATAATGCCACAAGCTTGGCACACCTGTCTTTGGGAATTTTTGCCCATTCCTCTTTGCACTACATTTCAAGTTCTATCAGGTTGGATGGGAAGTGACGGTGTACAGCCATTTTCAGATCTCTCCAGAGATGTTCAATAGGATTTAGGTCTGGGCTCTGGCTGAGCCACTCAAGGACATTTACAGAGTTGTAGTGAAGCCATTGTCAATGCCAGGTTACTGCTGTAAGCTGAACCGTCACCCCAGTCTGAAGTCAAGAGCACTCTGAAGCAGGTTTTTATTCAGGATGTCTCTGTACATTGCTGCATTCATCTTTCCCTCTATCCTGACTAGTCTTCCAGTTCCTGCTGCTGAAAAACATCCCCACAGCATAATGCTGCCACCACCATGCTTGGGATGGTATTAGCCTGGTAATGAGCAGTGCCTGGTTTTCTCCAAATGTAACGCCCAGCATTCACTCCAAAGAGTTCAATTTAAGTCTCATCAGATCAGATAATTTTGTTTCTTATGGTCTGAGAGTCCTTCAGATTCCTTTTGGCAAATTCCAGTTTAGATGGCCAGCCAGCTCTAAGAAGAGTCCTGATGGTTCCAAACATCTTCCACTTATGGATAAATGAGGGCCACTCTGCTCAATGGAACTTTCAGAGCAGCAGAAATTTTGCTGTAACCTTCCCCAACCTTGTGCCTTGAGACACTCCTGTCTCGGAGGTCCACAGACAATTCCTTTCTTCATGCTTGGTTTGTGCTTTGACATGCACTGTCAACCCTGGAACCTTATATAGACAAGTGTATGCCTTTTCTAATCAACTGAATTTACCACAGGTGAACTCCAAATAAGCTGCTAAAACTTCTTACGAGTGATCAGTGGAAACAGAATGTACCTGAGCTCAAATTAGAGTTTCAATGCAAAGGCTGTGAATACTTATGTACATGTGAGTTTTCAGGTTTTTTATTTTTAACAAATTTGCAACAATTTCCAAAATTTTCACATTGTCATTATGGGGTATTGTTTGTAGAATTGTGAGGAAATAAATGAATTTAATCCATTTTGTAATAAGGCAGTAGCATAAAAAAATGTGGAAAAAGTGAAGCGCTATGATTATTTTTTGAATGCACTGTAAATAAATCCGTTATTTACACAATTTGCACCCATCTGGATGATGCAATGACAGTCACAATGGCAAGGACAATGGTGCCAATGCGCCAACCACACACCCATATCTGCCAACACTCCCGTTTTCCCGGGAGTCTCCCGTATTTCAGACCCATCTCCCACCACCCTTCTATTTTTTTATTTCTCCCAGAAAACTCCCGTAATTTCCTGTAATTCCCCTCTCCCTGGTCCTCAGGTTTTTGGTACAGACTATAATACCGCTGGAGCGCTGACTTTGGTATAGTATGTGATCGCAGCAGCTGCCTGAAACCCAGTGCAAAATACAGTTACTTAGCTGTGTTATTCAGACACGTCATCCCGACACCTAGACATCCCCACCCCACCCCAACACCCCCAACCCCGGTTTCCCGGATTTTCAGAGACAAATGTTGGCAAGTATGCACACACCAGCTACAGGTGGAGAGAAGAAACAGTGATAGAGCCAATTTAGTGAATGGAGATGATTGGGAGGGCATGATGGTTAAGGGCCAATGGGGGGAAAATGGCTGGGACACCCGGGTTCCACCTCTACTGTTCACGAGAAGTGCCATAGGATATTTAATGACCACAGAGTTGCTTCTCAACATTTAAATAACTATTTCTTGTTAGCACTGGTCAGGCAATAGTCTGTTTGGCAATAATCTCCCTCTCTGGGTCACCTATTACAGAACAATTTCCAGATGGCTTGTGAGAAACTGTCTTGTAAGTTGACCATTATGTGACCACTTCCCAGGGTTTCACTCTTGGCTACATCCATGCCAAGGCAGCGTGTCACCCTGATGTGCTTTATGTTCTATTTCTGCTTCTAAAAATGGAGGTTTCATGGTTAAATATGACAAGCCTGGTGGCCAGTCTTCAGTCCAGAGAAAAAGCAGAGTGCTAAGATTTAATTAGCAGAATAATAGCAGTTCCCTTTCTAGGGAACTTCAACACTGCGTCTAACCAGAACGCTAGGGGAACACCTCTTTTATACGCGTCTTGAAGCACATGTGAAATCAATCTAATGTAATTAAGTGGTGTCGTCAGACCAGAGAGTATAAAGCCTGCACTGAGCATTCAGTGTTAACTTCTTTGCTTTCAAGAAGCACGCACGTGAAAAAAAACACCCTCTCTGTGACCATTCATTACTGACTTTGCATACACAAAATACAAAAAAAAACTGACAAACTAGCTTTTTTGTTTTTGATATGGCAGAAAAAAACTTTAAACGCTGTGTGCCTCCATGTCCCCGTTTTATCACGGCTGGTGACTCACATGATTTGTGTTTAGAGTGTTTGGGAGAGGAGCATGCCCTGGCAGCATTTGAGAATGCTGACTGTGTGCACTGTGATGCTCTCTCCCGCAAAGTGCTGCGTAGTCGAAGGGAGTTCTTTAATAAAACTCCCGCGGCTCACGCTCCTCGCGGTTCGGGTCCAGCTCGTGCTGAGGCTGAGCGTAGACTCCGTTCATGGGGATCCCAATTAGATCTGTCCTTTCTCTTCCTCTATCCGCGAGATCTAATCCTCCCTCGGGAGTGTCAGAAGCACGCCCTGCAGTTTCTTCTGCGCCTCGTGGGAGGGCGGTGTCATCCGTTTCCGAGGAAACCGATGCGCCGCTGCAGCAAAGCCAAAGAGGTTAGGGGGATTTGCCACCCCGGTCAGTAGAATATGAGGAGTTAGTGGAGGTGATTTCAGCAGCTGCGTCTGACAGGAATGCTGGATGAGAGAGAATTACCCAGCAGAGTTGATCCTCCACTGAGGGACCTCCCCTTCTGTCCCGAACTACATCATGTGGTTTCTAAATCATGGAATAATCCGTATTCAGCTCGTTTAATGACACCAAAAACGGTTATTTATTCAGCAGTTCGTGGGCTGGGGGAAAAAGCATGTACAGAAATGCCAAAAATAGAAGAGGATCTAGCACGTCATCTTCGTCCAGATTTAAAATCTGCAAGGGTCCCTCCTTTGTCATCTAGACCATTAAGAGTCACATCTGGTCTAGTTGGCAAAGCATACATGACGGCTGGTCAGTCTGTCGGATGCCTGCACACTATGTCAGTGTTGCAGGCATATCAGGCTGACCTAATAAAGAGTGCTTAGATGGTGGGGGAGCAACACCCGAACAGCTTTGAGAAGCTCTTCGGGCGTCGGATTTAGCTTTAAGAGCTACTAAAGAGGCGGCCTCTAGTTTGGGGCGGTCTATGGCAACCCTGGTGGCTACAGAGTGGCACCTCTGGCTGACACAAGCAGAGGTGTCAGAAAGTGATAGAGCTATTTTTATGGACGCTCCAATATCAAGCTCAGGGCTTTTCGGTGACGCTGTCAATCGCGTCGCCGAATCCTTTGACAGAGTGAAAAAACGCTCTAGCTCCCTCGGGGACTTTCTCCCCCCAAGATCTAAAAGTCAGGGGGCTGCTAAAAGACAGCCCCAGCCGTCAACCAGCTCCTCATATCGGGCGGTACAAAAGGAGAGTGTGGCGTCTCGGGCTCCCCCTCAGGAAAAGAGGGCCTGGAGAGCACGCTCTCAGCCTGAGCCTTCCTCAAAAAATCCCACAAGGAAAATAGTAATTTCCAGGAAGGCGAAGGATAAAAGGAAGTCCTGACGTGTTGGGAGTCAGGCTTCCCAGGGCCCCCCCTGGACATCGAGAGCGCCATTCGGCGCCCTCATTGAACCAGGGTCCGTGGAGAAAGGGATTTTTGTCTCCCGGGGTGGGCATTCCTCAGTGTCTGAGGGCATTGGGGACCCCACCCCCTCTTCGGAGGGTCCAAGAGCAACCAGAGGCCAGTCTCGAGAGGCTGGTACCCCTAGCACATTTGTTGGCAGCGTGGAAACACCTGCCGATGGTGTTTCAGTGGGTCCTGTTCATGGTGGAACACGGCTACAAAATACAGTTTTGTGCACGGCCACCTCACTTCAACGGTGTTACACCCACCATAGTGAAGCCAGAACAGGCTCTGGTTATGGAACAGGAAGTACTGGCTCTATTAAAAAAAGGCACGATAGAGTGTGTTCTCCCACTCGACAGAGAATCAGGGTTTTACAGCCGGTATTTTATAGTTCCCAAAAAGGATGGGGGACTGCGTCCCATATTAGATCTGAGAAATCTAAATCGGTCCGTCGGGGCCCTCAGGTTCAGGATGTTAACCATCAAAAACGTGGTGTCAAAAATTCAGTCCGAGGACTGGTTTGTGACAATAGACCTGAAAGACGCATACTTTCATATATCCATCCTTCCCCAACACAGGAAGTACCTGAGGTTCGCTTTCGGGGGCGAAGCATTCCAGTATCGGGTTCTTCCATTCGGCCTAGCTCTGTCACCTCGAACCTTCACCAAAGTAGTCGAAGCGGCACTAGCACCACTTCGTATGCAGGGTATACGTATCCTAAACTACATATACGATTGGCTAATTCTAGCTCAGACTCACGATATGGCAGTTCGACATCGAGATGTCTTTCTTACCCATATCAGAAGGTTGGGGTTTCGGTTGAACACCGCAAAAAGTGTGCTTGTTCCAGCCAGGACGACCATTTTTTTAGGTGTGCTATGGGACTCCATGACGATGCGAGCACGTCTGTCCCCGCCACGAATCGCTTCGATTCAGTCAACCGTACACAGAGTCAAACTAGGCCAGTTCATCACTGTGAAACACTTTCAGAGAGTGTTGGGTCTCATGGCAGCAGCAGCCAGCATGATTCCGTTTGGTCTGCTGTACATGAGACCCCTGCAGTGGTGGCTCAAATCCAGGGGATTTTCCCTCAAGGGGAGTCCTTTCCGCATGATCAAGGTCTCGCGGCGCTGCCTTCGAGCCTTAAGTATGTGGAAAATGCCCTGGTTCCTGTCCCAGGGCCCAGTGTTGGGGGCTGTCTGTCATCGCGTCATGCTTATGACAGATGCTTCTTTAACGGGCTGGGGAGCAACCCTGAGGGGGCTTCCTGCAGCGGGACAATGGGGAGAACATCATCGTTCTTGGCACATAAACTGCCTGGAGATGATGGCCGTGTTTCTGGCCTTAAAACACTTTCTCCCGGATTTAAGGGGCCATCATATTCTAGTCCGCACGGACAACACATTGGTGGTCGCCTAAATCAACCATCAGGGGGGTCTGAGGTCTCGAATGCTATGCAAGCTGGCACATCGGATCCTCCTGTGGGCCCAGAACAAAATTCTGTCCATCAGGGCAATGTATGTCCCGGGCCATCTGAACAGGGGAGCAGATCTCCTGTCGAGGCAGGGGGTGAGATCCGGGGAATGGAAACTTCACCCCGAGGTGGTGGAGACCATTTGGGAAAAATTCGGGAGAGCGCAGGTAGACCTGTTTGCTTCCCAAGAGACCACGCATTGCATACTGTGGTTTTCTCTCTCGCATCCAGCCCCTCTGGGATTGGATGCCATGGTGCAGACGTGGCCGAGGCTTCGTCTGTATGCTTTTCCCCCGGTCGCTCTGCTTCCAGCAGTCCTGGAGAGGGTCCGTTACTGCTGGTAGCCCCGTTTTGGCCTACGAGAATTTGGTTTTCAGACCTCATAGCCCTGCTGGCGGGTCTCCCGTGGGAGATCCCCATCAGGAGGGACCTTCTGTCCCAGGCTGGAGGAATGATACTTCATCCCCAACCCGACCTGTGGAAACTGTTGGTGTGGCCTCTGAGGGGGCCCACCTCATAGAGTATGGACTGTCAACCGAGGTTGCTCAGACCATTCTAAGCTCCAGGGCTCCCTCCACAAGGAAGCTTTATGCCCTAAAATGGGCTCTCTTTTCAGCTTGGTGTAGAGAACACCAGCTGAACCCAGTCAGCTGTCAGGTAGCCTCGGTGCTGGAATTTCTCCAAGATCGCCTGTCTGCTGGGTTAGCTGCATCCACTCTGAGAGTGTATGTTTCAGCTATAGCGGCCTACCGTTCCCCCCTAGATGATGAGTCACTAGGGCAGGATCCGCTAATTCGTCGCTTCCTACGTGGAGCCATAAGGCTAAGGCCTGTCAGCACACACAGAGTACCGACATGGGATTTAACATTGGTGCTCGAGGGCATCTCTGTTCCCCCACTTGAGCCACAGCAGGAGGCTTTAGATAAGTTTCTGACACTAAAATCAGCTTTTTTATTAGCTATTTCTTCTCTAAAAAGGGTTGGTGACCTCCAGGCTCTGTCGGTTGCACCTTCATTTCTGGAGTTTGCTCCGGGCATGTCTAAAGTCTTTCTTTATCCCAGACCTGGGTATGTGCCGAAAGTGCCCACTCATGTGGCGAGACCTGCTGTGCTGCAGGCCTTTAATCCGCCCCCATTTCAGTCGTCGGACCAAGAGAAATTGAATTTACTCTGTCCAGTTAGGGCTCTGGATACATATGTTAACCGGGTTATCAACTGGAGAAAGAGTGAGCAGTTACTGGTCTGCTTCGGACCCTCAAAGAGGGGGAGTCCGGCGAACAAGCAGACTATAAGTAATTGGATAGTTGTGACTATATCAGTTACCTATCAGGCTGCTGGACGTCCCGCACCTAAATTTAAGGCCCACTCCACAAGGGCTGTAGGGGCCTCCAAAGCTTCTATTTCAGGCTCTGCCCTTTCTGATATTTTTTTGGCGGCAGGATGGTCGACGCCACATACATTTGTGCGTCATTATCAACTCGATGTAGACCCCTCACCAGGGTCCTCTGTTCTCACTGCGTAGTGTGCGTTCACAGTCAGCAGTGAATCTGGCCTAGTGGGTATTGCGTTCCCCTAGCGTTCTGGTTAGACGCAGTGTTGAAGTTCCCTAGAAGGGGAACGTCTCAGGTTACGTATGTAACCATAGTTCCCCGAGAGGGAACAAGACACTGCGTCTTCCGCCATACTCTCTTCTGCCTGTTACTTCTTTCAAGCAAATTTGAAGTTAACACTGAATGCTCAGTGCAGGCTTTTATACTCTCTGGTCTGACAACAGTGCTTAATTACATTAGATTGATTTCACATGTGCTTCAAGACGCGTATAAAAGAGGTGTTCCCCTAGCGTTCTGGTTGGACGCAGTGTCTCGTTCCCTCTCAGGGAACTATGGTTACATACGTAACCTGAGACGTTTTGCTTAACATCTTGCAATACATACAACATTATGGGTGACATATCAGAGTTCAAAAGAGAACAAATTGTTGGTGTGCATCTTGCTGGTGCATCTGTGATCAAAAAAAGCAAATGTTTTTTGACGTATAAAGCCACAGTACTCAGGGTAATGTCAGCATACCACCAAGAAAGACAATAGGAATGGACGCAAGAGCAAGCTGTGTCCAGGTGCTAACCCAGATTTCATCCAAAAAACATAAACCACATCTGCCCAACTTACTGCAGTATTAAATGTGCACCTCAACTCTCCACAGGATCTATATACATGGCCTGGCTGCTACTGCCAAACCTTTTGGTCACTCTGGCTAAAAATGTCGGTTTCAATGGTGTCAGCAGCAAAAAACTTGGGCTGTGGACAATGTAAAACATGTATTGTTCTCTGAGGAGTCCACCATCACGTTCTTTTCCACATCCGGTAGAGCTCCAAAGAAGCGCACCACCCAGACTGTTGCATGCCTAGAGTGAAGCATTGGGTGGATCAGTAATGGTTTGGGCATTTATATTATTGCATTTCCTAGAACCAATACTTGCATGTATTGGAACCAATACTTACCTGTGTGCTAGTTGGATGTGTCACTGCCAATGACTACCAAACCATTCTGGAGGACCATTGACAGTACAGAGAAAATACACTATAAATTCTCTATATAAATACACATTAAAAAGAGTATCAGGGTGATAATGCACCAATATACACACCAAGATTAGTGACAGAGTGGTTTGATTAACATGAAAGTGAAGATGAAATCTCCCATGGCCTGCACAGTCACCAGATGCAAATACACTGTAAGAAATGCAGGGTTCCACACAATTCACATCCAACACAAATCAATTAAGTTAACAACACTTTTAACAAATTTATGTGGATTGAACATAAAAATTTTTGTTGTCTTAATGAAATATCAAGAATTGTGTTGATTTAGCTTATTTTAAATTAGTATACATTTTCCTCTACAAGCATCATGTAGTGAGCTGGCCACTATTATGCAACTAGAATGGCTCATAATCCCTCTGGCCACTGTGCAGGAGTTGTATCTATCACTCCAAAGAAGAATTGATGCTGTATTGGCCCCAAAAGTAGGCACTACACCATACTAATGAATTATTGTGGTCTAAAACCAGGCATTTCAGTTTCATTGTCTAACCCATTGTATATATTAGGAATTAGAAAGTCGACTAGACTAGATTCAGAGAATTATAAAACTGCATGTAGTGTTCAATTGCAATTTAAACTGACATTGGTACCCTAGGTGATACATTTGTGGTGCAGTGGGATAAAGTAAGGCTAAAGGATCGAGAGACTGAAGGAGCTTTCACTTTCCAGACTGTTCTCTGTCGTAATGGGACCATTGTCTTCAACTACAAAGATGTGAGTCAGCCTCAGCTGTTTCACTTGGTTCAGATAAACAACATTTAAAATAAACACATGGGGTATTACTTTGTTAAAAATAGGGCAATTACTTTTTCAAGTTTCCTTTTCACTCAGTTATTGTCACCAAAGCAGCAGAAAATAAACTGACCACAAACCATTGCTATTTAAAATTTTTATATTGCATATCAAATTTACAAAGTGAACAAACATGACTTTGTTATTGTTTAATTTTAATATTTGGCTTTTCATAATAGGTTCCTTTGCCTGTGGAGAAAATCAACTCTACAGAGCATCCAGTAAAAGTAGGACTGTCTGATGCCTTCATTGCCCTTCTGTCTTCTCCACAGTCTTCAGGTCAGTACGGCACTAGTAATGAATTCAATCTACAGTGCATTTATACTAGCTATATTTCTATCTACACATTTTATGCACATTTTGGGATATCAGATATTAGAGGTGCACATAAGATGTGGACGAAAAATATGCACTCAAATAAGCCATATTGGCTATGTTTACATGCACCTAAATAATCTGTTTGTAACCGTAATGACAGTTCAATCGGATTTAAAACATTAATGTAATCACATGATCTGACTGAGTTTGATCAGTCTGAGCTCAATCTAAATTACAGAGCAACCATAACTGTATGCCTGAATAATAAGATTTAAATGTTAATTTAAATAGTTTCTTACCAATGTCCTTACTCATTCTGAAAGATCTTAAAAATTACCAACTACTCTAAAATAACTGGTTATAAATAATGCTAACGTAATTTAGTAGGAAAAAATTATTCAACAAAATTGAAAATGCAATAAATCACATTATACATGTGTTTAAGAGTCAAGCAGGGCTGGACTGGGGCAAAAAATTGGCCCTGGCATTTTGGGCCAGAGCGGCCCACTACACACAATCAAAATGCTACCCACCTGTGCATGTCCAATATGTTTATCAACTCATATTTTATAAAAACACAAAAGCCATATATATATATGAAATAAATAAAAAAGAATTAGACATTAATCTCAATTTAATTTCTGTATACTGTCCATAAAGAGTTTTGTTAGGTTCTAAAAAATACATTATTTATTCATTCATTAATTTTCCTTTGACTTAGTCCCTAATTTATCAGGGGTTGCCACAGCGGAAAGAACCGCCAACTATTCCAGCATATGTTTTATGCAGCAGATCCCCTTCCAGCCACAACCCAGTATCGGAAAACACCCACACACACTCATTCACACTCACACTCACACTCATACACTACAGCCTATACACGACAGTGTATTATTCAATACACTATTCACTCAGCCTATATTGAATAATAAACATAACAAAAACTGACTGCTGACGCATGGGTAAATCTTCAAAGGGAACAGTGTACTTTATAACCTCATCCTGCTTGCTGTTTCCCTATCTTAACAATGAAAACAATGAATAATATAAGTAAATGTATTTCTCTTTGATTAACTTACACCGAACGGCCTTGTGTAGCTACATTTATATGACCGTCATCTTCACTCTATGCATATTTAGAACAAAACAGGGCCTATAACATAACTGCCTCCTTTCATTCTCCTTGAAAAGTATAAACTTTACCCCGTCTCTTTTGCTGAATATCAGTTTCAATAATTAATAATGGCCATTATAAAAGTATAAAATACAATAAATGTATACGATAAAGGCAAGCAATCAGTCAATGTGCAGAATCAGTGTATGTGCATTAATTAATATATAAACTTATCTTTGCACTCAGCCAAAACACGTTACCTGAGAACAAGTAATTCAAATGATTGAAGAGTTGTTAAATAGAGACAACAAGATGAATTTAATATCACGTTTAACAACTATAGTGAGATGAGATCTAGCAGTAGATCTTTGATGAACTGTCCGATGCACTATACTCTCACCTGGGGTTTTATGCTCAATGCACCTGCTGACGTACTGGCTGCAGCTCATGACAGTGTGTGTGTGGTCATGTGATGTGCATTTTTAGCCGTGTAGTATGAACTTTTTAGAAGCGCTAAATGAAACACCAGTGTTTGCTCGCAATTTCTCTGCGCCTCCCTTTCGTTTCTTCTCCATTTCTCTGACTCTCAACTATTTTGACAAATACACACGTTGCACGCTCACACAGAGCCCAAAATAGGAGTTTGTTATTAGGCCAGCCCAATGTCACATGGCCGGTCTGTCCGAAAAAAACATCTTACTGTCAGAGTGTCACAAATCACAGCATTGTCAATTAATTAGGCAGAAAAAAACAACAGGCTGCTGAGTGTTTTATGGGCCGATCAGATCATAAGACGTTGATCAGCCCAGCCCAAAAAGTACGTCGGCCCAGCAGGAAACTGCACGGTCTGCCAGATGGCCAGTCCGCCTCTGGAGTCAAGACTCAGTATTAGTATTAATACAATTAGTAGCTGTAGTTATAAACTGTTTCGTAATGTTTATTAATATTCAGTTAATGCTTAACAAATAATGAATTAATTATTTGCTAATGATTAATGAATGATTAATTGAGTGCAGTTATTACAATGTGAGTAACACAATAATAACTACATGAATCATTTATTAAGCATTAGCATCTAGTAAATTCATAATAAACGTTAGTAAGCTGTTTATAACTGCAAATACAAATGCTGTATTCTTGACCTACAACCACATTTAAAATGTGCTTAATGATTGTGTTTTCATACATTGTTAATGATTTATTTTTCATTACTAAATTAAGTATTGAATTATTTACAAACCAGTTGTATTTAAGAGTAGTTGATGGTTTTTAAGAAAATTCAGAATGAGTTAGTAAATGATTAATAAATTATTGAAATCAGCATTTATATATCTTATTATTCAGGCATATAGTAATGGTTGCTATGTATGTTAATAAATGCTTTATTAACTCAACTTCATGCAGTTTTGTGACCTAATCTAAAGTGAGGACTATTTATGCTTTAGAAATCCCTTATAATGACAATTAAAGGCTCAGTATCAAATGAACAATAATCTTTGCAATCTTATCTAAAAAGTAAAATTACTGTAAAGTTTAAACATTGCTGAATAACAGGAGTGTCAAAATACGACATAAAATTAGATAAAACCACAAAATAATAATTTAACAATATAATAGGCTTGAATGTTTAAACTGTACAGTAATTTAATTTATTTAAGATTTATTTTTCATTTGATACAGTTTCGTGTATGAAACTGTATCTGACCTTTTAATTGTCATATATAAGGAAAATTATAAAGCATAAATACTCCTCGCTTTAGATTAGGTCACAAAACTGGATAAAGTTGAGTTACTAAAGCATTTATTAACATACAAATTAACTATTAGTATATACCTGAATAATAAGAATTATAAATGTTAATTGTAATAGTTTATTAATCATTTACTAACTTATTCTGAATTATCTTATAAAACAACCAACTATGCTTAAATAACTGGTTTGTAAATAATGCAATACTTGATTTACTAATAAAAAATAAAACATTAACAAATAAGAAAGTACAATTATTAAGCACATTATAAATGTGATTGTAGGTATCTGTTTTTTTTTATTTTTTTCTTGCTGAAATGTTCACTCTGGTTTCATCTTCATCATCCTACTAATGTAAATGCTGGACTGAAGCAGCGAATATTAATTTACAATTTAATAACATTAATTTACAAAGGAAGATCAGTAAATAACTACTGCTGTCTGGGCTTTCCCTGCCTTTCTACACCTGCCTTTTTTCGTGAGTTCAATACTTTTTCCCTGCGTCATTTTATTTTATTTTTATTTTATATTTAACGCGAGACTCTTATCGCACGATAAAAAAAAATATCGCCATTCTATTCTCAAAGTTGGGTTGGGAGCTGAGTCTATTTTACGCAAACAATGATGACTTTCACCTTGATATTTTAGCACAGATGTATACCTGACCGGTGAACCGTCCGACAAAAAGTGCCCTTCTGAATCAAATCAGCAAGATGCCTGACTTTAACTGCAGTTCGGCAGGTTCACTTAACTCATGAATATTTCATTCATGCCGTCGTGACAAACTGGGATATTAGACACAAATAAGGAGCAAGGACTGGTAAGAGTGTTATAGAATGTAATAAAGCTCGCCAAACGTAAAGAAAAAACTTCCGCATTTCGCTGTGTGTGTGTTTTGTGTGTGGTCCTTTACTGACAGCTGCCTGTGTCTTGGATCCTGTCGGAAAATATGGCGAAAAGTCCTACATCACGGTAATAGTTGATTGCAGTGTTTACTTCAGTAAGGCCACTAATATATGCATACTCCACGTACTAATTCCATTTCTGTTTAGTTCAGTTATGACTTTCATCGCTTTAAGGTAATCAAAAATTGCTGTTTACATGGTAGACTCTTAATCAGAGTATTGATTTAATCACATTAAAATCGTTTTAAACTATTGTTGCCCAGGTAAACATACTCAATGTTTGGCACACTGTCAGGGCTCTGTAAACTTGCCTTTGTGCATTTTCTGTATGTACTAACATCAAAAGCAAGTATGAAATCGCTGTTTGGAGCTTATGTAGGCCTGCAGTTTAACATTTATGTTTAACTGTATAAACAGTTAGTAAACACAAGTACATTTTATTGAACATAATTTATTTTCATCACCAATTATCATTGTAGAACAGTTTCTCAAGCAGTTTGTGATGCATTTTGGAAATAGGAGATGAGCCCCTGGTCTAATGCGCCACCTGGCTCGAGAAACCTGTTCTCAAAGATTTAATATTTGGGTAGCACACATACTCTGAATGCCTTCGGCAGAATTCAAATGAGTCATTTTAATCTAGATTAATTTCGAAATTAATCCAGATGAAAAAAATAATCTATGCCCACCTATAATATATATATATATATATATATATATATATATATATATATATATATATATATATATATATATATATATATATATATATATATCAGATTACAATGTTTGGCATTCATGTAAATGCATCTGAGATCGGATTCAGCTCATTTGGATTGACAAAAATAGGTGCATGTAAACATAGCCTTTGTTTCATTCAATAATACATATTGAATACATAAACAAATGAACCGCAATCAGGACAAATTTATCAAACAGATTATTTGATGTGTAACAAAATATGTATGAACCTTAAGTCTTTCAACAAATGTACTTAAATTACCTTCCAATATCTCATAACTATATTCACAGGCATAAGGCATCCATCAAAAAAAAAAAAAAAACATGCCAGATTGAACTGTGCATTGTCTGCACACCCTGAGACAACAACTTTCAATGTTTATTTTGCCAGTTTCCCAGGGGTATATTCCAACATAGGGGATATTACAAATGTTCACATAAAATTAGGATGGAAACCTATTTGTTATCATTTTGACAAACAGTTTATTCTTACATCATCAACAGATGCTAAACAAAAGACAATTTATGAATACCATCGGGTGGAAATTGACACAACAAAGATCGTCAATAACTCAGCATTTGAGTTTACTCCATTACCTAGTGAGTAAGCCAATAACTTCTTTCTCTCCTCTACAACAATAACTAATGCTTGCATTAAAATGAACTAATCATGAACTGAACTAATGTCATACATCATGACATCAGCTATTATGTTTATTTTATGATGACATATTTGTCTTTAGCCTGCCTCCAGCACACTACCTGCAAGCAATGTCTCCAGTCAAATGTCACATCAGGCTGTGGGTGGTGCAATACTCTACAAAGGTAGCAGTCTTAGATCTACGAGTCTGTGATGCATTTTTGCAGAATTCATGTATGTCTATAATTTTTTGTTATCACCAGCTGAATGTATGTGTGAATAATCTCTCAGGTGTTCAGATGGAATTGACCGATACAGACAAGAATGGATGGACCACAATTGCTTTGAGGAGGTACGAAACAATAATAATCAAATATGCACTGCAATATAGCAAGAAAGATTAGATTTTTTTCTCTACAGCAGTGTGGAGATGCTTTTCATGGAGATTTATGCTAGTTCGTGATCCTGAAACATTACTGAAAGTATAGCTTGACATAAAAAGTAGTTCTGTCATCATTTGCTCACACTCATGTTTCAAACCTATTTGACAAAATTTCCTTCTGTAAAGAAGATATTTTGAAAAAATGTGTTAATCTGTGAAATCAGTTTGTCTATTATAATCTTGTTTCTAGTCCAAATATGTAAAAATACTTAAATCTAGAAGCATTTCCTAGACCTGTAAAAAAGCAAAATAATCTGTCAATGGGATAAGCAAAATAAGTTAACCTTATTTCAAGATTGTTTTTTCTTAACACATTAGATTATTTTACTTATTTTAAGGAAAAACTTGCTAAAATGTTTACTTATTATTTCTAAAAACAAGAAAATATGTTTTACTGTTCTCAAATGCTGCTTGATTTAATCATGATTAGATATTTGGACATTTTAAACAAGACCAACAACTTGCTTGCTAAGACAGGTGCTACTTTTATTCATCTTATTCTCTGCGTATGAGCGGGCGCAGCCATTTGAATCATTTTGGCTCGAGACTTCCGGTTTCATTCAGTTCCATTCATTTTTAGATGTTAAAAACAGCTTGTTTTGCTGCTTGGTGTTGCAAACTGATATTTTTCTTATTATATATTCTACTTTGTCTGTATTGTCATGCAAACACTTGTTTGTAGAGCAAGTAGTTTGACCGTTTTCTGCCGTTTATTATTCCTAGTCATTTCTCCCATAGGCAGCTGAATCGGAAGTTTTAAAACAATCGCAAAAACGCGCACACTTCCGCATTAAAGAATAAGGTCAATAAGCAATCATGAAACCCTCAAATATTTCAGTTCACCTGATTATTGTGGACTATTTAAATACAAATTGTGGCATGTTTTACCAGTATTTTGCTTCTGTCCCAACTTTTTTATAGTGTGTTGCTGCCAACAATATATATTATATATATTTGATGGCAGAAACACAGGCCGAGTGCCTTAGTGTCTCACCAGTCATGATATACAGCCATATCGCACTGCTACGAGTGTGATATTGATACAAAAGTTTGACGCCATAATCGTGTATATAAAAAAGAAAATCAAACACTGAGAGTCTCAAATATTCTTTTGTACGAAGAGCTACTTTTTTTTGCCATTCATTCACTTCTGCAGGTGACCATCAGAACAGCAGAAACCGTTACCTAAACAACAACGTCATTTTAGAACTTATTTTTCTCACATTTTAAGATTCTAAAGCTGACTGGCATAAAATGCCATCATTTTACAGAGATTACCAGTATTTCTCTGTTGCAATTGGGAAATCACAATAATTAACCCTAAAATATAAACCAACGCAAACATTAGCAGATTACTATTGTATAAATACAGCACTACAATATATATAAAAGAAAGATTGACTTAGATTTTCACTTATCTGTTTTTTAATGATTTGATCAGCTGTAGTTTGAAACACGAAAAGAAAAGGATTTATTATGCAGCCTCTGCTGCCATCTTGTGGTGCAACCGTCTTTGCTCTGCTAAGTATGACAGGCAGATGGCCCCTCGCATGCTGAATCTCCGTAATTATAAATATTTAAAATAGGAACTATTCTTCTTATAAATAAACTGCATAATTGCAATCTGAACAACTACATTCATGTGGAAAAAAGGTCTCAAAAGTACATTATGTTGTTCAACAACTGCAATATTTGTCAAACTGTAGTGAATCTATTTTTCTACTGTCACTCTATACGTAACGACTCGTCACAAGAATTGGGATCTATTTGCAGACTTCTATTAAGCTCATAGTCAAACAGGGGTCAGCAACATCTTGCTACTGGTAATGTCATTGTACATTGTTCCACAGTTTAATGCATTCTTCACAAAGAACAGCTCAATGGAAGGATGATACAGAAGAAGCCTTTTTCTGCATTCTACCAACAAGAAGAGCCAACATTTGAGATATGCAAAGGCTCATCTGGACAAGCCTGAATCATTTTGGAAAAATATACTGTGGACAGATGTCACAACCATAGGGGCTTTGCATGGCAGAAAAAGAACACAGCATTCCAGGAGAAGAACATGCTTCCTACTCTAAAATATGGTGGAGAGTCCATCATGCTGTGCAAATGTGTGGCAAGCAAAGGTACTGGAAACCTTATCAGAGTTAAAGATCTCATGGATTCCCCTTAGTATCAGCAGATTCTGAAGAACAATGTTCAGAAATCAGTCAAAAGGCTGGGTTTGATGTTTCAGCAGGACAATGACCCAAAACACAAATCCAGACCTACCAAGTAATTAATTCTCAGACACGATACCATGATCTAGAACCAGTCGCCAGACTTGAACATCATTGAAAATCTATAGATTGATTTGAAAAGGGCCCACGACCCACGCCCCCCCAATCACCCCCTCCTCTTCATTTCCGTTTGCGCACCATCTCCCCCACCCCCCCTTTACCCTTTCGTCTGCATTTCACTTGTCAGAGGGCCCATGGCAGGCAATGGCGCCCCTGTGTTTAGGTCAAATGTAATTAAATTAAATTGATATTTACTTCTAAAGCTCTTTTTTTTATGCAGATTTGGTCAAAACAGCTTAACATAGTTGAAGTTCTAGTACACTAAAATTGATTCAGTTCAGTGTCACTGTTAAACTTCAGTACAGTGCAATGTACTGTAAATGTCACTGCTGAAAGCCAAAACACTGAAGAAAACCTCCAGCTCTGTGCATAAACAACTGCACAGCTCCACTATTCCCAACCCAAGCAAGCCAGTGGCCACAGTGGTGAGGAAACTTTTGACAGAAATCAAAAACATCAATTGACAGAAATTATGGGAAAAAAAAAACTCAAGAGAAACCAGGCTTAGCCTGGCCACACTTCATGTACAGAGCTGCAATCTAAATGCTGGAGGCTTGAGAATGATTGCTGTCCATCATGGAGAAGCTGTAGGTCTAAGTGGGTCACCAGTGTGTATTTAGGCTAACCCAGGAGATCAGTGCAAATCACTGGGGTCTTTGCAATAATCATTCTGATGCTCCCGACTCATCCATGATCACGACATCCATTTGCTCAGAATACTGGATGGATTCAAGATTATGTAGACCTCAAGATTAGAAGAAACAGACTAATATAGATATATATGCCATTCAATCTATAAGTATATATGCCATTAAAATTATAATGTCTTTTTAGGAAGTGTTCCCAGCTCAGGTTACCCAAATTAATACAGCCTAACAATCCTTTGGAGGATTTGGATTTCAAAAATGATGCGTTTATGTTTTATGAGTATGTAGTGAAAGAGTCTGAGTGCCTCCCAAACTGTGCTAGGAAGGCTGTTCCATAGTTTAGGTACAATATACGAGATCTACCACCTACATTCAATTTTGATATTCTAGGGATAATAAATTGTCATAATTAAGTGTAGTGGATGTGAGGGCTATAAAACACTAGGAGCTCCCTGAAATATGAGGGAGCTAAGCCATTAAGGGCTTTGTAAGTAGTCAGTAAGATTTTAAAATGAATATAATGTTTAATAGGGAGCCAGTGCAATGCTAAAAGAAGCAGAGTAATTATTGTAATTATTTCTTAGTTCTAGAAGGCACTCTATCAGCTGCATTTTGAACCAGTTAAAGTTTTTTAATTAGGCCTACAGAACAACCACCTAGTAACACAGTACAACAGTTAAACTGAGAGGTCATGAAACTATGAATAAGCATTTTGCATTAGACATAGTCAGAATATGTTAGTTAGGAAAATTTTTAAGATGGGAAAAAAATGCAGTTTTACAGATGCTAGAAATGTGACCTTCTAATGACAAATCACTGCCAAATGTTTAACTGAAGATGACAACTGAACTGAAAATCCATTAAG
Organism: Danio aesculapii; assembly: GCF_903798145.1. Taxonomy (NCBI): domain Eukaryota; kingdom Metazoa; phylum Chordata; class Actinopteri; order Cypriniformes; family Danionidae; genus Danio; species Danio aesculapii. The sequence continues at coordinate 16,928,181 of NC_079446.1, forward strand.
GGTTAAACTACATTTTTTTTCTTTTTTGCAAGAGAGGTTCTTGGGACCAATAACCAAGAGCTTGTTTTTATCAAGAACTTTTTAGTCATCCAATTTTTTCATATCAGCTATACAATCTGTTAATTTAGTGAATTTGTACAAATTATCAGGTTCAGAGAAGATATAGAGTTGTGTATCATCAGCATAAATGTGGAAACTACGTCCATATTTTTTTAATGATATCGCCAAGCAGTAACATATATAAAATAAAAAGTAAGGGACCAAGAACTGAGCCTTGAGGTACTTTTGATTGGTATAATTCATCTTCATTAACTTACAAAATATATATTATTCAGATAAGTAAGACCTGAAACAAGCCAATGCAATTTCAGAAAAACCAACATAATTTTCAAGCCTATCAAGGAGAATGTTATTATCAATAGTACAACCCCAAATCAGAAAAAGTTGGAACAGTACGGAAAACGCAAATAAAAAAGAAAGTAGTGATTTTCAAATGTATTTTATTTGTGTTTCTTTGCAGATAATATGAACACAAAATAGTCTGGTCAACTTCATTTCATTTGTAAATATCCATCCTTTCCTGTCGTTCAGACCTGCAACACCTTCCAAAAAAGTTGGCACAGGTGCAATTTATGTCAACAGGTGATTTTAATTATGATTTGGTACAAAAACAGCATCCAAGAAAGATCTGGTCATTTAGGAGCAAAGATGGGCCGAAGATCATGCCAACAAATATGTGAGAAAATTATTTAATTATTTAAAAACACTGTTCCTCAAAGACAGATAAGACATTTGAATATTTCACCTTCAGTAGTGCTCAACATAACTAAAAGATCCAAGGAATCTGGAGGAAGTTCAGTGCGTAAAGGATGAGGGAGCAAGCCTAAGATAAACTATCATTATCTCCAAAACCTCAGGCAACACTGCATCAAGAACAGTCATTCATCTATAAGCGATATCCCCACATGGGCTCAGGACTACTTGGGCAAACTTTTGTCAAGTGCCATAATTCGTCATTATATCCAAAAATGCCAGGGAGAACTGTACTGCGCCAAAAGTAAGCCCCATGTACACAGTGTTCAGAAGTCAACTTCTTTGGACCCAGAGGCACCTGGGATGGACCATCACTCAGTGTAAACATTTACTGTGGTCAGATGAATCAGTATTTCAGGTATTTTGGGGTAGAAAGGGATGCCGTGTGCTCCAAACCAAAGAGGAAAAGCATCATCCAGACTGTTACCAGCAATAAGTCCAAAAGCCAAGGACTGTCATGATTTGGGGTTGTGTCAGTGCCCTTAGCAAATGTAACTTGCAAGTCTGTGATGGTACCATTAATGCTGAAAGGTACATAGAGATTTTGGAGCACAATATGCTGCCTTCTCCTACAGGGACACCCATGCATATTTCCACAGGACAATGCAAAACCACATTATGAACTCATTACGAAGTCCTGACTGCGGAGAAAGAGAATACAGATACTTGACTGTCCTGCCTGCAGTCTCAACCTGTCTCAAATAGAGAATGTGTGGTGCATTTTTAAGCTCAAAATGTGGCAACAAAGACCCCATTGCTGTTGCCCACCTTAAGACTTGTTTGCAGGAAGAATGGGACAAAATTACACCTTAAACACTTCATCATTTGGTATCTTCAGTCCTTAAACATCTTTTAAAGATCCCATATTATACATGAAATAGGGTCATATTTAGGTTGTAAGGGTCTCCAACAAAAGTTAAAAGTTTAATATGCATGCAAGGTCAAACAACACTTTCATGGTCTTATAATCTGCATTTATTTTTACCTAATTATCGCTTCGACTCCCATATGAATCGTTCAGCGATTCATTTGTTCCCAAACCCGTCCTCAGCACGAAGTTAATCTGCGCTGATTGGACCGATGACAGCCTGCTGCGATTGGTCGACAACACTGACAGGCTTCAGCACGAGACAGAGTGAAATGCCCAGCAGCTAATCATCAATATAAAAGTAGTCACAGTGCATACACGCTTCATAGAGGATTTTGGCTGCCAGTAGGTGAATGTAAATACAGACGATGGACTAGAAAATACCGACGACTAACTATTTTATCGAGCAAAAAGTCCAAGAACACACACACACACGCACACACAGGGCCGGCGCGTCCATAGAGGAGACCTAGGGCAGCAGAATAGAGAGGGTGCGGCGCTCAGTTATATCCGCGAATACTCTCAGAGGAGACACACACACACATGCACACACATTACACTCCTACCCGAGGACAGGACACACACGCCTAGAGCGCCAGTTCAGCTTGCTGGGTGCAATTTAGACACCTCACCTCGAACCTGAGCTGAACTATTTTGAAACTTGACCGTTGCATGTGTGTAGCAACAGCTGACGATCCATAAACAAAGTGGCACGCGTCGCGTTTTCAACGTGGCTTTACACGCGATATGAGAATAAAGAGATAACCTGATACAAGTAACAAAACACAACTAAATACATAATTTGCAAGCTAGAGTAAACGAGGCAATAATTTAATCGCACGTACTTACACTTGTGAAATGGGGGAGGAAACTGATCCATGATGCACTGATCCATGTTCTGACAGTCTTTACTGATCCTTCCTTTAACAAACCGATGAAGTCTTCTTTGTAAGCATCTAGTTTCCAGAAGCATTCGATCTGCTCAAGGCTGGGCTATTTTGCTTGAGGTTTCATCTTTGATTAGACTGTCCATATATCCATCTGCACAGCGTGACTTCATTCGACCGGTTGTCTCTCTGTGTGTGTGTGCTAACTTTTTTTCTGTTAGTGGGCGGGGCCACAGGTTTCAAATCTCCCGGGTTTGCCGCGCACAACTACTTGTGTTTCGTAGCCGCGTCATCACGAAACACCTAATGACTCGTTATCAAGACGACTCGTTTGAAGCACTATGAGTCGACTCTTTTATAGATGAATCAATAGTTTTAAACACTGTACACTTACAGATTTAAGCCTTAGCTGGATATTTCACTTCACTTAGAGCTGTGTTACACACTACATAAAAGGGCATTTTCAAAAACCCATAATATGGGCTCTTTAAGTGTTGTGAAAAGGAATGGCAACATTACAAAATAGTAAATGCTTTACTGTTCCAACTTTTTTAAATTGGTTGCAGGAACCAAAATTAGAATACTTGCTTATTTTGAAAAAAAATAAAGTAAATAAAATAAAAATCATGAGGAAACCATTAAATAATGTGCGTAGTATTGTCTGCAATGAAATACAAGTCAATGTAAATTTAAAAATCACTACTTTATTTTTTATTTGCGTTTTCCATACTGTGCCAGCTTTTTTCTGATTTGGGGTTGTATACAATTGCAGCCCTGAGGTCCAACAACACTAACAGAAAACTGCAACCATGATCGGACGATAAGAGCAGGTCATTCATAAGTCTGAAGGAGATGTCTCTTTTTTTACATGCATTTCATCGAACACATTGCTAAGAATTGTGATGTGTTGATCAAATGACAAACACCTACCTGCTCTCCACCTAGGTGCAGCACCATGGCACCTTGAGTCAATAACTCCTTTTACAGCACAGTGGGGAGAAAGAAAAGTCTGTTGCTGTTGATGTGTCATCCAAATGCATCAAAGTTTGGTAAGGGATTTAGTGAGAAAGTGATGCTCTAAAAAATGCTTTGAGAATGTTTACCCTGCCGGAAACCTTGACCAAAGCAAGCTGATTTACATCATCACAGACAAGCAGCGCAACAAATCTCTGGCAAGGTCACATTTTTTTTACTTGTTCAATGTGCAAGGAACCTGTGCTCTATACACATTGAAGACATGTGCTGGAGTTATTGAAGCAACACTGAGTCTCCAGATGATGAGATTCTCCACTTCCTACTCTTATTTAATGCAATAGTTTGCCAGATAACAAAGATATTTTGTCAACTGCTGTTTCCGCCCTGAAACATCAATTGCCTCCACAAGGCTCCACACAGCATTGATCCAAATGCTGATATACTGCTCCTGCTCGAAAGATATATAATAAGGGCACATATCTTTTGGTAAAGAATAAAATGGTCCCCATGATGCACCTGTCACGGATTGGCCAGGCTCTTCCACCTGTATCACGCAACGAGCATCCTCACCTGAGTTCTAATCACACACAGCTGCACCCAATCACTCCCACACACTACAAAATCACACACCTCACGTCACTCAGTGTCCGGGCTCGTTCTTACGAAGCGGACTCATAGAGAGTACCTCCTGGTATTCACTATCAGATTAACTCCTCTCTTGAACTTACCTGATCTCTGTTTCCTTCCAGTCTCTCCAGCGTTCCCGGTGTCCTGTCAGAGTTGTGTGTGTCGTCAGTCTGTCTTCCCCGCAAGCCCTCTGGTGTGTGCATTCGGTCTTTCTCAGTGTCTGTTATCCATCCTGTCCCAAAGAAGGATTATCAGCTCAACCGAACTTCATTCACTTCCCCATCGTAATCCTTTTGTGCTCCGCTGTTATAATAACATCATTCATCATTTACTCACCTTGTTTGTCTGTCTGCTTCCCTAACTGAAGCCCGGACTATACACAGCTAACAGCATAAGCACTCCCGATCCCATTCAGGAGTTGGTGGACTCGCTGAAGAGAGTCCTACTACCATCTGCTCCACTTCCCTAAGCACCACCAGCACCGAGCACTTCTTCACCGTCCACCCACTCATCCAGTCCCATGGCTCGACCAGCGCCCTACTCTGGCGGGGCGGAGGAGTGCAATGGATTTATATTACAATGTTCTCTTGTATTCACAATGCAACCTGATTTATATCCCACAGATCGGTCGAAGATTGCGTTCATCATCTCTCTTCTCTCTGGGTCGGCTCTCCGGTGGGCTGAGACCATCTGGCAGCAAGCTGGGCCGGTAAACGAATTCCATTCATACATTTACTAAGTATTTCAAGGAGAGGTCTTTGGTCGTGCGGATGGAGAAGTAGCAGCCGGAGAACAATTGTACCACCTCAAACAGGGAGCCATGTCCACACAGGATTATGCGCTCCGATTTCGAACTCTGGCTGCTGCTAGCGGATGGAATGAGCGATCTCTCCTCACGACGTACCGGCTCGGATTGGAGCCCAATCTTCGACTACAGCTGGCAGCCCTCGACGATACCATGGGGTTGGAAAAATTCATCCAACAATCTCTTCGATGTTCTGATCGTTTGAAGGTCTACCAGCATGACCTTACATCAGTACCTCAAGCACTCTTCCATCCGCCAGAGCCAGTCATCCCTCCAGAACCAGAACCAATGATCGTCGAATCTGGTAGACTCACAATCACTGAGCGACAGAGGAGGCTGACCCGGGGTCTGTGTATGTACTGTTGGTGCCGAAGGACATGTCAGGCTGGACTCTCCCATTCGTCCAGTACGCTCCTGGTGAGTGTGTTCAGTTCTACCATTGAAAAAAATGCACCTCCTCACCACCAATGTCAGTTAACTACCCATTCTGTCTCTGTTTTAGTCACGGCCCTTATCGACTCCGGGTCAGCTGGAAATTTCATCTCACACGCCCTCTATCGCCACGTCCAGCTCCACACAGAAGCCTCGACGCACGTCTACCAGATTCAACCTATAACCAACGATATCCATTCCCAGGCACGTATCCATCGTAAATGTGAACCCGTCAATCTCCAAGTGGGATTGCTTCACAAAGAGGAGATTCAATTTCTGGTTCTGGAGGGTGCATCAATGGACATCATCCTAGGGCGCCCGTGGCTGGTGAAGCACGATCCCATCCTCTCTTGGGGCACAGGAGGAAATCAAGAGATGAGTGAAGAATGCATATCCAGCTGTTTTTCCCGACCTCCCTTGCAGATTCAGAGACCCCTAACAATCTACGTCACGTCAGTCGAAAGCCCCGTCGAGAATGATCCATCCAGATTCCGAAGATCTACTCCTCATACGAGGACGTATTTTGCCCCAAGAGAGCTTCCCCAGCTACCGCCACATCGGCCATGGGACTGCGCCATAGACCTGCTTCCAGATGCTCCAATGCCCAGAGGTAGGACCTACCTGTTGTCCCTTCCGGGAAACTAAGGCCATGGAGGAGTACATTAACGAGGCTGAGTCAGGGGTATATCCGCCCATCCACGTCACCCGCTGCCTCAAGCTTCTTCTTCGTGGCTAAGTAAGATGGAGGGTTGCGGCCATGTATTGACTACAGAGTACTTAATCAAGGAACAGTCAAATTCCGATATCCCCTTCCTCTCGTCCCTGCTGCCCTGGAACAACTCAGATCTGCCAAAAATCTTCACCAAGTTGGACCTCCGCAGCGCATTACAATCTGGTAAGAATACGTGAGGAGGACGAACGGAAGATGGCATTTGTGACCCTACTGGGCACTTACGAGTACCTGGTCATGCCCTATGGTCTGGTCAACGCCCCCTCCGTATTCCAAAACTTCATCCACGAAGTCCTCCGGGAGTTCCTCCCATCTCTTCGTCATTGTCTACATAGATGATAATCCTGATTTAATCCCGGAGTGAGACGGAACATCGCCACCCCGTTGCGGAGGTCCTGCAAACCCTCAGGAAACACCAGTTGTACCTCAAGGCTGAAAAATGCTCATTCCACTTACCATCTGTTTCAGTTCCTAGGGTACCATCATCGATCAAAGAGGGTTTCGTATGATGAGGGGAAGGTCACTTCCGTCATTGGCCAGAACCCAAACATAAAAGAACTCCAAGATTCCTAGGATTGCCAATTTCTATCGACGTTTCATCCACAATTACAGTCTCATCACCGCTCCGCTTACCAACTACTCAAGAATACACCCAAACACTATTCTGGCCTCCCGACGCCGCCGCAGCCTTCAAAGCCTCAAAAAAATCCTTCACTCAACGCTCCACTTCCTGACTCACTCGATCCCGACTTGCCTTTCGTGGTCAAGGTAGATGCATCGACCCATGGAGTGGGAGCCATCCTGTCTCAGTTCCATGGTACTCCCGCCGCTACTCCATCCATGTGCCTATTTCTCCGGGAAGCTCAGCCCGGCGGAAAAGAACTATGACATCGGGAACCGAGAACTTCTTGCTCTCAAGCTCGCCCTGGAGGAGTGGCAACACTGGTTGGAGGTGGCCTAACATCCATTCCAGGTGATCACAGATTACAAAAACTTGCAATACCTCAAAGATGCTAAAAGACTCTGTCCTTTCTCAGCCCGGTGGGTCCTTGTTCTTCTCCAGATTTCAGTTTTCCATATAATATCGACCAGGATCAAAAAACATCCGAGCAGATGCACTTTCCAGAATACATGATCAGAAGAAATCATTGAGACCCAGGCCAAGATCCTTCCAAATCAGATTACTGTCTGTCCCATCACATGGTCCGCTCCTACAGTCATCGCCACTCCAGAATCCAGAACTTCACCGGGCTGTCCCCCAAATCGATGCTTTATCCCTGAAAATCAACGGGTAGATCTCATTCATTCCAGCCATACATCTCTGGGCACAAGGCATCCCGGGGCCAACAACACCCTCTCGCTGCTATCCCAACGCTTTTGGTGGCCGAATATGGCAAGGGATGTGAGGAGATATATCCAAGTGTGTCGAGAATGCGCTATGTCGAAGAGTCCTCGCCATCTACCTGCAGGTAAACTCCATCCCTTGCCCATCCCGAACCGCCCCTGGTCACACCTAGGAGTCGACTTTATGACGGATCTCCCATCATCTGGAGGTAATACCTGCATTTTTGTCATTGTAGATCGATTGTCAAAATTCTGTCGTTTGATTCCCTTGAAGGGTCTGCCCACAGCCCTAGAGACAGCTGAAAATCTATTCAACCATGTCTTTCGATGTTTTGGGTTACCTGAAGATATAGTCTCGGACCGAGAGGACCCAATTCATCTCCAGGACTATGGAAAGGCCTTCTTCAGACTCCTAGGTGTGACCGTCAGCCTCTCGTCTGGCTATCATCCACAGACCAACGGCCAGACAGATGTGGAAAATCCAGAAGTGGGGCGGTTCCATCAGAACCTTCTGTCACAGTCATCAAAACTCTGGAGCCAGTTTCTGGGCGGGAGAATACGCCCAGAATTCCCTGCGGCAACCTACCACCGGACTTACGCCATCCAGTGCTTCTGGGATTCCAACCTCCACTCTTTCCCCTGGATGGCGAACCTTCTGATGTCCCCGCAGTGGATTACTGGTTCCGGGAGAGCGAGAGGATCTGGGACGATGCTCATCACGTGTTTAAGTTGTTAAAATATTAAAGAGGATGAAACGTAACAATCAGTGAGTCTCCTGATGCTGGATGACAGAGAATACAACAACCACTTGTTAAGTGAAACAAATTAAGTATTTAATATTCAGTGAATGTCAGACAATGAATAAAGAATGCATTATAAATGTAATGTTAAATAATCAAATTAAAGAAAATAGGAGTGTTGCCAAAACAAAGAAATAAATATAACAAAACAATCTGACTAAACCCCAACCCACTAAACTGACTAACCAAAGAAAAATGCAGAAACAAACCGTAATCTTCAGCACGTAGCTAAACTAAACTTCATAACCTCAAACAAAATTACACATGTGGAAACGCCTCCTTAAACTAACTAACAATTAAATATTCTAAGCGGCTCACATTACTAGAGTTCTCGTAAAGTACACACTGTTAGCCATTAGCAAAACACAATCTCATATAATCCAATTCTCACAAAGATCGTTCAATTTCTCACTAGATAATAACTGAGCTGCACAAGCATATCTAATAAAGCAGTCTCTTGATAAAGAGAAAACTAGAATACAGCAAATCGTAAGCAAAACACAGATGAACAGGCTGGCCGACACAGTGAGGAGTCTGGCTGTAGCCAAGCACTCCTGAAGAACAGCGCAAGCGCACGGCTTTTATACCGAGGGCACCGGTTCTGATTGGCGTGTCGATGGTGATTGACAGCTCCTTGGACCAATGGTTGCACACCTAGAACCAGCACATGACACACAGCGGAAAAAAAAAGAAGAGCACGCAAAACAGAACAAACAAAACATACGTGAAACGTAACACCATCTCCAGAGGGCAGTTCGCAGAGCAAAGGAGGTGTTCGACAAAAAGAGGATTCTAGGTCCCATCTATACTCCGGGGCAGAAAGTCTGGCTCTCCACCAGAGACATCCGCTTGCGACTGCCCTCCCGAAAACTTAGTCCCAGATTTGTTGGTCCCTTCACCATCCTGGAACAGGTCAACCCAGTCACGTACAAGTTACAGTTACCACCGCGATACAGAATCCACCCCACATTCAACGTATCACTCCTCAAACCCTTTCACGACCCTCTGATTCCCTCCACAGAGCCTGGCCACGAAGAGGAACCCCCTCCCCCACTGATGTTGGAAGAAGGGTCCATCTACAAAGTCAAGGACATTCTACGGTCCCGGCGTCGTGGTGGTCATCTAAAATACCTCGTCGACTGGGAGGGATATGGACCAGAGGAGAGGTCTTGGGTCCCTAGATCCGATATATTAGATCCTGCACTTATGGAGGAGTTCCACTCCAATCACCCCGAGTTCCCGGCACCTTGTGGACGAGGTAGATCACCACGGCGCCGGAGGTTTAGGCCCTCAGGAGCGGGCCCTGGAGAGGGGGGTAATGTCACGAATTGGCCAGGCTCTTCCACCTGTATCACGCAACGAGCATCATCACCTAAATTTTTATCACACACAGCTGCACCCAATCACTCCCACACACTACAAAAGCACACACCTCACGTCACTCAGTGTCTGGGCTCGTTCTTACAAAGCGGACTCATAGAGAGTACCTCCTGGTATTCACTATCAGATTAACTCGTCTCTTGAACTTACCTGATCTCTGTTTCCTTCCAGTCTGTCCAACGTTCCCAGTGTCCTGTCAGAGTTGTGTGTGTCGTCAGTCTGTCTTCCCCGCAAGCCCTCTGGTGTGTGCATTCGGTCTTCCTCAGTGTCTGTCATCTATCCTGTCCCTAAGAAGGATTATCAGCTCAACCGAACTTCATTCACTTCCCCATCGTAAACCTTTTGTGCTCCGCTGTTAAAATAAACATCATTCATCATTTACTCACCTTGTTTGTCCGTCTGCTTCCCTAACAGCACCTAATGCCCAAAAATGGACTTTGGTTGGGTCATTTTGGGAAATGTGTGCCTCGGGAAATGTCACAAGCCCTCTCTTATGAACTGCATGAGAATGCACATCTTGGAGAATATTCGACCAAGTTACTTCAGTCCATGTAATAACCACATTGTGCTGAAGGAGATTTTTATTGAAAGAATCCAGTTACAGAAACATTCAGGCCTATCCAACTGCAACCTTCGTTCAGTCTTTCAGCAGACTAAGATGACTATAAATTTGCACCTTCTGTTGAGGATCAGTTATTCTTAAACATAATGGAAATATAGTTCTCTAAGAACTCAAGTAACAGCTGTATAGCACTTTTACCATTTAGTGAGCCAAGAAGTTGTTGTTGCTGAACAACAGAGAGTATGCTTTAAGGTGTCCCTTTGTCGCAACCGTGACTGACAACCAATGATGAAGGATGATTTCACAGAAATCATGCAGAGAATACTGTAGTAACCACACAGATTTTGCGCCTCCTTTAAAGGATGACCAGGTGTACCTTCCTTCATTTGGGTTGTATCATCTCAAGATGCCTGATCAAATACGAGTTGTATTTGACTCTAGCACACAGTTTGATGGTATATCTCTGAATGACGTACTTCTATCTGGTCCTGACCTTATCAACAACTTGTTAGGAGTTCGCTTAAGATTCCGAAGTACTCTGTTGCCATCACAGCAGTCATACAGCAGATGTTTCACTGCTTCTTGGTCCAGGAAGACTGTCGTGATGTTTTGCGCTTTCTGTGGAAACGTGACAACAATCTGACTAAGGAGGTCATAGACTATATTGCATGTTAGTTCACATAGTCTGCAATAGCCTTCACCGGCAGTGTCTGTTTATGGAATACGCTAAGCGGCAGTGATGTAGAATTCAATTGAGCAAGATTCTTTATGTAGATGATCTGTTAAGGTCATCTGTTAAGGTCATTAAAGGAAGCAATCTATGTACTCAGAAGGGCACCTGCAGTCTCAAACCTCTGACTCCACAAAATTGTTACTAACAGAGCCAAGGTAATGGATGCCTTTTCAAATGAATTGAATTGGCAAAGGACATCAAATTCCTTTATCTCTCCACGATGACTTACCTGATCAGAGAAGTCTGGGGGTACAGTGAAATCTAATGTACTAATGTCACTGTAGACACAAGAGTGGGGATAGAGTGGTGTGATTCTCTGAAAGACTTGAAAAGCTTGATTATCCCACCAATGGTATGTGATTTGTGTCCATTATCGTTTGAAGCCAAACTCACTGAAATATGGTCTTCACAAATGCCTCCATGAAGCTATATCAGCTGAGAACCTCTGATCAAAAAAGCACAAAGAGGTTGGCTCCAAAGCCTAATATTCTGTACCTAGGCTAGAATTATGTGATGCAGTCCAACGGTCCAAAGTGTCTGAACATTTTGGAGATTAATTTAAAAGTGAATAAGGTTCTACACAGATAGTAAAGTAGTGTTGGGCAGAGTCAAGACGGTTAACTGTATATGTGAGCACAGAGTGCCATCGCATCAGACAATGTACTCAGTCTGAACAATGAAGGTATGTGCCCCTGACCAAAATCCTGCTGATCATGGGTTCTTGTTCTGTTCCATCTGCTAAGCTTGAGGTCACAAACTGGCCAAGGGTGTACTCACACTATGTACAGTTGCCTTGATCTGAAGCACGCTTTTCCACCCTCCCGTCTCCCCCAACGGCCCGTACTGACATTGCCAATCAAGCTGAGCACGCTTACATCATTGATGATGCTTGCTCAGTTTAAGAAGCGCTCTTGCTCAGCAAAGTGGAGATTTCTTTAGTTAATCATTTTAGTCATTGTGGGATGCACTGACACGCAGTCAAATATTTTGCCGAACAGACCAACCACCTTTGATGCTCATAACAATCATGAAGTCCTCATGCTGCAGGAATTAAGAGGTTTGCTGAAGGTGCAGCTGTCATGCAGTGAGAGGTATGCGTCTTTAATAATCTACGACAGTTTTGCGTTCATTGAACAGTAAGAATGATTCATAAAACCATATGAAACAGTCCCTAAAAGTCACGTCTCATCTTCAGTTCGAGCTCAGGCACGCTTTGGCACTCACACTACAAGCGTACTGCACCAAAGCCCAAGTGAACCATGTTCTGGCACACCTCTTCCAACCAGACCAGGGCCGGCCAGTTGAACTGTGCCTGAGCCTGATTCAGAGCACTCACACTTCTCAAACGATCTGGGAAACGGGCCTGGGCACAGTTCAAATAGCATAGTGTCAGTGCGCCCTAACACGACCCTCATTTTTGCTCTGTCCATCAGAGCCATCTTCCAACTGCCTGTGCTCATATGAGACCCAAGTTGAAATTCACTCAGAAATTTGTGTCTCCCTCACTCACATCAAAGTGGATCATCTGGGAACTAAAAGATTTGAGCAATTCTCAAACTCGACAACAGCAATCAGAGAATTGGGTTTGGCATTTGTTTTCAAAGAATCTGTCTTTAAGCAATCTTCTGAAAGCTGAGGAAATAATTATCAAGAGTGTGGCAACATGAAGCGTATCAAGAGGAGTTGATAGATATAAATTTATTAGATCAATTTTAAAGCTGAAGCAATCATCGACTGCAATGGGAAAGAGTCAGCAGATGCATCAAATAAGCAGGAAACGTATTCCCTTATCTTAACCCTACTGGTCAAACATTTTCATGAATGTGTGAAGCATCAGGGCAGACACCTGACTAAGGGCAGCATAAGGTCTAATGGCTTTTGGATAATTGGGCCAAACAATGCATTAGTAGTATCATCCAGAAATTTGTCACCTGCTGTAAACTAAGAGGCAAAATAGAGGAACAACAAATGGCTCACCAGCAGAGAGACTATAGGTGGATCCACCTTTTTCCGTCGTTAGCTTAGATGTGGGGAAAGGTGGGGAGTTTTGTACACTTGAATGTGTACTAGAAGAGTTTGCATTGGGGGAATTGAGCCAATGACTTCTTCGAATCATATCAATGCTCTCAGATTCTTTTTTATATTAGAGGTCCAGCCAAGCAGCTGCGCTCCGATTGCTGGACGAATTTTGTTGGTGCCTTTAAAGAGCTTAAAAATGAGTTAGATTGAACAAACAATGAGATATAATCTCCTCGGCAATGATGTGTCCTGAGCTTTCATACACCACATCCCTCTCATAGGAGTGGCACCTTAATGTATGATTGGTATAAGATGAAACAAATTCTGGATCCAATGCTCCTGAACGACAGGGTACACACACTTACCAATGAAGTCTTAGTGAAATTCATGTCTGAAGTGACAGTCATCATTAATGTATGGCCTCTAGTTCCAGCCTCAACAGACCCTGAATTCCCTTCATCCTAACACGCTTCTAACACCAAAAAAAATTGTTATCTCCCAACTCCACCAGAGTTTCAGCAAGGAGGATATGCTCCAGTGCCAGTGGAAACGAGTTAAAATTTTAGCAGAAACATTCAGGAATAGGTGGAGTAAGGTATATGTTGGAACTCTTTAGAGCCCTCGCAAATGGCTTTACAAACATCCAAACATCAAAGAAGGGGATGTTGTACTGCTCAAAAAAAGAAACCACTCTAAAGGAATGAGCGGCCAATGGGGACAATTGTGAAGACTTTTCCCAGTATAGACAGTCTATGAGACAACATAAAGTCTAACACAGACCCATATCTGAAAGTAGTATAACCTCCTGCCATCAGACCCGACTATGTAATATTTTTTAGCAATAATGTCATTTCTAAGGTACCAGATGGGAATGTTCTGGCTCTGCCTGTTTTATCTTGTTTTTTGCTCCTACTATTGGTAATTTCTTTGCTATCATTTGAATTTGCATAATTCAGTTTCCTGGGTTCTGAAGAATACTGCGAATTGCACATTGTATCACAGCTTTATGCTGATTCCACCATTCCAACAGTAATTAACAAGGCACCGCCTTTATGGAAGATTTGATTATCCTGTTATTTATGTTTATATATGGTTATTAAGATCTAAATGTGGAAATAATAGTTTGCACAATATGCGATTTGTCAAATACAGAGTTCTGTTTATTGTAATATCTCTAAACCGCTTCTGCTTACATCAATTATTTATCTCTTAGTATATTCATGCTAATTAAACATTTTGATGTAGTCATCTTATGTTGTATAAAATTGATTTGAACATCTTTATTGTAACCTTTTATTTATACAATACATTTGTTTTATCTTACAGTCACACATTTTACTCAGTAAATAATCTAAGCTATGACTTCCTGGTGTCAAGTCCGTTCATTGACCAGAAGTGTTTAGCTTACTGAAAATTAAGCCAGAACAGGCAAATATCCTAAAAGGAGAGATCAATTCCAAATTTTAAGAACAAGTTCTGCTACTTTTGATAACAATTGTTTTAATAATTTGTTCTATGTAGGATTTAACATAGACATTGTTGATTTGGAGGACTTTACCTGTTAACACAGTTTTTCCTCTCCTACTGCAGAGAAAGTTTGAAATTTATCCATTAATGATCTACAATGCTCTAAATGGGACAACGCTGTAGAAGATAGATTCATGGTGATCATTTTAACTTAGGATTTTTCAAATAGAGTTGAAAAATAAGCAGATTTCTCAGATTTCAAAACTTTTATAAACTTTGTAAGACTTTGTAAGAGGAAAAACTTAAGGCTTTACTAGCAAGAAAACAGTTAAACAAACCATCTGCAGCACGAAAATAAAGAATGAGCCTCCTCCATTCAGCCTCTTTAATTTCTCTTTAGTTTACGTTTACTCTTTACTCATATACATTCGTGGATAAGGAAACGGTGTTGTATGCACTCTGCTGAAGACATACATTAGCCTACATATTTAAGTTTGTTTGTTAAGTTCAAAAATGTGTTTCAATTCTTTTTCTAAATTCAGTTCTAATTTCCAGCAAACAAATAATTGAACAATAATAATGAAGAGTTGTCAGAAAAACTGAGTTATATATCCAAACACACATCCTATACTTATGCCCCATATGGTGATGCATATGTCTCCAAAATCTGACAGGTGGACAAATCTAAACTTGTTTTTATTAAAACAAAACTAAATATGCATATAATAAATAATACTGCTAACGATAATAAATGTTTTTAATTTAATGCAAATTTTATGGATATCCTGTTAAGTATCGTATGTGTGTTCAGACAAAGGACCCATACTGACTTGCATAAGATAAGACAGTGTCTTTTTTCCATTGTTTTTTGATGTAAACAGTTGATAGATATATATACACATAAATTTATCATTCTAGAATTTTAAGATCCATTAAGCTTTGTTTGATTTAAAGCAGAATACTCGGTCACTGATTAACAACATTCTTCAAAATATATATATTTTTGTGTTCATCAGAAAAAAAAGAAAAAACAGGTTTGAAACAATTGGAGGGTAAATAATGATATAGTTTTCATTTTGGTGGAATGGTAGCTAAATGGTTAGCATTGTTGCTAAGGAGCATGTTCAAATAAAACATTTAGGTAACACTTTATAATAACTACACACTATGAATCATTTATTAAGCATTAGCAAATAGTGAATTCATTATCTGTTAAGCATTAACTCTACATTAATAAACGTTAGTAAGCAGTTTATAACTGCAGCTACAAATGCTGTATTCTTAACTTACAAACATATTTATAATGTGCTTAATAATTGTATTTTCATACTTAGTAAATGATTTATTTTTCATTACTAAATTAAGTTTAGCATTATTTACAAACCATTTATATTTAAAGTAGTTGAGGGTTTTTAGGATTATTCAGAATGAGTTAGTAAATGATTAATAAACTATTGAAATCAGCATTTACATATCTTATTATGCAGGCATATACTAGTTAACTAATATGTTAATAAATGCTTTATTAAGTCAACTTCATCTAGTTTTGTGACCTAATCTAAAGTGAGGACTATGTATGCTTTATAAATCCCTTATAAATGACAATTAAAGGCTCAGAATCAAATGAACAATAATCTTTGCAATCTTTTCTAAAAAAAAATTACTGTAAAGTTTAAACATTGCTGAATAACAGGAGTGTCAAAATATGACATAAAACTGGATAAAACAACAACAACTACAATATAATAATTTAACAATATAATAAGATGCAATGTTTAAACTCTACAGTTATTTTATTTTAGATCAGGTTGCAAAGATTTATTTTTCATTTATAGTACAGTTTTATTTGTGTATCTTTAAATGAAAAGGAATGAATAATGTCATTTATCCTGTTTAGAATTTAACTGAGCCTTTATTTGTCATTTATAAGGGATTTATAAAGCATAAATAGTCCTCACTTTAGATTAGGTCACAAAACTAGATGAAGTTGAGTTAATAAAGCATTTATTAACATACATAGTAACCCTTAATATATGCCTGAATAATAAGACATATAAACATTGATTTCAATAGTTTATTAATCATTTACTAACTCATTCTGAATGATCCTAAAAACCCTCAACTACTTTTAAATACAATTGGTTTGTAAATAATGCAATACTTAATTTAGTAATGAAAAATAAATCATTAACAAAGTATGAAAGTACAAGTATTAAGCACATTATAAATATTTTTGTAAGTCAGGAATACAGCATTTGTAGCTGCAGTTATAAACTGCTTACTAACGCTTATTAATGTAGAGTTAATGCTTAACAGATAATGAATTAACTATTTGCTAATGCTTAATAAATTATTTATAGTGTGTAGTTATTATAAAGTGTTACCGACATTTATTTACACAAGTAATATTAATTATATCCCTAAGTAATAATATGTATGTGTACATTAAAAAAGTTTATTAAGCATTTACTACAAATGTATACCTCTGAAAACTCTTAGGTAACTGGTTTGTAGATGAAGTAATAATTTATTTAGAAGTAATAAACTGATCATTAACAAAGTATGGCAATACCATAATTAACACATTAATATATTAATTAACAATTTGCTAATGCTTAGGGTATCAAAGCCACTTTACAATGATGAACAGGCCAACAATAAAATTCAGACAAAAAAAATTCCATCATAGAATAAAAAAAATAAATTTAATGCAGATATCTGTCTGGGGACAAGGTGTGCTTGCGTAAAAAAAAAAAAAAAAACTGCTTTTTGCCAGCCAGTATGATTGCACACATTTCAGGCACTGTCAAGTCAAACCTCATGAAAACTTGAATATAAATATAATAAACTGTGATTTATTACTTGTTCCCAGTTTCATGTTAAATTTTAGTACATTGAGACTGTAAATGCTGTTATTATTGTTTTTTTTTATATTAAAGCATAATTTGAGTTGGTATGTGCTTGTTTAAGGCAAAAGGCAAATGTGATGACTATGCTCATGGAGGCCCACAGAGTTCAAACAGCCCTTTTAGATTCCCATCGGCATCAATGGCTCCTTCCCCTGTGGCTCGACCTGCCAGTCCCATGACTGAAGGTAAGTATATTTAATATATGATAATGCCTAAGAAATTACCCATTAAACATATTATACTTATAAATGCAAAAATGTGTGCATCATTCATACTAAAATAGCTGTGTCTGCTTTCTTGGTCTTTTGCTTGCATCTTTCTGTACAACATTCAACTGTTTCCTCCATGTTTGAAACTAAATGTTTTATTCATGTTATTTTGGCAGTTAGTTGTTCATCATGAGACACTCATCTTTAGTATTTTTATGAGCCTAAAATCAACTGGAAATATTTTGGCATAGTCATGACTTATCAGATGTCTGTAATTATGTTACAATTCTAGGATGTGCACGGTCGTTGTTGTTACTAATGATGTAGTTATAGTTTTTTGGCTTATAGTGAGGAAATTATTTACTTATTCAAAAAGTATTTATTTATTCAACAGTATTTTCTGGTTCTCGAATCTCATTGGCTGACAGCCATGCAGTATTCTACTAGTATCAGCACTGTTCCCCAAGTGATACAAGTGTATCCCCAACTGCAGCGTTGGAGGAGTAGACTCACTGCAACTTGCAATTGGCCACATAATTTATGTTTTAACGGGAGAATGCAGTTAATTTATAAGGGTAGGGCCTATCTGAAAATGTACAATCAGCTTCTCATTGCCCATCATTTATGTTAAGATGCTTTGACACAATGTAGATTGTAAATGGATGAATTAATGGATTTATGAACGAACTAAAATAAGATTAACACTTTATAATTTACATTTATAGACATTAGTAAGCAGTTGATGAGTACAGCTACAGTGGGGGTATTCCATCTTAGCATGAGAAACACAAATATACAAATTGTGGCATGAAAACTGGTTGAAACGAGTGTGTCTCATTGTGAGACTTGAAAGCTTGAACTCATTCTGAATGATCTTAAAAACCACCAACTATTCTTAAATAACTAGTGGTATAGTGGTATGTCCTGAACAGTCATGGTATAAGACTCAGGGTTCTTTTCACACATTTTAATGATGAATTCAGTCAGTACAAATATGCAATCACTGGAGTTAGGCAGAAAACACCACAGCAGTACAACAACTGAAGAGCAAGAAAGAATCTGAGAGAGTGAGATGGAGCAATGGTTCCGCCATGTTGCCATTGCATGCGAACTTGCTACCGTAAACAGAAGCTTACAACATTAGTCCTGCTTCCAAGTTCTTCTGATTGGTCCACTGCTCTGGAAATGACAGTATGACAAATGAGCATTTCTGTGAGTTAAAGTTGTTTTACCTTGTTTTTAGAAATTGTTTTATCTTCACTAGTCATCTATCAAAATGCATAACAGGAAAAGATGAGTGTATAACAGTCATGCATATCTGTCAAACAATGTAAATATAAGATACTGTCTCATCTTGTGTGCACATAAGTCAGTCTTTGAGTAAGTGAGTACCTTCTCTATGCACAGACGTAAAATTGAACATTTGTTGTTGACTGCACCTGCTTTTATTTTTTTCATTATTGTGTTAATTCTACATCACATGATGCTCTTCAGTTCTGTAGCTGATTGTGACAAAACAAACCCTGAACCTATTGAACCATGACCCTAAAACCGAGGTACATATTGAATCGCGCTTCCTGTGCAACGTTACACCCCTATAAAAACAAGTTTGTAAATAATACCTAATTTTGTAGTGAAAATTAATCATTAACAAAGTATGAAAATACAATTAAGCATATTATACATGTAATTATAAGTAAAAATACAGCATGTCTAGCTGTATATATATATATAAACTGCTATATGGCTTTCAATTCTTCTTCTAAAAAAGAACATAGCCTCTGTGTAGGGGCTAGAATGTAGGTGTTAAAGTGGAAGCGAAGCAGTCAGTGAAGTTTACATTAGATTTCCACTGTAATGAGAAATATATAATGTAACCATTTCGAAAAAAAAAAAAGAGGGTGTTTTATTTTAGCTTTTAGACCAAAGCTGCCGCCATCTTGAAATGCCGCAGCGTGTGACCGCACGGTGTTGGTTTCATTACTAAAGGTAAATAGATACAGTAGCAAAAGATGATTGGCTGATGGAGACTAGAAAGACAAATACAATTTACATAATCAAAAATTCCTGTCTTAAAGAAAAACTGCAGATTCAAGCTTGAACACGGCGTAATAGTCAACAGCAAGTGGAAAAATCAAAAAAAGCGGGCCTCTTTTAGGTTGAGTACTTAACCTAGTAACCGTACCCTGTCCACGACTTCATGCCTTACATTAATTTAAACGGTGATTGTTCATTGGATTTAAAATTTGTTATATTGAATTAGGAATATCAGGATATGCTCATTTGTTCTCTGTTACCCAAATGACGGTTAGAAAATAAACCGTAAACCAGTATAAACAAACTCATCCACCAACATCAGCATATTAAACCCAACAGAAATGGTAAAACCATGGCTCCACTTTTACAAATCCATGCTCCATACACTGAGTCATTTCTAAACGTTATGCCAAATTATATAATCTTCCATGCCATCATATTCATAACCAGTTTGCATTCCGTGCAACCACATTTTGTTGACATTTGCATGCTTATTTTACTGCCCCACAATTCCATTAACCCTCCTGTCGTGTTTGCATCATGCCCCTTACTTTAGTGTTTCCGGTCAAAATTGACTGGTCTGTTTTAACTGCTCTTATATTAGCACAAAAATAAATTTTCTCCACCAAATTTTTATTCAACATTCTTTAGCTGTGAACAATTAGACAGAATTAGACATAAAATAACTGCAATAAAAATAAAAATAGGCGCGAGTGAGTGAGTGAGTGAGTGAGTGAGTGAGTGAGTGAGTGAGTGAGTGGGTGGGTGAGTGAGTGGGTGGGGTGGGTGAGTGAGGGGGGTGAGTGAGTGAGTGGGTGGGTGAGTGGGTGAGTGAGTGGGTGGGTAAGTGGGTGGGTGAGTGAGTGAGTGAGTGAGTGGGTGGGTGGAGTGAGTGAGTGAGTGAGTGAGTGAGTGAGTGGGTAGGTGGGTGGGTGGGTTGAGTGAGTGAGTGGATGGGTGGGTTGAGTGAGTGAGTGGGTGGGTGGGTTGAGTGAGTGAGTGGTTAAGTGAGTGGGTGGAGTGGGTGGGTGAGTGAGTGGGTGAGGGGGGGTGGGTGAGTGAGTGGGTGGTGAGTGAGTGAGAGGTTGGGGGGATGAGTGAGTGAGTGGGGGGTGGGTGAGTGAGTGAGTGATTTGGGGTGGTGTGTATGGGGATGTTTTCTGTCTGATGGATGAATATAGACTGGATACCCATTCATTTCCTATGGCGGTCACTTTTGACACCACACGGGAACACCACAGGTGTAACAAGGTTGATGAAAACACTCAAAATTCAATTAAAGAGATGAACATCACTCTTATATGTTCAAATGCATAAAGTGGAGGATATCATGAGGCCTTGAGGCAATCAGATGTAAAGCACAATATTTATGAGCGATTTAAGTTGTAAATCAGATTTGACCCGAACATGACAGAAAGGTTAAAAACAGCATTGGGGCCTATTGGTACGCTAGTTGACAGTAATGAGTTTATCTATTACTAGTTATTATTTTGAGTGTGTTAAAGGGGCATTATAAATAAATGTAATAAAAACTAAATAATCCAGTAAAATTAAACATGTATACAAATATTAATACTTGAAAATTAAAAATATAATAAAATACAAAAAAGACAATAAATACATAAAGCCACCAGTAGACTGTTTGCTGAGTAAACATTGTTCAAATATGTATAGTATGCTACACTGTACTTTAAATTAGTAAAATATAGATATTTATTTATGTTGTGGAGGGCAAAAAAAAAAATCAGGTGTTGTTAATTTTGTTTAATGTCTGATAAAAAGTGTAATGTACATCCCCAGCATTTACGCATAATTCATAATAATTATGACAATATTGGTAAGATAGCACAAAAAAGATATATCATTTTAATATGATTTACTATTCAGGATTTAAATCTCTTTAATTTGAAGGAACTCAACATCTGGGTAAATATAAATCAAACAAATTTGTTTGCAGGTTATGCAGACATTGATGAAGTTAATGGCTAGCAGCAAACTTCCAGAAGTTGAAGACATTAGATTGAGCTGGAGTATCGTTTGGTATTATTTCGATACCGGTGCTAAATCGATACTTATAAAAAAATTTAATAGAACAATATAATTAAAGTAAACATCAATTCATATTTAATATATTTGAATTACATTAATATATTTTCTTTGATAATTTGTTGGTAAGCATGAATTTAAGATTTGCAATATGAAATTACATTAGCTTACTACTAACCTGTGAAAAGGCTGTGAGCAAAATACTGAACTCCTTTTTTCTAGGGTTGGGGCTTGTGACTATGTTTACATGGTTATCAGTAATCTAATGATTTGCCTTAATCTGAATAAGACAATAATATGATTAAGGTGTTTACATGAGTTGCTTTTTTTTTGCCCTCCCATTCATTTAAAATAATGTTTCTGAAAATATTCACAGTGTTTCCTAAAAAAACAATTATTCTGGAGTCATAATAAGTCATAAATCTTATTGTTTATTTCTTGAATAAAAGCAGTTTTTAATAAAAAAAAGAAAATTAAGGTCAGTATTAATAGCCTCCTTAAGAAATATTTACTGTATATGTTTTGATATACACAACAAATCAGTTACAAAATAATTTGACTAATTATTTCAATTTTCATAGTTAACTGAACAAGTCTTTAAATTACACTTTAATCTGAATAAAAGACTATAAAAAGGACGCAGCACCGTAATGACAGAGAGAGCGAGTGCAAGTGTCACCTAGAGCGCGCAGAGAGAGAGACCTCAGTCATATCTCCTCAGTTTGCCATCGATGGCTGATCTCGCTTCTTCGTGGCGTTTTGACACAAAAATACACGTTCAAATTTAGGGGGGCCAAGCTTGTTGACACAGGGACTGAAAAACAAAAAATATAACTTTTCAGTTATATATAGATTATTGTACATTTGGAAATAGATTATATACATTTATATTTCCACACCACCAATAATCACTGAATGCAGATTTGGCCTTAGGGGTAACCACAGAATGCATTGATGACCATAATTATATGTGGCATTCTCAGCCATTAGTTGGTATGATAATAAAATGCAATGTTTCTGTTCCTGCTGCTGTTTTTGTCACTATAAATGAGTGCAGTCCATTCATGGAGGTATGTAATACTATTGGTCTGACAACCATCTCCAAACGACAGTTGTTCAACGTACAGATGGCCTATGTTACCCCAGAGGTCAACAATGTCTGGACAGTACACAATTAGACTGTACTGAGCACTTTATGTGAAGAGCCAATGTGTTGTGTCGAGAGACTGCAGATATGGTCAAAATGCATCATATGGAACTGACTCCTTGACATAAAGCCAAAGCTGGTGATGGCACAGGAAACTGTAAAAGTGACAAAGGTGAGGTACAGGTAAAGAATAATCAGAAATCATCTCTAGTTTTGCATCACAAAATGTGAGGGTAGCTCACCACATTAAGATGTAATGGTATAGGTTATATATATATATACACACACACACGCACACACGCACGCACGCACACACACACACACACACACACACACACGCACACACACACACACACACACACACTGTATACACACTATATTGGTATTTTTTTCCAACAGGAATTGGAGGTCTTGGAGGAATTATTTATAAGTGTGTTCGAAAAAAAAAGTCAGAGCTTGGTTTATTGTCAGTCTCAAGCCATAATAATATCTACAGCAATATAAAAATAATAACAATAATATGTTATTATTGGTAAACTTCAAATGATCAATTGAGCACAAGCAACACTGTATTTAATATCTCTAATAGTAAAAAAATTATGGTTACAAATCATTATAAGTACAAGTATGCATATTCAAATCCAGGATACTCCACAGAGGGGAAAACTGATGTAATAGAGCTGACAACAAAAGCAGGAATATAGATCCAGTGGTTTTTTCTCAAATGTCCTCTGGCCCAAAATGTAAATTGCCTGTATGTAGTCAACCTAAAGAGATTAATGGAAAATAATTTTATTAGCCATTTGTGCACGAATGACCATGCAAAATGGTCCAGATCTGCCTCCTGACATTGACTATTTGCTCTACTGTCCTTTCAAATTCATCTTCCTCCATTTTAAAGCAAGCTTTGGGCAAAAACGAAAGATACACCCTCTTTTTTTTAAGTAGTTACATTTAATCATGTTTGTTATATATTTCATTACGGTGGAAATCTGTTTGCAAAATAATGTAAACTTCACTGACTGCTTCTCTTCCACTTTAATGTTGCACTTTCTTTTGCACTAATATAAACTTCACAATTTTGCTTGTCATTCACCATGCTGATATATATGCTGACCTGAATGATTCATTAGTTTTTTTGTGCTCCCTGTATTCATTTATTTGCAATATTTGATTTAAGAATTATGGGTGACGCAGTGGCGCAGTAGGTAGTACTGTTGCCTCACAGCAAGAAGGTCGCTGGTTCGAGCCTCTGCTGGGTCAGTTGGCATTTCTGTGTGGAGTTTGCATGTTCTCCCTGCGTTCACGTGGGTTTCCTCTGGGTGCTCCGGTTTCCCCCACAGTCCAAAGACATGTGTACAGGTGAATTGGGTAGTCTAAATTGTCCGTAGTGTGTGAATGTGTGTTTATGGATGTCTCCCAGTGATGGGTTGCGGCTGGAAGGGCATCCGCTGCGTAAAACATGCTGGCTAAGTTGGCGGTTATTCCGCTGTGGTGACCCCGGATTAATAAAGGGACTAAGCCGAAAAGAAAATGGATGAATGATTTAAGAATTATATGTATTTTGTGTTTTTTGGGCTGACAATAACCACACTCGCACATTTTTTAGGTGAGGAAGAGGTGCCGGAGCACACAGCCATCATTGCTGGTGTAGTGGCAGCTCTGATTCTTCTCGTGTTCTTGACCCTGTTGGCTGTTTATTATATTAACACACATCCAACAGTTGCTCCTCCATTCTACCTCATGCAGGTAAGCACACTATCTATCTAGCTATCTATCATGTTAAAATCAAACAGGACATCCTATTGAATTTCATAGTTTTCCATATCTGGACATAAGAAAACATTATATGTTCATTATATGTTCCTTGGGCTTAAAATGTGGAAAATGACACCTTGCATGAACAACGGTTAAAAACTTAGTATACGATTAAAAACATAGTATGTTTTAATTGCCTGTAGATCCAATTTTAGGTGCAATCATTTAAAATAATCCAAGGGGGGTCCTTGAATTATCCTTGGAAAATCCTTGTCCGTTGTTTGGTCCTCAGACCTAGTCAGATCTGCCCCTCTGACAGGACCAAACAACGGTAATATCCTGCCAACCCCAAGAAAGGTCATACTTGGGCCTTTGTAGTTGTCTGAGAGCTGTTTTGACAGCTATCACCTTTTATTCCTGCTGTTGGACAAGACCTCTTCCAACCTGGAAACCCAGGTACTTTACTTCTGACATGGCTAGATGATATTTTCAGGAGTTGGCGGTCAGTGCAGCCCAGCAGAGTTTGGACAGCATTCTTTGGAGTCTCTCCAGATCTTCCTCAGATGCCTCAGAGTGAATTTGTACATCATCAAGGTAGGCTTTAGCGTACGCTTCATGAAGTCTCAGCATGATGTCCATGAATCTCTGGAAGGTGTCTGGAACTACCATGATTGGGCCACCCAGTTATAGTGCTGTGACTGTAAGCATGACCTGGTCGATCTCCTGCACATGTTTTATCACTGTCTGATGAGCTGCTGGCTGCTTCTCCTAAGCATTCTTGGCCACATCAATGAGACCCCTTGATTGGCGTCCAAACAGGAATTTGAAGAGGGTGAATCTTGTGGAGGCTTGGGGAACCTCCCTTATTCCAAAGAGAACATACGGTAGGAGTAGGTCCCAGTATTTCTTGTCTTTGAATGCTACTCTTTGGAGGATTTGCTTTAAGGTCTGGTTAAATTTCTTAACGAGGCCATTGGTCTTGGGATGGTAGACGAAGGTGTGGATCTGTTTGGTGTTCAGCAGCCGGCAGAGGTCAGCCATTAGCCAGGACATGAATGGAGAACCGTGGTTTGTCAAGATCTCAGAGGGCATGCCTAACGGGCTGAAGTGCAGGAAAAGCTTGCTGACAATGACTCTGGGGGTGGCCTTCATGAGGCGTTCTGCTTCCAGGTCGGGGGTGACGTAGTCCATGATTATCAGGATGTGTTTGCACCCCCGACTGACTTTGGAACTAGCCCCATGAGCTCTGTCCCGATGCCCTCTAAGGGGACCCAAATGATTGGCAGCAGAATGAATGGATGGGGAGGTTTTCTGGGTGAAGTTAGCTGGCTGGTCAGGCAACTCTGGCAGAACCTCTTCACTTTAACCTACATGCTGGGCTAGTGAAACTGATCTCTGATTCGCTCAATGGTGTTTATCGCCCCTAAGTGACCTGCCAGCAGGATCATCCAGGATCGTTTCTGTCTTTGTCTTGGGGACTACCTATAGCTGTTCCCCCCCCTCCCCTACTGCTGGGTGACACAGTAAAGCACTAAAAATTGAGAAAGAGAATGGAGAGCAGGATAAACATCTTTTTCCTCTATTCTTTTTCTCCCAGCAGTACTAGGACCGGTAAGCCTTTCAGGATCCCCACCTCTACTGGCCAGGACTCAACTCCCATTGTGGTGTTCAACCCACGCGTAGCCACATAGCGAGTGTCACCATGAATGCAAGTTATTGGGAGTGATGTTTTTTTAAGTTACCCAGGGTTTTAGAACTTTCTCATGCACCAGAGTGACTGCACTTTCTGAATCCAACAGTGCACGGTTGCTCTGGTGTTGAATCTCCACGTTTTCCTCTGGGGATACTCAGGGTGCCTCCCAATGGATAATGCACCCTGCCAACCACTTCCTGACTGGAGGAGACATAATGGCTGTACTGGTATCCCATTAGTAAGCTGCATCCACCAGCTTGATGGTCAAGAACCGTTTTTGCAAGGCTCTCCAGGTGAACAAAAGACAGATGGCCCATTCCTTGATCAAAGCAACTACCATCTCCATCCGTGCTCATTTACTGAAAAGCTTGAACAAATGTGCTAAAAGTGTCACTTTAACTGGCTCCAGCATTTGTTCATATTAAAGAAAAATAATAATGTACACAATTGAATTTCCACATGTTCCTGATTTCACAGTTGACCACTACACAAGAAAGAAATATTTTAAATGGTTTTTACTTTATTTTCTTTCTTGCATTTGTTTTATACATTTAGTTTTAACATATTTCTTTACATATTTTAATTTTTTTTTACCTTCAATCTTGAAAAACAGCTTACATTTGAAAAACAGCTAACATAAATATACATTTAAATGGGTTTGTGTGCTGTGAAGTAAAAAAAAAAACACTACAAAAGGGGTGCCTTGCTTTCAAAAAGCAGGATGCTATAGGATGCTTTACAATAATATATTTGTGTATGTAAAAATACTAGTTAAAACCAAATTTTATGTTGTGGAAAAATATTAAGCAAAATCTTTATGAGAAGGAAAATCAAGAGAAACAAAAAAAAAAATCAAATTTAGTTGAAATTTTGCAGTTTTTTTCAATAACTTGTTTTAATTGAATTTAAATGTATTATCTTTTAAATCCTGAAGATGTTAGGTGATTAAACTCAAAAATTGTTTCGTTTATTTGGACGTGTGTGTGTGTGTGTGTGTGTTTACTTTAATTGTAAAATATTGTTTTTGTCTCATATTTATAGCGCCGTGGAAATAATTATTGGCCCTCCATGAAATTCGGAATCAAGGATGTCATTCCAGCTATGCTGAAGTTGATCTCGGGGGTTATGAAAAAGAAAACTTCATTGAGGCAGAGCAGTGCTGATGGTGCAGGACAGTCTTTCATTCTTTTTTTTTTTCATTTTTTTGCAGGGGATGGACTAAGTTTATGAACAAAGACACCTTTTATTAGGTGCAATTGGATACTTTAAACAAAATTATTGCAGTCTAATAGTGTACAGCATATCTTTTTTGTGTTCAGACGATAAAATATGTATAATACACACATGGATTTGACAGCACTTTTATTGAAATAACCTGCTTTTTGGTGATATAAAAGTTACCTGTTTAACATGATCAGATATCAGAAATTCTTGTGACCATATCCAAAGCAAAAACTACTCGATTGTCATTGTTAAACACCATTATGGTGTTGCATTGTGAATACGCAGTATGCTTACTGTAAAATAAAAAATAATAATAATAAAAAGGTTGTTTTCTTTGAAAAACACACAATTACTACACTATAAAAAGTGTTTCTACAGAAATGAAACATTACAATTAACCTTCCTGTCGTATTCGGGTCAAATCTGACCGATTTACAACTTAAATCACTCATAAATATTGTGTTTTACATCTGATTGCCTCAAGACCTTATGATATCCTCCACTCTATGCATTTAAACATATAAAAGTGATGATCATCTCTTTCATTGAATTTTGAGTGTTTTAGTCAACCTTGTTACACCTGTGGTTCCGGTCAAAAGTGACCGCCATAGGAAATGAATAGGTGTCCAGGGTATATTCATTCATCAGACAGAAAACATCCCCACACACACTGCCTAGTGGCTAATTCATATGAGATCAGTCCTACAAAATTATATGATTTTCAAAAGGAGGCATGGCACCCAACCCCACCCCTAAACCCAATCATCATAAACAAATTGTATAAAACTGTATGAATGAGTTCATACAAATTCATATGGATTAGCTAAACCAATAAGTAAGAATTGCCATGAAAGTGTTGGATCCTCCAACGTGAATCAACTTCCTGATAAAACAGTGTATCATATCTTCACACAGACTAGGTGTCTGTTATGTGAATCCATCTGTGTGTGTCTTTCTTTCTTTCTCTTTCTGTCTTTCTTTCTTGTCTTATTTTATTTGTTTTGTTTATTTATGTCTCTCTCTCTCTCTGGAAAGAAGCACAGAAGGAATCTTGTTTTCTTTTTTCTTCCTTTCTATCTTTCTTTCTTTCTTTCTTTCTTTCTGCGAACCTCCGTTCAGCCAATCTAGCAGGAGCACTTTTAGCTTAGCAACAATTAGTTCATTATATTAGACCGTTATTATCTTGCTCAAAAATGACAAAAGTATAACTAGTGCTAGTTCTGTGTCCATGCTCACCGTCTATACCCTTAGTCACTGTTTCCTATATTAGTACACTTGAAGGACTGAAAATTCGATCACTCGGAACACAGGAAAGGATAGCATTTTGTTTGTGCTTTGCTGGTTGATAAATCATTCAGAAGGATTAAAATTTCAATTTCTTTGGTCAGAAGATGTGATAGTTATTTTAGCGAGCTGTCTATTAGTAATGAAAAAGTATTTTGATTTCTGTCATAGTGTTCATTTTGTAATATATTTTCAGCACCTAATTTTTATTTCACTGCAGTTATGTTATGTCTAATTCTGTAAATTCATGTTAAACACTACTTTGAGACATTGTTCACAGCTAAAGAATGTTAAATAAAAATTTAGTGGAGAAAAATGATTTTTGTGCTAATCTAAGAGCAGTTAAAACAGACCGGTCAATTTTGACCGGGAACACTAAAGAAAGGGGCGGGATGTGAACACGACAGGAGGGTTAATACAGTAATATCACATCAAAACTGCAATTTACAAAATCTTACTAATACACCACCAAGACAGTTTAAGCATTTTCATGGTATTCAATCTTTACAATGTCTTTAAGTCCAGAAGTATTTACTGTACAGCAAAAAGAATAGTTTTCCCGTTATTTTAAGGAGTAGGTATATGATTGCCCTAGTGAAAAAAAAAAGAATAAATATATATATATATATATATATATATATATATATATATATATATATATATATATATATATATATATATATATATATATATACCCCTAAAGCTGTTTCAATTTAGCACATAACTAACTGCATAATTGATTAGTGATATTAAAGCATACTTTTGATATTACAAGTATATTAGAAATTAATTATGATTTGTCCTCAAAAGGCACAGGCAATTTAACATAAATATGCTAGTTTTGATTAGAATATGAAAATATATAATAATAATAATAACTATAATAACACATTTTATTTGAGGTGTCTTTCAAACCAATTAAAGTCGGTTGTAATAGCAATAATAATATAAGCAATAAAAAACAATAACTATAAAAGAAGCACCAGTTACAAACTGACAACAATAACATAATCATATTATAAAACAGTAATAATGAAGAACTAATATAGTGTGTTTGCAGTTGGGCTTTAAATTGGAAATCGATAAATTGAATCGAAATTGCTCAAGTTAGCTGGGAGACGATTCCAAAGACAAAGAGCAGATTGGCTAAAAGCTGTGTGACCCATGGTGGTTAAACAAGCAGGTTTGTGGGGGAGACCTTATGAAGAAGAACATACGATTTGAGAAGGAGGGTATGGTTCAATGAGATTTGAGAGGTAACATGAACCCTAATCTGAAGGGAAGGAGAAACAGAGAGTCATCAATAGATAATGAAAAATGTCAGGTCCCGGAAATACTTGAGTTCGTTTCTATAAGGAGAACTTCAGTCTTACTGCAGCTGAGTTTAAGAAAATCTGCAGAAAATCTGCAGAGAATAAAGTTTTAATTTTGTGGAGACAAATACAGTCAGGTGGAGGAATGGAGTCAGGTTTAGTGGATACATAAAGCTGCAAGTCATCAGCATAACAATGAAAGTTAATACCAAATTTAGAAAATATACCTATTCTCTATATGAATGAAGCAGGAGATTGATTAGCCTTGTCAGCCATAATTCAGACTTGTTCTGGTCATCTTCAGGGTGGGATGAGAGTTCTTGGGTCAGGTGGATAACTTCAAGTATCTTGGGGTTTTGTTCACAAGTGAGGGAAAGATGGAATAAGTGATTGACAGATGGATCAGTGCAGCAGTAATGTGGTCGATGTACTGGTCCCTAGTGGTTCCCTTAAGCCTGGTTTATAATTCTGCGTCAAGTGATCGGCCGCGCATTTACACTTCTGGGCGCTGTAGGTGTTTATGTCCCTCTGTCTCGAGTTTCTTCCCTGGTGTTTTGTTTTTCTGAACGCTACCTTAATGTACAAGTGGCTCAAACTCACTCATTTTGAGGCTGGAATCGGTGGACGTGCAAACATCTTTAATCATATAGTTAAGACAAAACAAGAGTCTCCATCTGGAGCTCCATCATGGGACTCGACACTTGTAAACACTCGCTGCATCAGGCTCGCATGTCTCTCACCTCCGCCCACACTCGTCAGTGCTACCAGCCGTCCAATCACAGAGCTTCAGCTTGATTTTTTGAGAGGTGCACGTCAGTGTCGCCGACGGCCACAGCGAGGGCTATGCGTCCATGCGTAGGCCTGCAATGTAGCATACGTGTGCGCTTGACGCAGAAGTATAAATCAGCCTTAAGAAGGAGCTCATCCAAAGACAAAGCTCTCAATTTACTGGTTAATCTACGCTTGTACTCTAAACCTATGGTCCTGAGTTTTAGGTTACGACCAAAGTACAAGATCTTGGATAGAAGCGACTAAAATGAGTTTCTATTGCAGGGTGCAACCTTAGAGATAGGGTGAGGAGCTCTGTCACTCGAAAGGAACTAGAGACAGGAAAAGCCAGTTGTGGTGGGTCTGACATCAATTTCGAATGCTTTCTTGGAGTCTACCTAGGGAGGTGATCTGGGCATTTACCTGGAGGAGGGCCCAGGAAAGACCCAGCACGCTGGACAGACTATATTTCTCGGCTTGTCTAGGAACGCCTTGGGATCCCCCGGAGGAGCTGGAGGAAGTGTCTGGGGTTCTCTCCTGGGACTGCTGCCTTCATGACCCTATAGCTATAGTCAGAATCAGAAAAGGCTTCATTGTCAAGTCCTCTTTTATGAAAAAGGTTTGATAAACATTATGCTACTGACAGAGTATAACTTATATTTAATCCAACATCTACTTTTATCACAATGATAAATGAAAAAAATCTATTTGTTACACATTTCAAATAATTAAAAACACAGCTTTACCTAATCACCAGAAATATTGAGTATAAAATTGATGAAAGTTGTGTCTTTCAATCACTATTTACTTCTAGGAAAAAAAAAACACTATTAAATGCCAAACCAAACACCTAAAAATACTCGAAATTGGAAAACCCACGTTAAGCGTGTGCATAATATTCTAAGGAAATACACAAATGAAAAACAATTTTAAGAGCCAAGGTTTTGGAATCCCACATATAACATAGAAATACCAATTGTAATCAAGAGAGAGAGAGAAAAAACAAGCAAAAAAATAATGCAAAAAATATTTAACATATTAACATGTACAGATAATACAAATATATTTACAAGGATTAAATTAATCAAATGAGGACAAATTGCATAGTAAAAATGAAATACAATAAACTTAGGAATACATATAAATATTTGTATAAATTATTCTAAAACATCAAATAGTAAACATACTAGTTGCCTTTTTGTTACAAGAGGTATTGATTAATATTTTTTTTGATCTTCTTGAATGTGCATCAGTGCACATCAGTGCAGTTGCTCTTCAGTGTTACGGCTTTCAGCAGAGACATTTACATCCCAATGAACTAAAAAATGAACTGAAACAGTTTAAATTTTCTAGAACTTTTTTGTAGCTGAAATTTTATGTTTTACACAGAGGATGCACTTCCAGCTGCAATCCAGTACTTGGAAACATCCATACACTCTCATTTACATACATACAGTACAGCCAATTTAGTTTATTCAATTCACATATACCCCTTACCTGAAAGAAATCAGCGTTAACAAGAGAACATGCAAACTCTACACAGAGCTACCTAGCTGGAACTTGAACCAGCGACCTTCTTGCTGTGAGGCAACAGTGCTAACCACTGAACCACCGTTGCCATATGTATACAACACCTAATAACATTTCTACATTACTGATTTAATAACACTTATCACCTAACATTGGCAATTAATGCTAATTCAGTATTTAACCCATTATCTACAATACAAACTCAAAATGAAAATAATCTAGTGTTGATGTATAAGTGTTACAGCAAACATATCTCATTAAAAACAAAACTATATTTTCATTATATGAATTGTTAAACAACCATTATCCATTAACTATGTATGCTAGCAATACACTGCATGAAATATTTTAGTAAGCAAAGCCTTGGATGCTATTTATGCTAATTGCTTCATATGACACAATCTCATATAGGCACATTTTGATTATTAGACTATTGTATGTATTTTAAACTCAATCAAATAAAACTGACAGGCTTAAATGATAAAGAAGACATAGAAATAATAAAGCATAGACACAAGCACTTGTTGCCTCTTCTTCAATTCTCTGTATTATGAGGAGAGGGAAGGGTCCATGCCTGCTTTTACTGTGCTTCTAGCTTGCCCCTCCATCTATTGGAATGTTTATGCATTACATCACTACAAAAACTGTTTTTTTTTTCTCTAAGCTGTTATATATGGTGGCCGAGAGAGTTTAACGCACTGCAATTTAAGAAACCACAAGCAATTACAAAAAAACACACCAGCAAATAAAGAAACGACCTTTATCAATTTGACAGCACACGTGTTGTAAATTGTTCACAACACAAACAACTGAAGAAATGCGCAGCAAATTGGTCACAACACACACAACTGTTTTTTTTATTTTATTTTATTTATGTCGTGTAATCATGATAAAAAAATAAATGAAAAATAACTTACCAGTCAAAGACCACCAATCACTTCACAGCAACAGTCATGGCATAATAATACATCCATATCTCAGCAGGGTCCGTCATGGTTTTGGGTCCCCTAGAAACATTTCCGTTGTGTTACGTGGATATTTGCAAGTGTTGTGCGTTTCTTCGGTTGTTTGTGTTGTGACCGATTTTCTGCACATTTCTTCAATTATTTGTGTTGTGACTGATATGCTGTGCGTTTCTTCAGTTGTTTGTGTTGTGACCGATTTGCTGTGTGTTTCTTCAGTTGTTTGTATTGTGACCGATTTGCAACACGTCTGCTGTCAAATTGATGAAGATCGTTTTTTTATTTGCTGGTGTTTTTTGTAATTGCATGTGCTTACTTAAATTGCAGTGTGTTAAGCTTTCTTGGCCACCGTAGTTATACCCATTACTCCCCACAGCATCAGATGTTGTTCTCAATATTCAAGACCAAATGTACTAAGAACAGTAATTACAGACAGGAACTGTTTTGATACTTCTTCTTCTTTGTTGTTTTATGGCGGTCGGCAACCAACGTTTAGAGGCATTACCGCCACCTACTATACTGGAGTTTGAGCCTGAGTTAACTACCTCCCAAAGAAAGGACAAAAAAAAAAAAACTATTAACATATAAAACTAAAACTTTTATCTTTTAAATTTTGTTAATTAATCCTGTTCTTTTAGTTTCTGCACTAAACTTTCATTGTTATCTGTTTTGATACATTCGGTTTTGTTTCCTTTTACCCAGTGGTGGTTCTAGGAGCCATTTGAGCTCCTCCTCCTGTGAGCTGTTTTAATGCATACACCCACCCCACCCCTAACCCCAACCCCCAGTGGCATCACTCGTAGAAGAAGTGCAAGAAGAAGGAGCTGGAGCTCAAGCTCCCCTTGCTGAAGCTCAGCTCTGCGCAAAGTGGCTCTGCAGTGAGCACCACTTGGAGTTTGAATGGCACCTTGGGCGAACCCCCCATATTCACCCCATTAAAAAATAAAATGAGACACTATGTGGTTGGAAAAAATGTAATTGACTCAAACAAACAATTCAAATAGCATGCAAACTGAAATTGTACTAATATTTCACTACATCTGGACCTATGTTGCCTTTTTGCTGCAAAGTCATCAATTATATCGTCATATAGTTCATTAAAGTAACCCAAACTCAGGGCATTGCTAGATATAAAGCCTCATCTCTCCCCTACCACAAATAAATATATTTATTTTTAAATATATCAATTTGTTTATATTTATTATAAAAAAACTATTATTATTATTTCTAACTAGAAAACAATGTAAAGACCCAACTGGAGTGATATGCTAGGATCACTTAAGAAATATTTTGCTGAATATTAGTTATACAGCTCTATAGAATATGTTGTCTTAAACTATAGAAAATTCTATAGAATATGTTGCAATAATTCTATAGAATATTTTGTCAATCTGTTGTCTTAGACCGAACATATGGCTGATAATTAATGTTAAGTCTTACCTACCTGACTTATTATCCCTCATTTCTACTTTATGTAAACAACCGGGATTCACACCGGGAGCAGGAAAGGCATGAGGTGCGCAGAAGTAGTTTTCTGCACGCATGCGTCAGTTTGCTTTCACCCTTTCAGTTTGCACATAGAGAGTAATAAACTTTCGATTACAAAAGACACCAAATGTTAATGGCCCCTAACAATCGATTCAATTAGCAATTGCCATACTGCCCATGCCTATACCAAATCCACCATACCAATAAATTCTGCCATCCACCATATTATATTTATATATTAAACTATTATAAAAGTTTACAGGTTGGAACTCTTTTAATACACTTAATTTAGTTTCCTTAGTACTAAATGTTCAGTTTTTTGTTTTAGTTTGTCTGACTCATCCTGCAACGGATTAATTTAGTCTGATATGAATGCATTAGAGGCCAATGATACCCACTAAAGTTCTTAGTTCCAGGGCACGGGGTGTCTGTGTGAAATGTTCATGTACTCAAAGTAAAGTCCCTGAGAAAGACCAGTCAATTCAGTAAGATTTCAAACTCTAGATGGCGGGTTCATGAACTTATAGGTGCATTCAGTTTTCTTTTTAGTCAATAAGAGGTTTTTCAACTATTAAAAGAGCATTGCACTTACATTACATAAAAGCACAGGCTTATGATAGTATAGGTTGCAACTGGCATGTCCTTGCTTGAGACACTGTACCTAACTAGGGTGCGGCAGATGCCATAACAGGAAGGAGAGCCAATTTTATCATATGGTCTTTGGTGGCCTACGGTCCTTCTGTGGTTGCTTGGGCAAAGGAGCTATTTCAAGTTCATCTCTTCCTCCAGGGAGCTGTGAAATTTCCTTAACTGTTTCAATATTGTCCAAATCCTCCTCTCCCTCGTGTGAGTTATTGGCAGGTATATCCACACACATCCACTGAAACAGTCATCATTCCTTTCAAATTCTGTTGCCTCCACAGCATATCTTTCAGATTGGGAATTGTCTTGACATTCACCCACTTTGAATGTTCACTAGATTAAAGTCATCCTCTTCATCATCTTCTACCTCTTCATCCACCTCTCTACTGATATTAGCTGACCTAATTTGTTTTCTCTTTGGTTTTACAGATGGAGTCCTTCCATTTCCAATGGTAAATGATCACCTGGTAATAAGAGACTTCTGTGCGTGACTTCTATTCTCCCTTTTCCATTATCAGGTCTTCATTCATAGATACGAACATCTCTACCTGCTTGTTTGACAACAACATGAATGAGATTCATTCCCAGTTATTTCTCAATTTTCCAGATCCTCTTCATCGTGAAGTTCTGGATTAACACACAATCACCGAAAGTTACAATAGCGCTTTTGACTTTGCAATCATAGTATTTCTTATTTCTCTGTGCAGCTTTATGAGCATTTTCTCTTACAATCATGTATGCTTCTTGCATTCCACTTTTCTATTGTTCCACATAATTTTTGTGACTGTCCCCATCTGCATCACCAGGAAGACTGAACAACGTGTCGACAGGCAATGGCGGAGAATGCCCAAACAATAGGTAAAATGGAGAGAAACTTGTCACTTCAGTGCGGGTGCAGTTGTAAGCAAACTTGAGTTTATTCAGAGAGTTCTTCAAATTGGTCTTGTCTTTGTGAGGATTTTAAGCATCTGAAGCACAGTTCGATTAAAAAGCTCTACCTGACCATTCTCCAGTGGGTGGTAAGGGGTTGTTTTGGAATCAACCACACTGCAATACTTGCTGAGTTGTGAAAACAGTAGATTTTCAAACTCACCTCCTTGATGATGGTGAATGCACATCAGAAAGCCAAACTTGAGGACATATTCATTAAATATCTTGTCTGCTACCACTTTGCCTGACTTTGAGGTGGTTGGATAAAATTGCACCAAGCATGTGATGTAATCCACTACCACTAAAATGTATTCATAACCACCTTTACATTTGTCTAGGTGGAGGAAGTTCACAGACACTAGTTCAGATGGATGTGTGGAGGTAATGCTTACAAAAGGTGTTCTAGTTTCACAGTTGGCCTTTGTTTGTTTTAAACACCCATCACATACTGTTCTGTCTCCCGCTGCATATATGGCCAAAAGAAGCGACCCCGAATCAAAGATGTAGACCTGTTGATGCCCTGATGTCCTATCTTGTTGTGCAACTCAGTTAGTGTTGTGATTTTATGTTCATTAGGTGTTACTCGTTGCTTTCTGTGTGCTGTCTTTCTCCATTGGATGTCGTGTTCATCTACCTCCATCTTGTCAATTTCCCTATCTAAACAACACTGTGTTTTCCTTGCCTTAGCAGTATTTAATCGTTAAATTAAAGTCAGCTAATTCTGCCACCCATCTACTTTTAGTTGCATTTAACTTTCCGGTGGTCAGTACTTATGTTAAAGGATTATTGTCACTGTAGGCTGTGAAAAAGGGGGCATGATACAGGTAGTCACGGAACCACTCAGCTATCACCTATTTCAGAGTAAGAAATTCCAATTTGACTAAGTAGAGGTTATAGCTTTTCTCAGATTTTGATAATGCCTTTGACCCATATGCTCCCCTTGTTAGAAGCATCTGTGTGTGATACAAATGGTTTAGAGAAATCTGGGAATGCAAGAACGGGGGTTGAATCAGGCAATCTACCAATTTTTCCAGAATTTAATGGGTCTCAGTCCATTCAACAGTGTATGCAACTACACTTACAGTTACAGGGTCCTTTTTTTTTCCTTCAGCAGTCACTTACCCTCCCAAGGTAATAAATGCAACCTGTTTGACCGTTGCCTGCCTGACAACTGTTCTTAATAAACTGCATGTGGATCCTCACCTCTGTTGTCCCAGAACCTTATATGACAGAAGACTCAGCCATGATATGTGAAGTGCATGATGCCATGTGTAGTTCATTAAAGTGGCATTGTAGTTCTTCAGCAATCTGCACAGGCTGAATTACTTCTGACTGTGGCAATTTGTGTGTGTTTGCAAATAGTTTTGCTTTGTATATTTTTTTATTTTATGTATGTGTTTTTACAAATACATAACAAGCACATGCCTGCGTGCACACACACACACACACACACACACACACACACACACACACACACACACACACACACACACACACACACATTTATTAGTTAAATCTTAATCCCAGGATCCTGGGACAGCTAGAAATACCTTATGTTGGCAGCCCATCAGTCTGAGACATGTATATTGGATAACATTTTTGAGAAGAATATTATCAAGCTAGACAAAAAATCTCCATGGAGGAACAGATATGACTGCTGCTGGAAACTGCTCTAGCACTATCTGAAGTCATATGACCTTCCTATCTTACTATCCGTCTGATCCATAGGTCTGATCCCCTTGCTCAGCCATAGCCTTTAATACGCTCTGCTTGTAGAGGCAGAGATAAATGGGGCGGGGGATGGGGATAAAGAGGAGGGAGAGACAGCAAGAGGGATGAGCCAAGTTTACACAACAAACGCACTACAGAAGAACATGATCATATTTTATTTTGGATAGAGTGAATCAGTAAACAATTGATTCACTCTATCCAAACAACAACAAAGAAAATATGCACTTTTGTGGACAAATGTGACTATACAGCTATCGCAAAAGGAGAGTGAAAGAGACAGAGCGCATACGCAAGAAGAAGCAGAAAAGGGATCATGGATTCTCTACTGAGATATGGCAACATTCTGTGCCAGACGGGGATTGCGTGAAAGATGTCTGAAGAGTATGACTGATGAGAAGTACCATGTCAAGAACTAGGAGGTTGGGAAGTGCTCAACGAAGATATGAATCAGGTGAGGTGTCTGGGGGTGGGTCCCACGTAGATCACTCAACTCAACAATTTTCTGAGAGAGAGAGAGAGAAAGAGAGAGAGAGAGATGCATTCATTTTAGAGTAAAATATATATGTAGTTTTGGTCAATATGAGTTACTTTCATGGTTGTTTGCAAGCAAGATTGTCTGTAAATATATTTTGTTGAAGATTACTTAAAGAATAGGGCACAAAGTCAGGCATACTTGTTTGCATGGCTATGCAATTATATGCACACATGTTTCTATTTCTATTTAATTTCAAAATTGATAATTCTGTGTAAAATTAACAGAATATTAGATATATATATTAACTCAAAATATCAAGATTTATCAGATATATTATCCTTTTTTTTCTTAACAGAGGCAAACATATATAGTAACAATGAAAGGGACAACACACTGCTCTGCAGTGTATGCTCACTGTATGTGTGTGCTCTCACTTCTTACTCATGTACACTTTAATAGGTCAAAAGCAAAGGACCAATTTCAAGTATGGGTAACCGCACTTGACAATACTCAATTTCAATCTGTCTTACATTAGAAGTATAACTTAAGCAATAAATTGTCTTTTCTGTGTTGTTTGAAAGTGTTTTAGGTTTTTTCAATTACATCAATTTAGTGGCTTATAGTGCAATTCTGCTTTTAAAGATCCTAATATCATATATTCATGATTAGTGCTTTTTCATTACTTTGTGGATTTATTGAACAGAACACAACCAACATTAATGTAGAAGATGTCATTAAAGCTCTAAGTGACAATTCAAATAGTGGTCTGACTCAGCAATATTAATGGGTGATTTAAGGAAAATATTTAAGTCAAGATTATGCTCAATATTATTGTTTACACACTGACTGAATATGTATATGTATCAGTTTCTAATATGCTGCCATTTTCGTCTTTAATATAGTCACACTCACTACCACAGCACATCTAAATTAGACAATGAAATCAGTAATTTGCCCCCAAAAAATAAATACTGGTTATGATACTTCTGATGATACCTCGAACTGTGTTTTTGTTTTAAATCTGAACATACCTGTCTCGAATACCTTTTCAGTACATTTATTCACTGCTTTACAATTTTGCTGTTGAAAAATAACAATATTCAAAGAAAATACATAATTTAGGATTATATCCACATGTTTTGTGAACTACTGAACCATAAAGTCTAGTTATCTAGTAAGTCTAGTAAGAATGTATAAGATATAGTGTACCTGATCACCGCAAGTGTTAAATGCCTCATGAATTAACACATGATATCAACGATTCATGTCATAAACATGGCAGATCGGCCACAGTGCTTGTACGTTCCTGATAAACAGACTCATGTGAAGGAGAGCAAATCTTAAACACATAAAGTACAGGGGTTGGACAATGAAACTGAAACACTGGCCAATTTAGTGTTGGAGGTTTCATGGCTAAATTTGACAAGCCTGTTGACCAATCTTCATTGCACATTCAAACAGTAAGCGCAGAGTGTGAAGGTTTAATTAGCAGAGTAACAGCACAGTTTTGCTTAAAATATTGCAATGCACACAATATTATGGGTGATATATCAGAATTCAAATACAAATTGTTGGTGCACATCTCACTGGTGCATCTGTGATCAAGACAACAAGTCTTTACAAAGATATATATATATAATATATATAACCAGACTGCTATAGCCAAACCTTAGGTCACTTGTGCCAATGCCAAACGTCGGTTTCAATGGTGTCAGCAGTGAAAATCTTAGGCTATGGACAATATGAGACATGTATTGTTTTCTGATGAGTCCACTTTCACTGTCTTTCCCACATCTGGGAGAGTTATGGTGTGGAGAATCCTCAAAGAAGTGTACCACCTGGACTACCATATGCCCAGAGTGAAGCATGGGGGTGGATCAGTGATAGTTTGGGCTGCAATATCATGGCATTCCCTAGGCCCTATATTTGTGTTAGATTTGTGCACCTCTGCCAATGGCTACTGAACCATTCTGGATACGGTTGGCTACCGAAACCTTTGTAACCAGTGTGTACTGGATCAAATCAGCATATGAATTTCGGTGCCTAATTTCGGTGACACTGGTGCTCGACAAGGACTTAAGAAAGGGGTGCATCAAAGGCACACATAGGTACGCGTTGTCATACCATCTCTAAAGATTTAATTCTAAACAACTTTGAGGAATACAGACAGGCGATGTCAGGCGTTTGTTCTTGTTGCTTATAGGGAACGGACACACGCAGTACAGTGCATTCGGTGAGCGAGATCGACTCTCTTCAGATCAAAACGCAGATCAACATGCCGATCAACACACGTTCATCAAATTTCTTCTAAAGCGTATTTTACAAGCAAGGATTCTGACACAACAACGTGAAGCAGATGATTTACAAAAGTTGCGTGTAAGGGGGAAACACGTCAAACTTAATGACACATTTGAAGACTCAAAGGCAGAGGAATGTCTCTGACATCATATGGCACTTTCAATGAGTACGTACATGGACACTAATGCTCTGATTTTAATATGATTCAGACACTACTCTGATTTAGAGTCTAGACTACCATGTAAACAGTGATTTTTGATAACCTTAAAAGGACCACAGACACCTGCTTTGCGAAATGCAGAGGTTTTTTCTTTCCATTTAACGTGCGGCATTAAATTCCATTACTTCCACCAGTCCCCGTGTCAACAAGCTTGTCCCCCCCCCCCCCCCTAAATTTGGAAGCGTATTTTGGTCGAAACGCCGCGGAGAAGCGAGATCAGCCATCGGTGGCAAACTGCGGAGATATGACTGAGGCCTCTCTCTGCGCGCTCCAGGTGACACTTGCACTCGCTCACTCGCTCTCTGTCATTACGGTGCTGCGCGCATTAGCTTAGTTCCCCGCATTCGTCAGAGGTTGATGCCCAAATGAGAAATGACACAGGTAATAGCGATTTTAACACTTTAAATATAGGAAGTGCTCTGCTATGCAGAGACCATTATTAATCAGAAATCTAGTGTACATTGTTAGGAAATGCAGTATTGAATTTACAAACAGTCGGCAAGCACCAAAGAACAGAAGTAACACATTGATCAAATGTAGTTTTCAGTCACGCTCATGTGTCATGTTCAACTCGTTCAGTTTTGCTTTCATTTTTTTTTTTTTTTCATCTTCAACACCTAATTTTATTTACAACACATTTTTAAAAATAATAGTTTAACTAACTAATTTCTAACATCTACTTTTTTTTATCTTCCCCATGGTTAGTCAGTGCATAACATCTTACTAATTATTTTGCAAGACAGTTGTATTCAGACAAGTGCCTTTAAGTATTTTATAGAATTTTATTCAGATTAAGTGTAATTTAAAGACTTAATCAGTTAACTACGAAAGTTAAATTAATTAGTCAAATTATTTTGTAACTGATTTGTTGTGTATATCAAGAAATATACAGTAAATATTTCTTAAGGAGGCTATTAATACTGACCTTAGTTTTTTTATTATTCAAGAAATAAACAATAAGATATACAATTTAAAATGACTCCAGAATAATAATTTTTTTAGGAAACACAGAAAATTTTCAGAAACATTATTTTAACTGAATGGGAGGGCAAAAAAAACAACTCATGTAAACACCTTGATCATATTATTGTCTTATTCAGATTAAGGCAAATCATTAGATTACTGATAACCATGTAAACATAGTCACAAGCCCCAACCCTAGAAAAAAGGAGTTCAGTATTTTGATGAAAGCCTTTTTACAGGTTAGTGGTAACCTAATGTAATTTCATAATGCAAATCTTAAATTCATGCTAACCAACAAATTATCAAAGGAAATATAATAATGCAATTCAAATATATAAAATATGAATTGATGTTTACTTTAAACTTTAATTATATTGTTCTATTAAAAAAATTATTTAAAAGATTTTGTCAAGTAAAAGATTTTTTTAGAGTCATCCACCATAATTTTGTGGCTCAAAAGTATCGATTTAGTACTGGTATCGAAATAATCCTAAACAATACCCAACCCTAATTCTGGAGGACCATGTGCAACCAATGCTTCAAACACTGTATTCTGAAGACGGTGTGGTATATCAGGATGATAATGAACCAATACACATAGCAAGACTGGTGACAGAGTCGTTTGATGTACATGAAAGTGACCACTATGTTTATATTATTGTTATCGAAAACCAAGCATTCCTGTTTCATTGTCCAACCCATGTAAATGCATTAACAAATGGATACAGAAAACACGAATCCCAGGGCATTTCTGGACAAACCATCCACATCAGTGATCTACAGCAGTGGTTCTCAAACTGGGGGTCGCGACCCCTGCCGTGGTCGCAGAATAATTTCAAGGGGTCGCGAGAGTGATTTAAAAATTGTGTAATTTTCAGTGATTATAATAAATCTTTTTCAGTATTACAAGTGAAAGCTAATATTTTCAGATTTTTTTTAAATATATTACTGATTCATAAAGTATTTAGGACACATTCAGGCTGAATGCATCTTTGTACTTGGAACGCAGCGCTCAGGAACAGTTTAAAACTGTTGTCATGTCAACTTGCCGCAGTAAACACAGCACAGTTATCGTTAACAGATTCATTAATGAATTCATGTCAAGCAGTACGTGCAGGGCCGGTGAGCGGTTCGTCTGTAATATCTTTTGGTCACTCAATTATGTTATAAAAATGTATTTTCTTGTGATAATGGGATTTCATTGAGACATATTTTCCTCACGCATGCATATATATTTTTTTGCTTGATAGTTTTGATTATTGATTTCAAATGCAATAAATCTGTTTATAAAACTTGTAGTAACATAGCGATAATTGGTGGGTGCCACTAAATTTTGGCTGGTGCACCTACATTTTTAAAGTTAGAAGCACCAGTGTTACCAAGCAAAAATGTTAATTTCGAGCCCTGTAATGTATAGTAAATATAGTTAAAATATAGTGAACAGCCTAAAAAAAAGCTATTTTATTGTTTGTATATGCTTTGGTAGTGGGGGGTCGCGAGTTCTTGACGATCTTACAATGGGGGTCGCTGGTTTAAAAGTTTGAGAACCACTGATCTACAGTATGGCTTAGTGATGGTCTTTTAATCAAGTTATCAAGTTACATTACATTCCAGGATCAGACTATGCACATTTGTATTTTTTCTTATAACATTGAAAACTCCCTAAATAGCAGCCTGTACTCATCATTTAAAAGTGTAAATGGGCTATTTAATTTTTTTAGTCATGATTATGACTAAAACAGTGTGCTTTTTAGTGACATTTTGCCATTGAGATGACCAAGGAAAAGTGTCCCATTTGACCTGAATTCACCCTAATACATAAAGCCACACGGTGCACTTTACGCCATCTCCCCAAAGATTTAACATTAGTTGAGTGTCACTGAACTAAATAGCCTGTTGGTAAAGCACGTCTATCAATTACACCAGTACATATTCTTGTAATGAAAAGTAGGTAAGGTTACTGGTGCTACAAAGTAACAAAACATAATTTGGCTATTTCAGTACCACAACGGATTGATAGCATATTACATTTTGATCACAAATACGCAGCACTGTGTGACATCACATGGAACCTATGGTTATACACACTTATTTTTATTTGTTTATTTATATTTATTTATTTATTTATTTGGGATGGTTCGTTTCGCTGTGGTGACCCCAGATCAATAAAGGGAATAAGCCGAAAAGAAAATGAATGAATTAATAAATATTTGGGTAATATTTGGGTGAATGTCCACAAATAGATAGCCATACAAACTGGAGAGATTCAAGTTATTTTCATATTGCCATTATTTTACAATTTTGTGTAGGATGGCGGCCTCTGGTGGTTTAAAAAATGACTGAGCATGAATTGAATTTGCAACGGTATGAGAAAATACTTTTCAAGATATCAAAAATCGGTTGACAATATAATTTTATATATACTGTTAGGATCCTTGGATGTATAAACATTTTTCATTCATTCATACATTGATTTTCCTTTGTCTTAGTCTCTTTATTCATTAGAGGTAGCCCCATATTTGTTGAAAAATGCAGCGGCATTCCTGGAAAAGCATATTGTCTCAAAATCTCGATGTACTTTTCAGCATCAATGGTGCCATCATAGAAGTGCACGTTACCTGTGACAAGAGCACTGACACAACTCAATACCATGACAGACCCTGATTTTTGTACTTGTTGCTGGTAACAGTCTGGGTGTTCCTTTTCTTCTTTGGTTTGGAGCACAAAGTATCCATTTCTTTCAAAAAATACCTAAAATACTAATTCATCTGACCACAGTACACATTTCCATTTTGTGATAGTCAATCCCATAAGCCTCCAAGTCCAGAGAAGTCAATGGCACTTCTGGATACTGTTAACATAGGGCTTTCTTTTGGCACAGTACAGTTTTAACTGGCTTTTGTGGAT
Organism: Danio aesculapii; assembly: GCF_903798145.1. Lineage (NCBI taxonomy): Eukaryota > Metazoa > Chordata > Actinopteri > Cypriniformes > Danionidae > Danio > Danio aesculapii. The sequence goes on from NC_079446.1 coordinate 16,973,157, forward strand.
GTAACTACATATTGTGGTACTCCTCGTCAAAGGTTTGCCAAAGTAGTTCTGAGCCTATATGGTGATACTGCTTATAGATGAATAACGGTTCTTGATGCAGTGCCACCTGAGGGATCGGAGATCATGGTTGTTCAGGCTTGTGCCTTGTCCTTTACATACTGAAATTCCTCCAGATTCATTGAATCTTTTAATTTTAATTATGCACTGCTGAAAGAAAAATATTAAAATGTCTGTGATCTTTGGCCCATCTTTGCTCCTAAAGGACTAGACTTTTCTTGGAGGCTGCTTTTGTACCAAATCATAATTGTCAAAATGTCAAAATCACCTGTTGAAATCCCCTGTTTCAAATCACATGATGATTTAATCAATTTATATGATAACTCTCCCTAAATTTCTTCTGTCCCAACTTTTTTTGAAATGTGTTGCAAGCTGCTAAATTGGAATTCATGTTTATTAAAAGAAAATCTATAAAAATCACAAGGAACATATTAAATAATGTTTGTTGTATTATGTGCAATGAAATACTTCCAACTTCAAATTCCAGCATTTTTCAAGCACTTTCAAGAGACATTTTTATTCTTTTCCAGCACCTAACAACCACGGTAATTTACGTTTATATATGCTGTATGTACTTTTTTACATTTAAATGCACTGTGCTATTTAAGAAAACATAATATGACATTTCAACTTAAATTGTTGAATACCTTGGAGCATAGATTTATTGGGATAGTTCACCAAAAAAAGTTGTTATTGGATGAAGTATCTTTTTAAGTTTGGTCTCTTTCTACCTAAAGTTTATATCTCAAAAAATGAGCTTACAGTCAGATTTTGTTTGGATGTAGTCCCAAACTTTCAGTTTACCAGTGATTCATGATATTTCATGTGCATCACTATTCAAAATTCATGTAACAAATTTAATCCGAGTCCGAGAATATACTTGCTGCAAATTAATGAACTGTTCTTATGTCAACAATTTTGAAAATCAGTCACCAAATATGGAAACCATAAATTGTAAGCTTTCATCAATATTTCTTTTTATTATTGTCAATATTACTTTAGGTTAGGACTAAGGTACTGTTGTAACTGTATTCAAATATCCCACTTGTAAAATGGTGACAGTCTGCGGGACAGGCCAGCACTTTCATCTAATGCTTGGATGGGATGCGCTGTAGAGGAGTGGCAGATTCACTACCACTGCAATGCTCAGACCTGGCAGAGTGCTAACTACAATGAAGGCGATGTGAGGGCTGTGAGGGTATGCACTAATCACAAGCAATACATCACACTAGATGCCCAATGAAATGCCCAGGGATAATGGAAGTTAAAAACTTTGAAACACTGCCGCTGATTGCACTGCCACATCATTGGAATGCACATGTTTCAGCTGCTGCTGCTTTCTTACTATGCAGAGTGGCATCTCTGAAGCAAGAATCTGAGTGACTGCATAAATTCCACTTAAATACCCATATATATGGGAGTGGTCTCAAATGCAGATTACACTTTCCAATTTTCGTTGGCTCTTTTTAAACAAAGTCAGAGATGTTAGTCTCCTAATGCCTAGTTCACACTACAGGATTTTAAGCTGGAAAATTTGCGAGGGTTCGGCACTCATCGGTCTTTATGTGTGAACTACTGAACGATGCATCAAAAAGGCTTGCTGATGTGTTGCTGACACATCACAGATAAAAACCCAATATCTAGCATTCTAAATATTCAAGACCAGTTGACTGACTCGACCCCATTGGTCAGTAGTGACAGGCTGCAGCCAATGAGAGAGCAAGTCATGAGCTAAATTAACGTTGTGCTCAAGAGCTCAACAGAAATATCTGTTATTGGCCACTCGCTTCACCCGGCGTTTACACAGACACGAGAGCATATTAAAGTCAAATTTATCTGCTGAACCATCCAGGGCCCCATTTCAGAAAGGAGGTTAAGTTAAAACTCAGTATGAGTATGTTAACTCTGAAATTAGAGAAACTCTGGGTTTTCTGTTTCAAAATAGCAGGTTTGTCAAACTCGAGAATGCAGGGTAAGTCAAGTCTGTTTCTGAAAGAGAGGTAACTTTAACTCAGAGTCAGTTACCGTGGTAACTTACTCTGTGAACCTAACCTGGTCAGGAGCAGATTTTATTCTCTAAACTCTGAGTTTCTGTCGGTCTCCTCTCCTTTTTAAAGACGAAGCAGTATTTCTCACCTTAGCCTTAAGTTTCCACCCACCTATTTTAATGCTCGTTTTGGATGTGCACATAAAAAAATCAGTTGATGGAAACGCCAAGATGCACATAACTTTTGAAAATAGGCATAAAAGACATATGCACATAACAAATAAGAAAAGATTGGCACAGCTTCTCCTACCGCAGTAAATTCTGTTTTTACTGTTGATATTTGGCGCCAGTTAATCAGAAAGAATGATTTTGATCTCTTTGACTCGTTGGATGGAAACACTGCTTTATTAGCACATTTTTTTGTGATATTCCAGTCTTTTGCACATGAATTTAATTAGAATTTTTGGATGGAAACAGCTATTGCCTACATTTTAGTCACACAAAGAACAAAGTCACATACGAAAATTGCTTGTCCTTTTTTGATGAATAATTAGCCTAAATTCACTGACCTTCGACAGGAACATGTACTGTAACTATATTAATTAGAATATTATTCGTTCTAAAAATATTTTTAGTACTGCTCACTAAATGTCATATCAACGTCTATCACTTGATCAATAAAAAAGGCAGACACACAAGTGCACATTTAAATCTATTAAAAACTCAATTTTAACTTAGAGATCAACTCAAAATCAACTTAGAGATCAAGTTTAAACTCCGAGTTGGTTGAACCTCCTTACTGAAACAGGCCAGAGATATAAGCGATTGATCTACTGACACTTCAGCCAATTGATGCTTTCAATTGCTCCCTTGAATGCGTTCGGAAAGATTTCAAATGTTGTTTGTCAGCATCCACGCTTACGTTTCACCTAGCATTTCTGAACAACTCTCTATCTACATTACACAGCTGAAAATGCACATCACATGACCACACACAAACACACTGGCATGCACTGCAGCGTGCTTTGAGCACACCTACCTGTGCGAGACTGCAGTCATCCCAGTCGCTGTGCACGTCGGACTGTTCAAGGATCTACCGCTTGATCTAATCTCACTATATTTCTTAACCGTGATATTTAATTCATCTTATTGTCTATATCTAACAACAAATTCCCTGATATTGGTCTTTTAAATCTATTACTTGTTCTCAGGTAACATGTTTTGGCTGAGTGCAAAGTTAATATATTAATTAATGTAACCACAGACACGGATTCTGCATATTGACTGATTGCCTGCCTTTATTTCCTGTATTGTATAAACCTATTGTACGTTATACTTTTATAATGGCCATTATTTATTATTAAAACTGATATTCAGCAAAAGAGAAAAAGGGTATGTTTTGTATTTTCAATGATAATCAAAGGAGACAGTTATGTTATCGGCTCCGTTTTGTTATAAATATGCATGAAGATGACGGTCATATAAATATGCAGCTACACAATGCCGCAACATTTTTGGTGTTTATGAAGTTGTTAATATCAAAATGAAAATAGGCAGTTCCTTATACCATGTTTTCATTTTATTGTAAAGAAAGCAACGTAGCCAGGGTATGTGAATGAGGTTATAAAATACACGGTTCCCTTTAAAGATTTACTCGACGTGTCCTCGGGAGTTTGAATTCCATATCAAAGTTGCAAAGTCTGAACTTACGAGGAGAGGCTGCAAGACTGAACTGTGTGTAGACTACTTAATATTGAGGAAAATCCCCAATCAGATGCGAATGTCTGCAGCCCCGCCTCTGTTTTCAGATGTTTTCCCCCATCCACACTGACACAGAGCCGCACAATTTTAGAATGAAAAGGCCATTTCAGCGTTTGCAAATCGCTCAGTTTTCGGCGCTCGAAAACTCCGGCGTAGTGTGGATGGATGGCACAACCATAGCAAAACTTATGCGTTTTAAAACTAAAACATATTAGTGTAAACGGGGCCTTAAAGACACAATCAAGTCATGCAGTCTGAAAGCCACAGTGAAGTGCTGATATTTAAAGCCATGTAGTGTGAAATAGGCTTAAGTGGAATCCCCAATCTCGTCAGTCACATTGTAATGCATAGTGACCTACTGAAAGGTCATGGCAAGGTCTGTGAATACTTGTTTATTTCAAATAAACATAATTCAGGTTGACGTTGTGAATTATTGTTTGTATAATATTGCGTGTGCACTGTCAATAGTTTAATGTTTCCCTGTTTTTTTCCACCACAATCAGAAAAGTTGTGTTAATGTTGAATGATGTTGAATCTACAAAAGCATCTGCAGTGTGATGTGTGCAGTATTAAATTGTATGACTATATAGAATACTACATAAGTTACATTGCAAACCAGTAAAGTAGTATTGCATTTAAACTGCATTCTGTTTAATATGCCTTGATGCAAGCCAATGGCCTTAAAATGCAATAAACATGCGTTTTAAAGGAGTGGTCAGTTTGTAGGAATATATTCTGTGGTCTATATTAGATTCTTAAGTTTATAGCCTTTCATGAAGGAAAGCAAAAGAGACAGTTAGGTCTCTGACTTTAAAATGAGCTGACAGAGATACAAAGCAAGTCAACCAGAGAGAGAGAGAGGGAGGAAGAAAGAGAAGGGGAGGGAGAGAGGGAGATGGGGGGATTTGAAGGGAGGGATGGAAGGAGTCAGGGAGAGAGAGAGAGGGAGGAGGAAATATAGAAATAGAGAGCGGGAGGGAGAGAGAGGTGTGCATGTACTGTATGAAAAGAGCTCATTATATTAGCAGCAGGACTGACTGACTGGACTGGGGATTGGTAAAGAGGTGGAGAGAGGGACAGAGCCATGGAATGGAGGAGGTCAATCACGTGTCTGCATGGAAATGTTCACACTGAGCTGACAGATTTAAAGACTGATGCTTTGTGACAAACTAGAAAATAGAACGTTCAACTCCACAATTGATGAGAGAAACAAAGCAAGCGGACATAGGAAGACTCATAATTTCTTGATAATACTGATATGACCTGCTTGCATCTAACAGAACAGCCAGAGAAGAGGGACCCGCACACTCTGGTTCTGTCCACTCTGGCACTTGAGGTTACTCCTCGTGAATGAAGAATTTTGCCAAAAGGGAGAAGCTCTGAATCATTGTGCAGACAACATCAAGAATCCTTGACCTTGTTGCATTAAAATATTGATTAGTTGGTTGCAGAATTTCATCCACAAAGTGTAGCTGGATCTAAAACAAGTTTGTAGGTTTTTTTTTATCATGAGGTATCTTGGGTGATTACTAATATATGTGTAAAGAGCCACGGACCAGCAGGGATGAGATCGATCTAAATCTTCTTAGGATTTCTACTACTAGCTCCTGGATAAACCAATACAGTACATTGGAGTGGATGGCCAAGATCTAGGCTAATTTAATTTTGGCTTGTTGATCTCCAAGGAAGTAAGAGAAGAGAAGAGTTCTTATGTTTTTGAGGAGGTTAGGACATTCATCAATGTGGTGGTGGCACTGTACATTTTGTCAGGCCAATAATGTGCTCAGTAAAGCGGCACATATCCGGAGTCCCATCTCCAATGGGTAAAGATTGGTGCTTTGAGTTTTCATTGGGAGTGGATTGCAGCAATCCAGAACCACGCTGCATATGGTTGGTGATTCTTAGGAACTCCAGTGTCCTGCCTTGCTGTACTCCAAAGGTCTCTGGAACTGGCATGATTCATTGGGATCTAAAAATGGTAAGAAATCAAATATGTGATCTGAAGCAATTTAATTGTCACTTTATGTTTTTCTTTCTTCTCAAAGTATATTTTGTTTTCTGAGATCACAAAATGGCATGTCACATTAGTGAATAGCTATTTGTACTTGTGTGAGTCTAGCAAGTCTTTAATACAGTGGGTACTGAATGTGTTGCATTAGTCTTTGGCATGTGACAGTCATGTACTGTATATTGTCAGGTGAATGTATCATGTTTTCGCTTGCTATATAGATTTTAAAATTGGGAATGTCAGATAAGCCTGTACTTACTGTGTTAGAAGAGCTTGGAGATGACAAGTGAAGGGAAAAAGATTCAGAGTGGCAACTGTATTGGTAGTTAGCAGTTGTGTGTTAGATATACACTGTAATTGTTAGTGGGAGTGACTATGTAGACTACTTGTTTTGTTCTATGCATTTACTAGCCAGTAAATGCACTGCTTTGAAGAATAAAAGTAAAAAATACATAAAATAGTAAAATATAATTAGATTTGTTTGCTTTTGTAATGTGTGCCTCTGAAAAAAAGATTCAAATACCTGAAAGCTATAGTGGAATAAGCAACATAAATGTGACTTAAATGTGCTCTTGTTTTTTACTTATTTAGTCATGTTGGTATCATCAGTGTTGTGATTAAATGGTTATTTTAATGTAAGAGTAAATAAATCTCTGATAAGATCTGTTGTTCCATTAAACATTAGTCAATCCATTAATCCCTAATTTCTAAAGCATTTTTAAAAACCTGACACACCAAAGCACTGAACACGGAACACAAAAATCATAATGTCAATCAATAAAAATACTTAAAACACAAAAACTGTAAAAACTGTGCATGGAAATGTCTGTCAGCACTTTGCAATTATTTTGGATAAAAAGAGAAACAGAATTGTTTGTGAGAAAGCAGAGATGCTACTGTTGATCAATAACAATATCCCACTAATGCTTTCACAAATATAATAGATTGGAAATCTATCTATATATCTATCTACAATTTTTGACTGACAATGAGAACTAACTCAACCTACATCAATGGTTAGACAGTATTAAGTTCCATTCACATATCACATCTGAAACAGTTAGGTTCATTGCTTCCTTCAATAATGCTCGCAAGTGGCATCTGCCATTGCTAGACAACCCTCAACCATTCTCACAGAGGATGACAAACTGACAAATCATTGCTGCAGCTCTGATGAACTTTTATTTATAGAGGGGATTAAAAAGCACTACAGTGTTTGGGTGTGATGCGTTTGTCTGAGGTAATTAGTCTATTATTATTATTACTGAAATGTGTATATTCCATACAATGTTTGACGCTGATCAGTTAGTTCTAGCTACATGACTGTCTGTGCACTTGCAGCATACTGAAAGTTTGAGAAGCTTTTAAATAGATGTTAAATAGTCACACTGCATGCTCCCTATTTGAGGAGATGTAGAGTTGTGTATAGTCTGCATAGCAGTGTAAACTATGTTTTTTTTTTTTAATAATATCATCTAGCGGTAACAGGTATACATATATAGAAATATATGTAAATAAATATAAATATAAAAATCAAATAGCCAAGAACTGACTTTTGGGGTACCCTACAGTGTACTTTTGTATTCAATGCCCTTTCTTTAACTGAAAAAAAAAAACAAACAAACAAAAAAACATTTAAAACATTCTGATAGATAAGACCTGAACTAAACCAATGCAGTTCGAGCAATAGCACACAATTTTCAAGCTTATCTAGGAGAATGTTATGATCAATAGTTTATAATGCAGCACTAACATCCAACAACACTAACAGAAAAAAGCAAGCATGATCAGATGGTAAAAGCGGGTCATTTGTAGCACTGATGAGTGCCGTTCAGTGTTATCAAATGCTCTAAATCCTGAGTGTAATTTCTCAAAAATATTGTTTCTTTCTCACACATTCAGCTCCTCTAGGGTTGGGTGCCATGGCATAGGTGTGGCTGAGATGAAACCTGTATGCATTTCCCAATTGCTGTGCTCCCACAAGTTATTGAGAGAGTCTGCTGGATTCATTATATGAAAGTTTTGAGTTTGATTGCTGAGGAAGCCCATCTCAAGCTCTGGACTATCAACTGATGCTGTTTAGAGCATGCTCTTCTCTGAGACTCTTGTCATGAAGAAATCATAGACAATAAGGTGAAGTTTCAACTCTTGGTGCATTAATAATGCGTTCTACTTAGTCAACTGTCTGGTTGGTTCAGTGGCAGAGTTGTCTCCCTCCACTCTCAAGGATTTGTGTTTTGGGAAACACCCACTTATTAAATGACTTATTAAATGAAGGAACCTTGAAGCTGTGGCCTGCCTGGGAGTTAAAAGTCCCTATCTCTTATGCTGGTTAACTCTCTTAAGACTGTGGGAGACCACAACATTTGGACTTTGCACACAGAAAGGTGAAAGCCTTTCAGTACTCTAGAGCGGGATATGTCACCAAGGTGCTTAAAACATTTGAACAATTGTGAGCGTGTGGATGTAGAACAGTATGTCTGCTAATCTGGAAATTGACTCTCCAAGACCTAAGTGCTGATGTATCAGCTATTATCACAATTTCATACAGGCACTGAATGACAAAGTGGCCATTCTCATTCCCAGAGTTCCAAAACTGCTGATGCACTGCAAGTTCTCTTGTTTAGGGAATCTCTCAGATTACACATCCAAACATGATTCCCTGAGAGTGAACAAGGAACTTCATTGAATTGCCATACTTCTTGCATATCTGTGAACGATTTGCTTCCTAGCAGAAACTAGTGTTGCTTGGTTCAGGTATACTTTACAGTCTCCAGGGTATGACGTCTTTCAAACCACATAATGCAATGTTGTCATGTTCCACCACACCAGTGAGATAGTTTCTAACGTGATGAATATGATAGTAAAAGTAAGAGCATGATGCTTCAGGTCAATGAAAAAAAAGAGAGTACATAGTTTTATGTAACTTGCTGTCATTGCAGATAGTTCATAGACTTTGATTATTGAGTATTTTAGAATGAGGGGATAATTGCTCCACAGTCTTGTATTGCTGTAAATAAACCTAAATATCAATGCAAACATGTAGTGATATTATTGCTGTTGGTGAACAACCATTAAATCCAAAGGAGTTAGCTTATGGATAGCCATTGCAATAATAATACATTGTATTGCCTTACCTTCATATTAGTGCTGTTAACAGTTTAAAAAGAATTTGTAGTCTTTCTCAAGCCTTGATTTTAAGGTCAATTAATTAATTTGTATATGTCAGTTGACCTCTCTAAAGTAGGCATATCATTGAGGTAGTGCGAAAACACATACATTTCAACTGCAGTCATCAATGTGTTTACCCAACTATGATGGCTTCAACATAAAACTTTAAAAATAAAACTATTAGGTAACACAGGTCACAGGGATGTTGCTAGACATACCATTTTGGTATGGTTTTCTGCGCGTATGCGTCAGTTTGTTTTCGATTAAACAACATTTCATTCACAATCGTTGATTCAGTTGTACATAGAGAATAACGTATTTATTCTGAGATTACCAATCTTCATTAATACACTTGCATCAAAGCATTTACTGGGGCACGTGCTTCAGTAAATTGGGTCTAGCAACACCCCCTAACAGGCCACATTCACCTCTGACTGAAAGTAGACCTTGCTACAGGTGTGTAATTATAAAAGAAGAGCCCCAAAAATCTTCTAAAAAAAACACTGTGAAAACACAAATGAATTACGTTAAGAAAATCTATAACAAAAACCCCACAAATCTCATAAGAAGCTTACTTGTGCCTGAATTAAAAAATATATTAAAATTACACTGTTTGACATCACAGGCTAGATTCACCTCAGACTGATAGTAAAACTTTCCACAGTATCAAATAAACATTTTCAGGACTTTCTGATGTGGAATTATGTGCCCTTCCAGCCACAACCCAGTTCTGGAAAACACCTATACACGCTCACATTCACACACATAAATTACAGCCAATTTAGCTTATTTAATTCCCCAATAGCGCATGTTTTTAGACTGTGGGGGAAACCGTAGGAACCTGAGTAAACACATGGAGAATATGCGACAGTGCTAGCCACTGTGCCACCCCACATTCAGAAGTTAATATCTACAGATATCTTTATATAATGTCACATTGCTTTTGCAGATGAATTATAACACAGAAAGTATTATTTAAATATTTTCCAGTTGGCTAGATATTAATTAATAGTCATTCAATTAACTTTACAGAAGCTTAATACACATGCTTCATGTACTATCAACTCAATCAACTAAACAAGTCCACCAAAATTGTAGTTTATTTACACCTTTTCCCCGAGTTTGTAGTTCTAATCGAATTCATATGCAATGCATGATGTATTATGGGTGATCATAGCAGTTACAATATGCATTGTCACGTTTCGATAAGGATGAGTGAGCGAGGACTCAGATGTTACATAAGATGATTTATTAATAATTCAAATAAAACAAAAGGACAACAAAAACCACCCCAAGGGGGAAAAACATAATTAAACAAAAAAGGCACATAAACTTGGCTGGGCTGGCAAGACAGGACTGGAGCAGGAACACAGGGGAGTGTTGATGACGAACTGGCACAGGACAGCAGACAGAGGAGGACAGAGGAGAATACAAGCAGAAATAATTAACAAACAGACAGGTGGACATAATAAACTAACAATGGGTTAACAAGGAGGGTGGGACTGGACAATAGACATAAGACCACATGACACAAACAAATAACACAAGCCATGTGCTCACATATAATGAGACTAGAACATGCAGTCAATGAGAGAACTCATTAACGCAAAACATGAGTACACAATAAATGAAAACACTCACACATGCAACGTGCATGCAACGTTTCATCCCAGCACCAACCGAAACCGAAACCAACTAGACTGGGACGCTGGGAATGAAATACCGTGCTGCAGACAGAATGAACACAAACACAAGGACAAGAGTGCACGTCCCAAGCACGCCCAGACCTCACATACCAGCGAAAAGCGGGAATGACGGCCCAAGTGCAGTCTAGATGGCACTCATACAAATGACACAACAACAGAGAGTGACACACTAGACAGGACAGGACTAGTGTCTGGATTCTGCCACCAAAACAGGAATTAACAAGACTGGAGTGGCAGAATCCTGACTGTCCAGGATGGCAGAGGAACATACCAGGGAGGAGCGGGAAGGACGACACAGGGAGGATCAGTCAGTAACAACAGGGAAGAAGGTCTGGGGTTAGCCGGCTAGGCAGGAGGCCTGTGGGGAGCCAGCTGGGCTGGAGGCCTGTGGGGAGCCAGCTGGGCTGGAGGCCTGAGGGGAGCCGGCTGGGCTTGAGGCCTGAGGGGAGCTGGCTGGACAGGAGGCCTGAAGAAAGCCAGCTGGACAAGAAGCTGGGTTGGGGCCTGCAGGGCAGGGAGTCTTGGTAAAAACATAACTAAACACAAAAAGGCACACAAACTTGGCTGGGCTGGCAAGACAGGACTGGAGCAGGAACACAGGGGAGTGTTGATGACGAACTGGCACAGGACAGCAGACATGAGGAGAACACAAGCAGAAATAATTAACAAACAGACAGGTGGACATAATAAACTAACAATGGGTTAACAAGGAGGGTGGGACTAGACAATAGACATAAGAGCACATGACACAAACAAATAGCACAAGCCATGTGCTCACATATAATGAGACTAGAACATGCAGCCAATGAGAGAACTCATTAACGCAAAACATGAGTACACGATAAATGAAAACACTCACACATGCAACGTGCATGCAATGTTTCGTCCCAGCACCAACCGAAACCGAAACCGAAAGGAACAACAGGGAAGATGGTCTGGGGTTAGCCGGCTAGGCAGGAGGCCTGTGGGGAGCCAGCTGGGCTGGAGGCCTGAAGGAAGCCAGCTGGACAATGAGCTGGGTTGGGGCCTGCAGGGCAGGGAGTCTTGGTGGTGTCGGCAGGGCAAAGTGTTTGGGTGGTGCCGTCGGGACAAGGAGCCGGGCTGGGGCCGGCAAGGCAATGCGTCTGGGTGGTACAGGCAGGGCAAGGCGTCTGGGTGGTGCCAGCAGGGCAAGACGATGGGCTGGGGCTGGCAGGGTAATGTGTCTTGGAGGGCCCAGCAGGGCAAGGAGCCTGGGTGGCACAGGCACTGAGCTGCGCTCTGGGGCTGGAGACACCCCTGGAGAGCTCTCTGGGGCTGGAGCTGACACTGGCGGGCATCTAGGGCAGATGCAGCGATTTGGGTACCTCCTTTGCAACCACTGTTTAGCTGACAGAGTCAGAGGTGGGATGAAAACTGGACTCAAGATGGGGGGTAGGGGGGTGGTCACTGCAATCAGCCGGAGGGGGTGTGAGGATCTGCCAGACTTTACGATGGTGGAGATAAAGTGAAAAGCCCCAGAAGTCCAACACCCCAAGCTGTTCCATTTCCCACTGTGGCAAGGGTTCGTCGAGAGAGTAATTAAAAGCCTCCTTCAGAGTAGCATCATCAAAATCCAGCCCCCTAGCATAGGTCCAAAAAACTGGGCAAAGCCCTTTACCTCAAGACCTCGCTGACGGACTGACACCAACTCCTGAAGGCGCTTCTGTCTCTCCTCTGCTGTGGCAGGTGGAAAGATAATAATGCTCATCTTGTTTGCTGAGTCCTCTTTCTTATGGCCAGTTCATACTGTCACGTTTCAGGAAGGAAAAGGGGTGAGTGAGGACTCAGGTGCAACATAAGATGATTTATTAATAATAAAAAAAATTAAACAAAAGGACAACAAAAACCACCCAGAGGGGGAAAAACATAACTAAACACAAAAAGGCACATGAACTTGACTGGGCTGGCAAGACAGGAGCGGGAACACAGGGGAGTGTTGATGACGAACTGGCACAGGACAGCAGACATGAGGAGAATACAAGCTGTAATAATTAACAAACAGACCGGTGAACATAAAAAATAATAATGGGTTAACAAGGAGGGTGGGGCTAGACAATAGACGGGAGAGCACATGACACAAAGAAACAACACAAGCCATGTGCTCACATAAAACAAGACTTGAACACACAGCCAATGAGAGAACTCATTAATGGCGTGTTCACATGAGACAAAGCACGCGGTGCATACATACAACACCAACAGAAGACTGAACGCAAGATACGAGTGCACGATAAATGAAAACACCGTGCACTCACACATGCAACGTGCATGTTACAGTACCAACCGAAACCGAAACCAACTAAACTAAGACGCTGGGAATGAAACACCACGCTGCAGATAGAATGAACACAAACAACAGGAAAAGAGCGCGCATCTCAAGCATGCCCAGACCTTGTGCACCCGCATCAAGCGGGAACGTGCGCGGCCCGAGCACGATCGAAACTGCGCTTACACAAATGACACACAATGACAGAAAGTGAGTGCTCGACTTGAGAAAACTCGAGCCGAGCACAACATACTAGAGAGGACAGGACTAGTGTCTGGACTCTGCCACCAAAACAAGAATTAACAAGACTGGAGTAGCAGAATCCTGACAATAGATGGTTTAATACTTTGGATTTGTAACAGAAATAGTTCTACCAGAAAGAGGCAGACAAACGTTTTAACATTTATTGTGAATTGTTTGGATAAATGTAAGTTCATTACTGTCCTTTCATAAAGTCCTTTGGTGTAAGCCCTGTCTATGGTGCAGAACTCTGGATGAGCTGGCAGATCCTGCTTGAAGATGAAGGCAGGGCGAAGCCAACCCCAGAGTGGAGATGAGGCCGACCTGGTGGTGGTGGTGGGGAGGATAAAGGGAAACTTCCGCAACGTACAGTGAAACAGATTTCGCCCAGACTGAGCTTTTGGTATCCTACACAGCAAAATTTCTAGTGTTGTTTGGAGTTGTTTTTATAATGTTACATTTTTTGAGTTAAAAAGTGTTATTTGTGGTGTTAATTTACGTGACATAAACACCTGCAGTGTACCCTTGTGGTCTGAGTAAGGGTTATTACTGTGAGTTAACATAATTAACACTAGAAACTAGTTGTTTCCATTTCTGGTCGCTTCACCTTACTTCCTCTTTGATTAATGGCGGACGGCACGCGGAGTGCATTCAAACAGGTAACTTATTTCTTATTTAACATATTACTTATTTAACCACAAATATTTAATACATTTTACATGCTTTATGTTTCTCAATGTTAAATTAATATTTGTAAATATTCTAACCTTCAAGTTCTAACCACTTATCAATTTATACACAGCAGACAAATCATCTGGAGCCTCGAGACAAGCTGCTTAAGCAGGAAAATAAAGGTAACGGTAAACATTTTACAGTTAACAGTTTTAACGAGTTCCTATATTTGAATCTGGTTCAGTATTTGAGCCTATTATGAGAAATTGACAGTAATGGCTCATTTAACCGTTTGAATTGTTTAAAATATCTGTAAAGCAGCGGCTGTTAATACTTAGCTGAACTTTAGCTTTGTGTGTAATCTAACGTTATTTATGTTCACTGTTCAGTGTGGTTCATTTGTGGCGCGAGCAGTGAGGAGTCGCGGGCTGCCTGCACTCGCTTTCATCGGTGCTTTTAAACGGTGAATACAAGCAGTAAGGAGTCGCGGGCTGCCTGCAATCGCTTTTATTGGTGCTTTTAATTGGTGATTAACTTTATATGATTTAAGTGTACAGGTATAGATCTGCTCTTCATAATACGTTCAAAACAGACGCAAAATACACTCGCTGTAAAAGTTAGCCGTGCTTGTTGACAAGAGGGGATAGCCAGTTCAGAAATTATTCTTCTTAAACCGGTTCTTTTCAGTGAATCAGTCGAACCTGTTCACTAAATTGAAATGAATCATTTGAAAGGGTTCGCTTCTCCGGTAAGCGCCAATCCACAAATTGCTTACTTTATAACCTGTCTGACACTCCATTTCGAGTTTCGCCTTATTCAGTAACTGTAACAGACGGAACTGCTGTAAAAAAAAGAACGGATGATGAGCACGAATCGAGTAACGTTAGTGATTTTTGTGTAACGCTAATGTATAGACCTTTTTCACAGCAGAATTGAATACCGAAAGCGCCCTCCGAAGCAATGTTTAGCTTATTCCGGTTTCGCTAACAGTCGCAGAAACATGACAGCCTCAGGACATTGGATGACATTTTCACTGTCAACTTTGCCGTAATTTGAACAAGAACAGGTTGTTCGCTTGGTTAATGTGTAAAACTGACGTAGCCTAAATAAAACAGCATTTTAAAGGAATTTGTGCAGAAAATGTGTCTTACACGAAGCGTTTGCAACGTTGGGTTACAGTAAGGTGCGCAGCCAACAGCATAATATCTGCTAACTCAAGCCATTCGTTATCAAAAATAACAATTTAACATCCAGCAGGATTAGTTTTATGTTAGTAGTTGTCCGTAAACTGTGCTAACCCCCTCCTTCCTTTGTATTCAGGGTCAAATACAGGCGAGTTGCTATCGGTCAATGCGAAAGAACGAGGAGTCCCATAATGACAGGTTGCTTAATGCTCTTAAGGTTTACTTAAGTCTGGAAACATAATTTAGCTCCAACTCGCTGGAAAAAATAAAGATGTTTGTTGTTGTGTTCAGTGTTTGACTATGATTCTATTAAAGCACTTCAGATTTCCACTAATTACTAATTTTTTAATTTTAAAGCAAATATCTTCAAAACAGTCCATCTGTAGCGTATAGGGTGTGTTTCTGAATCTTCAGGTTAAAGTTAGTTCATGTTTTAGTTCATTTTGTTCATCTGCTTTGAATGTTTTTATTATTTATTTAAAGAACAACAAATACCATTTTACAACACAAAAATATACATGCCAGGGGGTAATTATAAATAAAATACAAATATACAAAATGTACATATTAAATAAATACATTATAGAGTTCCCTATTTTTTAAAGTGGGTATGCTTCCTTGTTTAAGAGTCTCTGGTGATGGTAATATACAAGCATATTTCAGTGATCTATACCTTACAATTTGGTTGCTTATTAGTAAATTAGACAGTAAAGCCAAAAAGTACATTTTCCCACAATGATGAAAGAGGTTTTGAACACTGAAAATTGTTAATAATTTTTTGCACCTCTTCCTTTTGATTGAGTATGCCAAAATAAGTGTAAAACCGTCTCCTCGTATTCATTACAAAAATACAATTTACATCAATTCCACTTTTAAATTTTTCTAAATAATGTTTTGCTGGATAAAATCTGTGGAGAAGTTTATAGGATATTTCTTTAATTTTGTTTCTAACCTGATATTTCTGTGGTAACAGCCACCCTTTTTTCTGCAAATCAAGTCACCCTTTAATAAAGACATCCAATAAACTTTATACAAGGAACAGTAGTGATTTCTTTTTGGAAAAGAGTTCGAAAAGCTCTCTTATTATTCTTGGTGTTTACTGTAAAACAAGTTTTGCCAACATAAGATTTAGTAAAATCAAAAGACGATGGTCTTGATTAATACCACTAAATAACATATGGGTCTCTGGAAAAAATTGAACCCATAACAGTTGAAAACTTGCAGGTTTATTGAGATTCTGTAATGAGAAAGGAATTCATTGTAAAAAAGTATATCATCTTTATTATAAAACTGACTAACCAAATTAATTTTGTTGTAAAAAAAATTGCATTTGTATTAGTTGTCTATTATTCCAATGTGGGGGGAAATTATGCTTATATATAATTGACCTTGATAGGAGCACTTGTTTGAGGAAGGTAGATAACTTAACTGGAATTTTGTCTATAATATAATTTTACATCAAAATAAAACTAAGACCACCAATATTTGATAAAACGTAATGATCTCCGCTTTGAAGTGCATACTGCAGATGAGCGTACTCTGGCATATAACTTGAAATGAAGGACATTCATTCCGTCTTATTAATTTCACCTTAAGCTGGAGCAGCCGGGAACGCTGCAATAACAGCGACGAGATGACTCTGCCATTCTATCATACTCCGTTCCATTGGAACCGGATGTTGTGATACGCTGTTTCGCTTACCGGAACCATGACGTGTGAAAAAGGCCTATTGCCCATAATACAACGATCGAAAAATGCCAAGCTCAGAAGAGACGAAACACAGCAGACTGTTATTGCCATTGTTTACCTAGCAAATTTCATTGTTGATTTTAAGGTAGTAGTCGAATAGTATTTATATAATATTGAAGTGCTGTTCAATTGCATTGTATGAAGAGCTGGCTATTGTACATAGAACTGTAAGTACTCATAACTTTTGAAGATCTTTCATTAATACGTAGATGTGGAAAAAAAACTTGCTTTTTAATCTGTAATGTGCTTTTATACAAGTTTAATTTTCCTATATGTCGTATTTGCTAACTATACTAGTTAGAAATTGGTATGTAGAATCCTCCATATTAAAAAACAAAAGACAAGCAAAAAAAGAACGTTACTATGTTGGTATTTTTGGAAAAAGAAAAACGTAATTTGCTTTTTTTTTTTTTATTTATATGTACTATTCATAATATATCACTTCTATATCACCTTAACATAAAAATAAATACAAATGAACTTGATTTTACTGTCAAATTTGTGATGGATTCTTGTTAATAATAAAGTGATATGTATTTTTCAACAGCTTCCATTATGTTGGTGGAAGTTCAATATCAAGTTTGTGAAAAATATGTAAAATTGCTAGATTGTGCTGGTCAGAGTTGTGCTTGTTGAAGTCACAACCATTTCCTGAGTCTATGTTTTTTCTTCAGTGAAAAGCAAATTTGGATTACCAACAACTGCAGATCTTCAAGTTTTTGATGACACGGACATTAATGTAGAAGATGACATCTTCCACGAGTTAATGGACAGCAGTCCACATTTATGCTTGACTAAGATGTTTGGAAGAAAATATTTCTGCTGGCCAGCCTGAAAGTAATTAATAAATCTCTGGACATTCTTCAAATGACTCTGTTTTAGAGTAGTATAGGTCAGAACAGTTAGAATTAAGTAAAAAGAAGAGAACTGTAAAACTCATAGAAGAGCTTACTGAACAGTGAATTGTGTACAGAAATTGAAGAGGTTTTATACATTTCTTGACTATTGCCATGTGTTTGTTTGGTTTAATATTATTACCTAACAGCTTAAGTTCATGTGATGCGCAGTGATGAAAGGTTGATCAAAATAATCTGTCAAAACCACTATGTAGAAAAACGTTTAGGATGATTGTGTATAATAAAAGCTATTAGTATAGCATTGTTTAAAATTAAGTTGAAATATAAGGTAAATTGATTGTAAACTAAAGAAAATTTAATGTAAGGGGTAATAATAATGTTTTCCATTTCTCCATCAGTGATTTTTACTTACAAGATTATCAACAACCAGCACATGTATTGATACAGTTTCACTCTCTTCAACGGATCATGAAGACCCTAAGGGAACAATGCAGAATCAATTGACAAGGACTAGCTGCTGCTTGATGGTAGATGGTGAAAGGGCAAAACAGGTATATACATATGTTGTTTGTTATGGTTAATTTAATCATATACTAATTCACTTTTATTATTTTACAAGTATAACTGTTTTTTTCTGTTCACTTTATCAGATTGTCATAGTTGCTTTGGAAAAGCAATCTGGTGATGATGAAGTACTACGAGTACAAGGTCACAAAAACTTTAAGGCACAGCACTAGACAGCAGCTGGTTAATATTTTCGTCAGTCACATGACAGAGATTTATGGGTAAGATTTCATTAAATATATGCAAGAAAAGCTTGTTGATAAGTGAAAGGATTGGTAAATATGGCACTTTTTTCAAAGATTTATTTTTTAAGTGTTTATGCAGCTATATGGTGGGTTTTGTCACTATTTCATGTGGCACATAATTGCTACTTGGCCTTATTCATAGATTTGACAAATGCTCACACTTACCTCTTGAACATCATTGTAGTAATTATCAGAACTAACTGTAAAACATTTAAATTTGTGCATGATTTCTATTTTTATCAAACAACCTGGAAAAACCTATGGTTTTTAATAAATCTAATATACTTCTTCCTTAGATTAATCAGGACTTTGGTCTGCTGTTCAGTGCTGAAATATCCAACAAGTTGCTTGCGAGGTGGGAAACCGCATTTAAGCACTGGATCATCGAGGCGAAATCTCTAACTTCAACTGCCGACGTTCATTGTCTTATTAATTCAGGAGAAGGACAAGAATCTGAAAATGGTACGATTTCTAAGGATTTTGTAGTTTGAAATTTGCTTCAGATTTTTTTGTATTTGTAAGCTTTAAGTGTGAATGTGGGCTTGCTTTATTTTAATATTAATATGTCTAACGTTTTATTATTATTCATTCAGACTGGGATAGTGATATGTCATCTGTCCTACTCTTTCTGCATCTCATGCCTCATCCTTCAGGGAGAAAGAAGACTAAGATCAGTCAAACAGAAGCTGTTGAAAGACTTGTGCATTTCCACAAGGTAAAACTCACAATATTTTAGAAAGTCTTTTCATTATTATTATTATTATTATTATTATTATTATTATTATTAAGGTTGTTAACCATAATGCGATGCTGTAAAATGTACCTTTTTTAAAAAGTCAATACATTCAGTTGAATGCTGTTGAAAAATGTACATTACATCTTGGATGAACTGAGGGTTTATCAAAAAAATATATAAACATTTTTGTGGTAATTATTTTCCATCACACTACACAATTAATGACATGAACACATTTTATTTTTGCACTTTGGGTAAAGGTGGTTTTGTTTCATTTTTGTGTTCTTTTCATTAACAAAATTATAAGTTTCCTAACTGGTTTTCTGCATTTAATTAACATATTTTTGGCTGTTTTTTGCAGTCTTGCACCAGCATTGAAGGCCATCTCATTGAGAGGAAGGGCCACCAGCCATATCTACTAGGATCAGGAAGGATCAAGGGGAGGATCTACCATTTCTATGTGGTTATGGACAAACATCTCATCCCTTGTGCAGCTCCTTGAGTGCTGTTGATGAACTCTTTAAAGACTGTTCAACTTGACGTATGAGGAAGCCCTTGTCAACATATTTACCTCTCTCCAAACTGCAATCTACAACATCGATGTTGGCCTACCAGTGAGTCACTCAGGGTAAAGGAACTGCGTGCAAATATTTTACACTAAATGTTTCTTTTACAATAATGTGTTTCTGTTTTCAAAGCTTGCAAGCAAGCAGCACCTCTTTAAGACTCTCAGTTTTTGACACTGAAAATGCTGTACATTTTGTACTGGCTTAACTGTGTGTTTAAGATGCATTGTTAAAAATAAAAGTTTAAACTGGTACACTGTTCTGACAATTTTTTTTAACTGATCAATGCAAACTGTCCTGTAATGCAGTGAACAATCTATATAACTAAAAATACATTTAAATATCAACCTAGGTATGTATGAGCACTATATTATTAGTGTTAAGAAGAACACTCTTAGTGTTAAGCTATTAACACTGCGAGTGTAGTTTTAACATATTTACTTAATGCAAAAAGGGAAAGGGAGTGGAACACAGAGTTAAAGTTAACACTAGCAGTACTTTTTTTAACACTTTGCAAGTGTAAAAAAATTTACTAATTTTCAAGTGTAAATTTAACTTAATTTAGTGTGGACCTATATAAACACCAAAGAAGTGTTAATTTTCACACTTTGAGAGTGAAATTAACATTTCAAATTTTTCTGTGTAGAAATGGGATGCC
This sequence comes from Danio aesculapii, assembly GCF_903798145.1. Taxonomy (NCBI): domain Eukaryota; kingdom Metazoa; phylum Chordata; class Actinopteri; order Cypriniformes; family Danionidae; genus Danio; species Danio aesculapii. The sequence goes on from NC_079446.1 coordinate 16,993,605, forward strand.
AATGCCACTTAGCTGGGCTTATCTGCTCTGCAGTCACACGCCATTGTGTATGAGAGAGCAGAGACAGCCGTGTGTTGAGCTAAACAGAATTTGGGGATTGAGGTGGATAAAAGTTTCAGAATGGTGTAATTCATTATGAAGACCACAAAAGTTATCTGTATGTGAACGTGACCACAAGAGCAGCAAACCTCTTGAAAGCATATTGCTTGTACGGCATGCTGTAGCCTACCTTCATTCTTGTTAAAAGGTAAATTAAAGAGCTTAGATGAATACATACACAGATTAAGATCAATTACAGTGATTAAGAACTTAAATAATATTATACTGTATATGTTAACAAATTAATTAAATTATGTTAATGTGAGGTAAAGTTAAATTGTGATGATACTAACATTGCATTATTGCACAGTTATGTCCATGCAAATGTGCTACTATATAGGGCCACATTAAGTGCAGATAAAAGGTAGCAATAAGCCTTGATTAAAGAGGCCCCGATAGACCTAGCTATATGGAAGAAACCGATAAACCATAGAAATTGGTATAGCAAGATGTCATGTAATGTGAAGTACTATAAAATCCACCTGAACCACCACCAGTAACTGCAAAGACAACATAGGATGATTATTACATGAAATGCAAAGGAACCGTTTGAAATTTAAAATGTATATAGTGGACTCACATGCTAGGCTGACTATATACATGTATCAGCTTAGGTGATTGAAACAGCATATTTGCTAGAGGTGTGAACCTACACTGGTTCGATTCGGTTACGATTATCCTGACATCGATTCAGTTCAATTTGATATCTCGGTGCGTCATGGTGCATTGACGATATAGTCAGCGGTGATCAAAGCTGATCCATGATAGACACGTTGGTGCAGATACACACTTACTCTGCAGATACGCGCTCGTGTCTGGATCACTATAGAAGTATAGTAGAAGCTCAGAAGTATCGCTAAGACAGCCAAGAGGAGAGGAAACATCACGCCAACAGGTCAAAGTGCAACAGTGAGAGAGAGAGAAATGGAATTTACTTTCATTTTCTCAATGATTTTCTCAATTCTCGCAGTGAAATGGGGGCTGTAACCTGCTGTACCTTCTTTGTCAGTGAAGGACTGTCCAGCAAACACTCACACAGTGAATTGTGCTGAGTTTCTGTGTTTTTAAGTTGCAGTGTTTCAATTAACCGCGGTCGCCTTCCTTGCCATAGTATTCTACCACGGCATAGCACATATGAGACAAATGACATCAGTATATAATAACCGGTTATGATGTATTGCTGAACCGATAACAAATTGTCTGCATATGCATCGCAGCTCTTGGCTTTATGGTATAGCAATTGACTTGTTTATATAATGTGGATTCCAGCTAGGAAAACATGTAGAATAATACAATTAAAGGGCATAAGTATGTGCTCTTTCAGACATTATATGTTATGATTCAGTGACTTAATATAATAAAACAAGAGTTAGACGTACCTTGTGAAGACTAATTATACACGTAACGTATTTAAGGTAATAAACAATTAATATAATATCACCGAGATGGAATAGCTGATGAAGACGATGTTAAAATGCTGGTGAAGAAAATTGACGTGTTTAACCGAGTGGTTTTCAGTGAAAAATTCCATGATCATTCTGGTATCCAGCTCTAGGTTGTTAATAGGTAACGTAGTAGGCTGTGTATGATTATTGTTCTATTTCAGCATTGTTAAATTCACATGTAACGTTTGGTGGATTTCGCAGGTTGGAGCAAACTGTTACGCGAACATGGACTAAGAAATAAACAAACTCGTGAGACATAAACAACGCTGGAACATCCAAACTTCCGTAACATTACCGGAGTACAGCAAAACAGATTGTTTAGATGGGCTTATATGTATTGCGCTTAGACGATAAAGGCTATGAATGACGTGACATACCAGTCTTCCTGGCAGAACTATTGCTAAAGCTTTCATTAGACCATCTGGAAATCTTTGGTATACTCAGCATATGGTTTGGGACGTACTAATTATATTTTCGAATTCTATTTAAGATAGATAGTAAGTGAATGAATGTCCCAGATACCAGACATCAGGACATTTTTAAAAAAGAGACTTGTTGTGTCTATATCACTCCAATTTGACAGTGGATACACTATACCTACACACACTTCTGTCTAAACAGTTTCGAAATGTTCATTTAGCTTCATAAGTGCCCTTTAAGATATTATTATTGGCATTACCCTATAATATAACTTCACCGAAAAATTTATTTACTTCTAATTCTCATTGTCAATGCAGACTTGTTTAGCACAGCCTACTTTTATAAAAGTGAAACCATTGCTTGCCTTAAAAAAAACCTAAACCAGGACAAAAATATAGTTAATGACAAGAAATAATTATTTCATGACTCTAGACACTTTGTTAACACAGTGGCATGATACATTGAAATAATTTGCCATTTCTAAACAGAATTTGTGTGTGGGTAAATTGTACCTGCACTGGACGTTTTAAGTATACAGCAACCTCCTGCGGTTCTAGTGTTAAACAAATCTTTCAAAGTTAATTGGCTCTGAAAATGTCTAAATCAATCTAGAATTGTATCCCAAATAAATTTTTTTCCAAACTAGGTGGAGAACTATTACATTGCTAGAATATTACTAAATAAATTAGAATTTATCTAAATTTTATAAGCAATATTAATATACTCTATTTGCATGGTCGCTGATTTTCAAATACAGCTTTTCTCCTCATTAATATTTTATCTGGAATAACAAAGGCATAAGACATGACTTATTGTCAAGTAGTTGATTTGAGAAAAAAAAAATTGTTATTAAATTCAGAAGGTTTACTTTTAAATTACAAAGAGTTTTTATGCATATGTGGTTTCCTTCCCAAACTCTCAAAGAATGTTTCATTGTAATGGATGCTATTCCAAAACGAGTTATAATGCTTTTTTTGGAATAAGTTTTGGTCAATTACCCAGCACCTACAGTTGAAGTCAGAATTATTAGCCCCCCTGAATTATTAGCCCCCTGTCTATTTTTTTCCCCAATTTCTGTTGAATGGAGAGAAGATCTTTTCACCACATTTCTAAATATAATAGTTTTAATAACTCATTTCTAATAATTGATTACTTTAATCTTTGCCATGATGACAGTAAATAATATTTTACTAGATATTTGTCAAGACACTTCTTTACAGCTTAAAGTGACATTTAAAGGCTTAACTAGGTTAATTAGGTTAACTAGGCAGGTTAGGTAATTAGGCAAGTTATTGTATAACGATGGTTTGTTCTGTAGACTAATGAAAAAAAAATATATATCTTAAAGGGGCTAATAATTTTTACCTTAATTTTTTTTTTATTATTAAAAACTGCTTTTATTCTAGCTGAAATAAAACAAATAAGACTTTCTCTAGAAGAAAAAATATTATCAGACATACTGTGAAATTTGTCTTGCTCTGTTAAACATTATTTGGGAAATATTTAAAAAAGAAAAAATTAATGTAATTTTTTATTATAAAAAAATATATTTATAATAATTCTAACTTGAACTGTATATCTACACAATTACACCACTTGGAAACTCCAGTGGGAGTCAAATCCCTCATCACGTAACTAAAAATTAGATCTCTCTTTCAAAACAAATGCCATATGTGGTGTTTTGTTGGAAGACAATGGCTGATCAGATTCAGTAAAAAAAGTTTGGTCTCTGCCTTTAAAATATTCAACCCCAAATAAGAAGGAATTGAACCATATGGAAAATGCTAATAAAAAAAGAAAAGCGATTTCTAAATTTACTTTGACTTGTATTCTATTGCAGACAATATAAACAGCACATTATTGAATGTGTTCCTAGTGATTTTTGTTTATTATCATTATTAAATAAACACAGATTCCAATTTTGGATCTCGCAACACATTTCAAAAATAGTTGAAACAGTAAAGCATTTACCACTTTGTGGTAAAAGGAATGTTTCCATTCCATTTTTTTAACACTTAAATGGTGTTTAGGGACTGAAGAAACTAAGTGATTAAGTGTTTCAGGTGTAATTTTGTCCCAATCTTCCTGCAAATAAGTTTTAAGGTGGGCAACAGTACAAGGTCTTCTTTCTCGCATTTTGTGCTTCAAAATGCACCACACATTCTCTATTGGAGACAGGTCAGGACTGTAAGCAGGTCAGTCAAGTACCTGTATCCTCTTCCTCCGCAGCCAGGATTTTTGTAATGTGTGCAGAATGTGATTTTGCAATGTCTTGTTGAAATATGCAGGGGCGTCTCTGGAAAAGGCAGAATATTGTGCTCCAAAATCTCTATGTACATTTCAGCAGTAATAGTGCCATCATAGAAGTGGAAGTTACCTGTGCCAAAGGGCACTGACTCAACCCCATATCATGACAGACCCTGGCTTTTGGACTTGCTGCTGGTAACAGTCTGGATGGTCCATTTTTTCATTGGTCCAGAGCACATTTCAAATACCTGAATAACTGATTCAAATGACCACAGTAAATGTTTACACTGTATGGTGGTCCATCCCAGATGCCTCCGAGCTCAGAGAAGTCGACAGTGCTTCTGGACACTGTTAACATGGCTTCCTTTTGGCATAGTAGAGTTTTAGCTGGTATTTGTGGATATAAATACATATTGTGGTACTTGACAAAGGCTTGCCAAAGTAGTCCTTAACTCATGTGGTGGTATCGTTTATAGATGAATGACGACTCTTGATGCAGTGCTACCTGAGGGATCAGAGATCACAGTAGCTCAGCTTAGGCTTGCACTCTTTTCCTTTACGTACTGAAATTCCTCCAGATTTTTTATTTAAAAAAATTATGTTATGCGCTGTTGAAAGTCAAATATCCAAATGTCTTCCTATCTTTCTTTGGAGAACATTGCTTTTAAACATTTGTTGGCAATCCTCTACCCATATTTGCTCCTAAAAGGACTGGACCTTTCTTGGATGCTGCTTTTGTACCAAATGATTATTACAAATCAACTGTTGGCATCACCTGTTTTAAATCATATCATTATTTAATTAATTTAACTAATTATTAGCCCTATCCCACCTGTCCCAACTTTTTTTGGAATGTGTTGCAGGTCTCCCTGCTAAAAAATCTAGCTTAAACCAGCTTAAGCTGGTTGGCTGGTTTTAGCTGGTTGACCAGCCTGGTTTTAGAGGGTTTCCATCCATTTTCAACCTGGTCTTAGCTGGTCAGGCTGGAAAATGACCAGCTAAATCCAGCTAAAACCAGCTTGACCAGCTTGGTTTAAGCTGGACATAGCTGGTTTTGGCTGGGCTCCCAGCTTGTCTAGGCTGGTCAAGCTGGTTTTAGCTGGTCATTTTCCAGTCTGACCAGCTAAGACCAGGCTGGAAATGGCTGGAAACCAGCCCGGAAATGGCCAAAACCCCTCTAAAACCAGGCTGGTTGACCAGCTAAAACCAGCCTAGGCTGGGAGGTCACTAGATGTTCTCGGACCAGAGGCATTACATGGTCTATGCGCTCCCGCATGTCCCGCACGTGCTCTATAATGCTATGATGCAGAGCCTTCCATGTCTCTCTGGCCACATCCAGCAGTCTGTGGGGCTGGCACCCAAACAATAATTCAAATAAAAGCGCTTTTGCTGACATTCAGCCCTACAGTGAAAGCGGTCTTGGATGCGTTGGGTAGTATTTTCCTCTCCCAGATGTCCAGCCATCAGATGGGAGTGTGCCAACTCCATTATTGTCTCCGTTTTGGCTTTTGGGACCACCAGCAGACTTTTTTCCTCCCCCCGTCGCTGTGCTATACAATATAGCAGGCCCTTTCTGACCACGAAGTATGGGAGAGGCCCTGGAATACGCACTTCTCCATCTATTTCTCGGACTTGTTTTAGTCAGTCATCTTCCCGTTGCTCTATTCCGAACTCTCCCTCTGTGGTTATTCTCTGAAACAGATCAAAAACTGGGTTAGGATCTGAAAGTACGCACTCACCCTCTCGCTTGCTGTCTGTGGCCAGCATGACGGTTGGCTGCCCCCCTTTTCTTCGTGGACGAGCCCGTCCCCTCTGTCGCGGTCCTGCTGGATGCATCGTGGCGGATAGGAGCTGTTGGAATCTGGGACAGTCCCTCCCCAACAGGATTGGAACCGGTAAGTCTCGCACAATTCCTACTTCCATCGGCCAGGCGCCTGGACCAACTGCCACTGTTACTCTGTGTGTGGGTACGTGGCACGTCTCTCCATGTACACAGGTGATTGGCATTGTCACTTTAAAGTCAGTTCGGGGAGGGACAATGTGTGGTTGGACCAGTGTGATGGATGATCTTAAGTCCAACACCGCCATCAGCTCTTCCCCCCCCCCACCTTCACCATCCAATTGAATTTTGAGTGTTTTAATCAACCTTGTTACACCTGTGGTGTTCCCGGTCAAACGTGAGCACCATAGGAAATGAATGGGTATCCAGACTAGTCATCCATCAGACAGAAAACATCATACACACTACCCCAACTCCCTCACTCACACATTTCAGACTGAACAATGTCTTTTGCAGGTACACATCTCTTTTACATGTTTGTGCCGATCCTCCAGGCTGATCTTACAAGGAAACATAACTATTTTACGTTTTGTCAGTTTAGTGGCTAATTTGTGGTTTCGCTGCAGATATTTTATGTCTAATTCTATAAATTCATGTTAAACCCTACTTTGAAACATTGTTCACAGCTAAAGAAATGTTGAATAAAAATTTGGTGGAGAAAAATGTTTTTTGTGCTAATATAAGAGCAATTAAAACAGATTGGCCCATTTTGACCGGGAACACCAAAGTAAGGGGCAGGATGTGAATACGACACCAGGGTTAATATCTCATAATCTTAATTTTGTGGGGTTTTTAGTGAATAAGCAGGTTGCGCTTCACCAGTCAGAAACGGAGCCAGGAATCATGCCCATTCTTTTTTATCCCACAGCTCTCTGATTGCTATCACCGCAAATGTGTGTAGGTATGCTTCTATGTCATCCAGGTCGCTGAGCTTTGTAAGATGGTGGTGAGCAGTACTCCTGGCATCCGAAAGAGGCACACGGTGGCTCAATAGGCTTTCGATCACCTGCTCAGTCCTTTCCAGTCCGGCTGTGATCTTATCCGAGAGCTGTTGTTGCTGGGGCACCCCATCTGTGAGTTGCTGCAATAGTTCCTCCATTACGTTGTTTCCAGGGAGAGCGAACGAGATGACAAACTGCAAAAACAAACAAGTGTCAGCGGTTCATGGATCTTTAGTTTCACTCCTAAAAAGTGCGTATTCTTCACCAGTGTAGCAGGGTGGAGTAAAAAGGCAGACACAAGTAAGTGGACACACCCCCGAAGGGCTTTTTATTTACAGTGCTGGTGTGGTGAAAGTGTGAGGTGTGCAGGTGTCTTCGGTTAACTTCCCTTGGTCACAGAGTAGTTGTGCTTCAGGTAAGTTGTAGGTGAGATGATGGTGAAATGTTTCCCCTATTAGTCCGCGCTGCTGCGAAATGCCGATCGCCCTATTTTATCGCTCTGGGTTTTCTGTATGAGAAAGAACTGATTAGAGTCAGGGTTAGCGGAGAGGCTTCTCACAGTCTGTCTTCTTTGAGGTGTTTTTATACTGTGAGAGCTAATGAGCTCCAGGTGCAGGCGATCAGCCTGATTGTGTCCAAGTGGCTTGCATGCTCCTTTCCCAGGATGACACTGATTATGTATTGGGCGGCCCGCCACACTACACACAGTTCAGTCTTGTATCCTCTCCTTGTAAGTTCATACTTCGCAAGTTTGATACGGAAAACAAACTCCTAGAGACCAGTCAGGTAAACCTTCTGACAAAACTGCAGCAAACCAAGGCCAGACTTGAGATCCGCCTCCTAAAGGCTATGCTCAGACAAGCTGGTCTTTTCACATCAGATGAGGAAGTCTGAAATTATTTTGAGTTTTTGACTCTTTTTGAAGTTTTTGAAGTCTTTTTTTTTTATTATTAAATACATCTATATTTGAAACTTGTTATAAATATCCTTAATGTACAGTGTTTGTGTTGTAGGTCTCAGATGAGCGGACTATTGGAAGAGGATGGGGTGGGGTTTTTCTTGTTTTTAGGATTTTATTAAATATGTGTGTTTTCATTTCAAATAAATATAAAGTTATATTGACCCCACACTGGCTATTCTATATGTTGTTCTTTACATATCTACAGTTCTACATTGTGATTTCCTATCCTGTTTGAGTACTGGTTATCAGTGCTGAGTGGGGGGTGGGGGGTGGGGGGGGGCAGCTGTTACATTGCAAAACTGCCCAATTTTTCTATACCAGCCTATGTCATTTTTTTCTCCCGCACAATCATGTTCAAAACCGCCCAATCTGGCAACACTGCTGGTTATCCAGATTTAGTGATCCTGAAAAGTTCCTATCTGGATCCGATTGATCCAATCCGATGTTGCTTTGAAAAACTGGCTCAAAAAGTAAGCTGGATTACATAATCACAGATCGCAAAAAAAGGATTACTAAATGCGGATCAATTTTATCCGGATTAAACTTTTTGAATCTACCTTCCTGATCTACCTTCCTGCAAATTCAGCTCCAGTCCTAATCAAACCTGAAACAACTAATTAGGATCTGAACTGCACTTGATAATTACAGGCAGTTGGTTTGATATCGATTACAACTGAAATCTGCTGAAAGGTAGATCTCCAGAAACAGGGTTGGTCATCCCTGACATACAGGCTTTATATAAACACATAATAAATATAAAATACTATTTGGATTTTGGAAAATCAAAGCGAAACATTAACATAACAATATAATCTTGGTAACTATATATATATATATATATATATATATATATATATATATATATATATATATATATGTAATGGTCTTCAGCCTTGTCTTGGTCTTAGACTTTAAGGGTTTGAGCACTAAGTCTTTTGTTGATCCTCTCAAATCTGAGAGGTTTTGCTCCCCCATTAACTGCATATGTCAGTCTCTCCAAATCTCCAGAAAGGTAGTGAAAGTCAATTAAATTATTGTGTTTTTTCATCTTAATTTTAGATGGTTTCAAATACAACACTAACCAGCATATGACACATCTGGTCTTATACTATGTTCACACCAAAGTCGCATGTGCGAATAAATCACGCTATTCGTGCATATATAGACGTGTGAACATTTTGAGTTTACTCGTTTTATTCACGCATTAAATTCACTTCACAATAGATGCAAATTTACATCACGGGCAGGCCATCTATCTGCCTGGTGACCCTAGCTTTGTTGCTAAATGGCTAACATGGATTTTATTGAGATAATAGATGTGCTTTATGTGCTTTAGGAAGGCTAAAAAACATAGGTTTGTTTGGGGCCGTGTCTGATCCACTATATCTTTTCTGAGGTGTGTGAGTTTATAAACTCCTCCAGAAACTATACCTGAATGATTGAGGGTTTCAGCAGTGCTTCAGACTGAGCCGAGCCATTTGATGAGCTGTTGTCCAGTGTCTGCTAGAGGATTTCCCCTCAGGACACCAACAACAGGCACTAAGTCATAATCACTGTCCTACAAGAGATAGTTCCTGATTGGTTAACGAAATGCGAATGTCCGCTGAATTTCAGATTTTCTAACTTAGGCAGTTGGCCTGATATGCACGTTAATCACGTCAAGCGTTTAAAATGCTCAACTCATGCCGCTTCATTCGCGCTGCAGAATGTCTATTCACATCTTTGCATTGACTTAATTGACTTGATTGATGCTTCATGTGCGTCTGGTGTGAATGCAGTGTTAAGCTGCGGTCACACTGGGCTTTGTGTGTGCGAATTTCTGTCGTATGGCGCTGCGAAAAGGGGCGGGAATAAACAAGATGATTAGACATTTAAAAAAGCAAAAGATTGCTCCATATTTTAAATTTCTGTCCAGAGAGGTCCTGTTTTGATCCTCGATTGGTCTCACGCAGTCAAGTGATGTGATTTCGCAGGTCAGAGTTCACCAAGCTTGAACTTTGCACCGCAGCGAACTGCGAAACTTAACGTATGACCCTGCGTTTCCAGTCTGACGCATTCGCGTGCGTATGAATGGAAGTCTATGGGAGGAAAAGCCCAGTGTGACCGCAGCTTTAGAATGTAGTGAGGAATTCTGTCACATTGAAGAACCATATCATACCACCCATACCAACAAATTTACTTTTATTGTTTTTGTTTCTGATTTCTAAATATTCCTTCTTTTTTTGCTCCTCATCAGTATGTAAGTCTTGTTCTAAGGTAGATTTTTTTGTGTCATAAAGACCAATTTAAAAAATTAAAAAGGGGATTTTTCTCTGTATACTCAGATCTTTTTGCTTCACTTAAAATATACTTTCCAAAGATATTCTTTACATTGCTGTTCAAATGCGTTGCATGCGCAAAACTATCCTTGTAACTGTACTGCCAAATTGTTTGTATGTATTACCTTTGTCATCACATTATTTTTTTGTTTTTGACAGGGTAAAGGTTACAAAAATGAAGGATTGTCATCTAGTCAGAAGACACGACTTGTGTCAGGGGAGACCATGGCCTGGAGGGGTCCTCTCACAGTGGTCCTGCGGAAGAACTCTCTGGGCTTTGGTTTCACATTGCGCCATTTCATAGTCTATCCACCAGAGTCTGCCTTTAACACTAACCTAAAGGTAAAAAAATTAGTTTTTTTTTTTAATTAAATCCTAATAGAACTTTATTTTGTATGCTGACAGCTTATTGTTACCATGTTTGTTAAGCTTTTTGGCTTTGTAAGACAGTGTAACAGATCATTACACTTAAGTGCAAAGTTGCAGCATTTTTAATGATCAATTGTAAAAGAAAAGGAATATATAAATATAACCTAGTTTGATTTTTAAAAACAAATTAAAGAATTTACCAAAATAAATGCAATCATAATTGAAAAAAGTGATAAAGGTAACTTTTTGCTAAACCTGCCAATGGCTGGGGAGAACATGCAAACTCCCAACAGAAATGTCATCTGGGACTTGAACCTGCTTGCTTTGAGGTGACAGTGCTAACCACTGAGCCACCATGCTGCCCCTATTGCTTAACTTTGAAGAAAAATTTTAAACAAACTGATAAATGGATTTGTTAACTTTAATTTTAGATCCCCCCCCCCCCCCCCCCCTTGTTTCTTTGAATCAAATTAAGTCATTTTAGTAGGCATAGGCATCCTCTTGTTTCACGGCAATTTCCATTACCTCATTTTAAAGCAGGACTCTTGTAACATTCTTCTCACTAGAAACACAACTGCTAAAATACAAAACTGTTCAACCATACATGGGTTACTACTCACCCCTTTCCGATACTCATACACTACGGCCAGTTAAGTTTATCCAAATTCATCTTTAATGTGGATAAAACCCATGTGGAACCTGTGGGAAAACATGCATGCAAGCTCCGGCCTAAATGGCTACCGGCCTAGCTGGGACTCGAACCAGCAACCTTCTTGCTGTGAGGCGACAGTGCTAAGCACTAATCTTTTTTTTTTATCTGTGGAAGCTATTTCTACTTAAGCAATGGTTTACTGCTGCTCTCTCTTTAAGGACTGGAGAATGCCTCCCAAACTGTTCCATTTCATTTTAGACAAAACTGTGTTTATGAGAATAAAATAGAATTTTGAGGTAGGGGGTAGGAGAAGAGGTAGATGCTTATAAAATTAATGTGTAATTTAATAAATAATATATTTTTCGATAACTTCCAATCACAGCTGTATCTAGCACAACCGCAGGAGCGATCCGAGCTGATGGATTTACGCCATGCTTATTCTTAATTTTCTTTCGAAATACATGAAGGTAAAAAAAAATATTCTAGTAACATAAACAGTGTGTATCTTATGGGAACAAAGCACATAGTTTAGTTATTTTGAAAAATAATTATCATTGCCGTCTCCATAGACATCCGTGTGTATTTTACAAACCTTAAAGGGTATGTTTTGCTTGTAGTTATATGTATTTGAATGTCTGAAACCTAAAATAAATGTTATTTGTTTGAAAGCATGGATAAATTGTGATTTATGACAAGTGCTGCGTACCTTTTTCTGTGCCTCAGCGCGCGCCGTCAGATTTGAATTTTAGCAGTTGATGAATTGTGCTCTGAACATTATAATCACACCAGTGTGATTGTACTCTTCAGGGACCAGCTAAGGGTGAACACACTAGAAAGATTACACATAAAAGAAGAAAAAAAGAAAAAAAATCAAATTTAAGGACTTTTTAAAATATTATATAAAACTTTTATTTTTATTTTATTTTGTATGGCATATAGTATAGTAATCTAAGAAATATTGTATTGGTATGTTTGCTTAAAGCCCATTATCAAAGCTGAAATGATGCCTCTTTTAAATATCATCTATTCACATCTTAGATGTCATATTTAACCTTACATTTTAACTTATTTGAATGATCTGATGTTCAATATTCAGGTTAAGAAATTCAAATAAAGAAAATCAAATTCAATACAATTTTTAAATGCTTATAATATTCTGTTTTATTAAATTACAATTGTTAAATTAAAATGAACACAATTCAAATTCAGATTGTTTTGGCATGTTTTCAGCTCCATACAAAGCTTATTGGTTTCTTTTATTATTTTACTAATTTTATTTTATATTTTACTTGGTTGTAAAATATATTATTATATATAAATGTATATTATATTTTACTAAGTTGTATTCTTTTACTTACGGTAAGAGAAGTGTCTCCAAACAAAATTAAGAACAAAGTTAGCAGAAATACTCTTTGTTTATATGCCTAAATAAGACAAATAAACTGAATTAAATAATAATAATAATAATAATAATAATAATAATAATAATAATGATGATGATGATAACAATATAATTAATGGGTATTTCATATAAATTGTATGGTATGTTATGTTATTACTGTTGTAAAATTACATTATTACTTTACAGACAAAAAATATATAGCATTATTTTTCATTATGTTTCAAAGTTCAGACAAAGTGTGAGCAGATTTTCTCCTTATCTCATAACAGGAGGTTTATGACATTAATCCTCCATGGTTTGTGATAACATTATACTATTTACCTAAAGACTGTGACAACAGAGCAGAGAGCCGTGTTCACCCCATGCACTGTGTCTCAGGGGGTGTCTCAGTGTACTGTTTAATTCTTTTAAAAATGTTTTAAATTATTTTAGTTTCTTATTTTATATTGTACTTGCGCAGCAACTGCCAAAAGAAAAATAAATAAATAACATTCATTTACTTTAAGAGGAATCGTCCATGCTTAAGTTAACCAGAAATGTTCTTTTTCTTTATTTGTATAAATAAGCAGTAGTTTAGCAACTACTCCAAATGCACAGTATAACAACGCACTTGGGAAATGCACTGACTATATGCACTGCAGAAGTAGCTGGACTGAAATTCATAGGACTCCCCCTAGCTTTAAAGGTCAAATTACAATATATTCTTCAGAAATTAAACTGACTTCAGACATTTCCTTCTTTTTCAGGATGAGGAGAATGGCAATAGCAAAGGTAAGTGGAATGAAATCTTCAGATATTGTAAATCTTTTTAATAGTTAAAATAATATAGTTTTAGTATATTTAAGTTTTAGTGATTGCATTTATAGTGGTTGTATGCTCTTGTTCAGGAGGTCAACAGTCTCGTCTTGAGCCAGTGGATACTATCTTTGTAAAGAATGTGAAAGAGGAAGGCCCTGCCCATCAGGCAGGCCTGTGCACAGGTAGGAAAACATAGTATGCCAATAAGAGAGAGAATTATGATTCAACATTTTGTGGATTTGACAGATTGCGGTGATAAATTATGTGTGTGTATTTGTTTATTGATTGCACCTCTATGTGAGAATTTTATGTTTGTGCTGGATCGCCTTTATTGAATTACCCTAATTAAACTAAGATAAACCAGGATCCCCCTTCGCTATATTTCTTAGCTAGAGTTTAGTTAAAGGATCATCTTTATAATGTTTTTGCAAAAAGAATAAATTAGATTCATACTTTACCACACAGGGTAACTTTGGGTTCTGGAAAATGAAGTCAATGTCCACTCCAGAGAAGATAAGTAATAAAATATACTTTTATTAATAAAATAAAATCCAGTGAAAAAGTAGAATAAACAGAAAACAAAATCCTTTACTTTATCCTCTGTTGAGGATAAAGGGCAACCAACTTCAGTATAGAGAAGTCAGAAAGCGCAAAGCTGGTTTGTATATTTCAGCTTTTATACTCATCATGCATAGGTAAAGATCAACTCTGGGAGCGTGTTTGGAGACAGGGTTCAGAAACAGAGTATAGATCATTCATAAACACAGGTGCATAACCTAATTAAATCAAAGAGCATGCTTATTAATTGAACAGTGAGGAAATCCCTTGAGCAAACAGATTCATTGTCTTACAAATATATTATAAAACAAAAATCAACATTTAGGCAGTTTTATCATCAGCCTGTGTATAGTGTGCCTACACATTCTTGCACTGAGAGTCATGTGTTTAAACTGAGCAGTGAGGTCAGCCAAAGTTCCTTTAGCTGGTTTGTTTGTTCCGTGCGCCCTCAGGCGGAGGCGCCTCTCCTTTCTCTTATGCTTGGCTTCATCATTAGGAGTTGTGCTTTTACTCATTGGAATATCAGAATACATCAGTGATTTTTTGTGTCTCATATGATCAATGTCATCAGACACAACCAGTTGAATGAATAAACAATGTCACAAACAGCGTTAGGTGTAATTAACGGATTACTTTCCATTCATTCATTCATTTTCCTTCAGCTTAGTTCCTTTATTTATCAGGGGTCACCCCAACCAAATGAACCACCAACTTATCCAGTATATGTTTTATGCAGCGGATGCCCTTCCAGCAATCACCCATGCACTCTCACGCACACTTATACACTATGACCAATTTAGTTCATCTGATTCATCCATACCGCATGTCTTTGCACTGTGGGGGAAACCATAGCACCCAGACGACACCAACGCGAACATGGGAAGAACATGCAAACTCAAACAGCCGGGCAACCGGGATTCGAACCTGCAACTGTTATGCTGTAAGGCGAAAGTGCTAACCACTGAACCACTGTAACTTTCAATTTTTACGCAATTTCAGTAACTCATTATGTACGGTCTTAAATATAAATTCAGCAGCAATAAATTATCAAGACGATACACATCGTTAAGAAAAAAGTATTGAATGAGAAATTAGTTAATATTATTATTATTAATATTATTATTCTGATATTTTTCAACTAAAGAATCTTACATTTGTCCACTGCACATGCTTAAGAAACAATTAATTGGACAAGAAACTAGTGACAATATAAGTTTATGTAAGAAAAATGGTGTTGCAAATGTTGATGTGTTTTGATACATATAATCCTTAACTTTTCTTTGGTATTAAATTTAATAAGGTTAATGACTATGTTTGTTGAATTTAAAGAATTATTTATTCATTTTCCTTCGGCTTAGTCCCTAATTTTGAAGACGTCACCTGGAACACTACTGGGAAATGCCCATACACCCTCTCATTCACACACACATACACACACTCATACAATACAGCCATTCTCCATGTCTTTGAACTGTGGGAGAAACTGGAGCACCCGAAGGGAATCGCATGCAAACACAGGGAGAACATGCAAACTCCACACAGAAATTTCAACTAGCCCAGCTGGGACTCAAACCAGCAACCTTCTTGCTGTAAGCGACAGAGCTAACCACGAGCCACCGTGCTGCCAATTCAAAGAATTGAAATAAATTGATTTCTTTGTATGTGCATTGAGATTTATATGGATTTAAGTGGTACTGATCCAGGAAAAAATACTTTGTGAAATTAAATTATTTTTCAGTCACTGCAGTTTAAATCCAAATTTTAATAAAAGTAATTAATTACTTTTTAAAGTATTTAGCCAGTGGAGGATTGACCGGTAAATCAAGAGCTTTGCTTTTCGGCTCAGCTCCTTCTTTACCACAACAGACCGGTACATCGGCCGCATTACTGCTGCCGCATCCCCGATTCTCCTGTCAATCTTATGTTCCATCATTGCCTCACTTGCGAACAAAACCGCAAAATACTTGAACACCTCCTCCTGGGGTAAGGACTTTCCTCCAACCTGGAGATGGCAAACCACTTTTTTCCTCGAACTTGGAGGTGCTGATTCTCATCCCAGCTGTGTCACACTCAGCAGCAAACTGTCCCAGTGCATGGTGAAGGTCCATGTTTAATGAAGCCAACAGAACAACATCATCTGTGAATAACAGAGATGAAATCCTGTGATCTCCTTTTTTATTCGCATTCACACAAGCACTCCTACACTACAGCCAATTTTGTTTATCCAATTCATTTATAGTACTGGTCTTTGGACTGTGGGGGAAATCAGAGCACCTAGAGGAACCCATGCGAACACAGGGAGAACATACAACCAGTGACCTTTTTGCTCTGAGGTGACAGTGCTCCCTTAGAGTTTGTGGTGAAGGCAGAGTGTCCCAGACTGTCAGGGCTCAGATTTGTGCACCTGGAGAAGGAAACTAATCTTTTTTTATTGAAAATTTGGTTACCGCTGGCCCAAAAGATTTATTTGGACGGCTTATTAATTATATGTAACCCTTGGCTATAAGATAATAGAATAAAACCTGACTACGCCACCTAGGTTAATACTCAGAAACATATTTAAAAAAATAAATAAATAATAAAACACACACACACACCACAACTTGTTTGATTAACACAAAAAGTTACAATATGAAGGACCTTGCTGGTTCATTTTTGATTAAAGACAGATGTGACTTGCATAAAAAAAATAATAATAATAATAATTCACCATGGCATACTCCGTATTAAAAACAGGACACTGCTAAACTAAATGAAGGACACTAGCAAATAGGGGACACTCCTCACAGCAAGTCAGTGTATAAAGATGATTAAAGCAAGTGACAAATCACACCCATACAATTCAACAAACCCCCTTCAATTCAGCATCAATATTTCAGCTCATCTGTCCACCTGTGGGTATACACACAGACTAACTCACAGGAAACAAACTGCACAAAAATCACAACAAAAAATTCCCAATGCAGCGTAATGATTACGTGGAATATGGACGTTAGATCAGGATCAAAATACTGTGCATAAAAATAGTGTCACCATAGTAATTAAAGGGATTTCCGCAAGGAGCTATCGCAGCAGATGAGACAGTTTTTAAAAGGCAGCCGCAAATAAATGCAATGAAACAACAGCTAGCACCTTCAGGCCGCACCTAAAAAAGTAAGAGAGAGATAAAGGATTTAAAAAAAAAAAAAAAGGGGGGGGGGGAAGCCTTCTTTAAAACCCACAAACCCAGAAAACTGTTTTTCTTTAGAACCCTTCTTTAAAACTTCTTACCACCTAGATGAGTTTCATGGGCTAGAGCAGACTTTCACTTCACACACACTCACTGTTCAAATAATAAAAGGTATTCTTTAGACTATCACTTAAAACTAACAAGAAACACTAAAAACAAACAACTCACCCAGGCTAGAGCAGACTTTGCAATCAGCATCCATCATTTCGCGCACACACACACTTTCCAAATGATCAAAGCATTTTTTAGACTATCACTTAAAACTAGCTAAAAACTAAAAAGCAAACAACTCACCCACAGACCAGGGACTAAGGGAACTGATCACTGACCACAAAGGCTTCACCTGCACTCTGGAAGTCAAAGGCAACACCCAGACAGATGCCTTTTAAAAGGCTGAAAATCCACGCACTCCCAATAATGAGCTGCACAGATGTACACAATAAGGTGTATTCTGTAATAGGTGTTTCCTGCCCTCAGTGTGTCACTACAACATTCTAAAAATAAAATCCGTTACATATATATTGATAATTATAAAGAATGATGTAGAATTAGAGTCTTCCTGGTAGAACCTTGGCTGAAGTTTTCATTTCTGCAGCGATCTACAAAGGCTAGATTGCTGGTGATGAAGACATTATTGTTGACGCTTTAAAAATTATTAATTAACTATTTGCTAATGCTCAATAAATGATTCATAGTGTGCAGATATTATAAAGTGTTACCATTCTATTTTGTTCTTAATCACTCTGTTGTTCATTTCTTTTTTTCTGTTTAGAATACAACTAAGCATTTAATTGTCGTTTATAAGGGATTTGCATAAATAGCCCTCACTTGAGACTGGGTAACAAAACTGTAGGAAGAAGTTGTGTTAAAATGCATTTAATAACATACAGAGAAACTGTTACATGCCTGAAATAAAATAAGATGCATAAATAATCATTTGAAAAGTTTATTAATAATTTACTTACTTATTCTGAAATATCTTTAAAAAACCACCAACTTAACAAGGTGTCACATTTACTGCTGTTTCTGTGTTTATTTCTATTTAGTTTTGTGGTTCATTTCTCATGCCTTGTATCTTTAGTTTCCCAGTTTGTCGCTATAGTTATTTATTGTCTCCACCCCTTTTCTCTTTATTCTGTTTAGCCTGATTGTTTCCCTGCACTATATATACCAGTTTGTGTTTGCCTCTCATTGTCTTGTTTTGTTACTTCCAAAATGCCATTGTGGTTCCTGATTTGTTCTGCTTTTGTTTTGTTAGGTAACAAGTTACTAAATAATGTAAAATTTTTAATTTGGATCTTCACTTTGTTTTTTATCCTCTGCATTTCACAATGGATTGTGAACAAAAGAAGAACAGAATTTTTTTTTTTTTGATCCAGCAGTATTTTTTTAGTTCATGGAGTGGTGCTTGGTGCATTTTCACATCTGGCTCCTAATAGCCTTCCTGATAAATTTTGAGGTTCAGGCATTTTGAGATATTGCAGCTCCAATTCATCAGCTCCAAGAGCGAAGAATCCTTATTAACACCTCTAGCTCCCATAATAAATTGAATCTTATTGCTGTTGCAATGGCAAGTAGCTTCTTTGTTTTTTATTTATTTATTTAAAAAGAGCATTAAAGCTGAGATACAACCTGAAAGACAACAATACAACACTTACTATCCTAATCATCAGCACTTTTAATAGTTTATTTACAGACTTATAATATACTGTTGTTCTACTGGAGTTTTCATTCCAAAATAGCCACCGTGTGACACTAGCAGCATCTAGTGGCTGTTTCCCAAATCGCACTAGAGTGTCGCCTCTTGGTGATTCTATGCTCTTTGGTGCTGCTTAGGGGCCGATCACACCAAACTCGCTTTTTGCATTGACAGGCGCCTTTTTTGAATGATTTACTAACGGCCATGAGCATTGTGCATGCTGCTTAGGGGCTGATCACACTGAATGTGCTTTTGAATGATTTACTAACGGCCGCGAGCGTTGTGCATGCTGCTTATGCGACCTGTGCGCCTCGTGTTTTAAACGCCTGATGCGCCTCGTGTTTTTGCCGTTGTGTGACGTGCGCTCGTAGTTGAAAAAAG
The DNA here is from genome assembly GCF_903798145.1 of Danio aesculapii. Classification (NCBI taxonomy): domain Eukaryota; kingdom Metazoa; phylum Chordata; class Actinopteri; order Cypriniformes; family Danionidae; genus Danio; species Danio aesculapii. The sequence goes on from NC_079446.1 coordinate 17,012,964, forward strand.
TCAACTCTGAACGGAAAAAGTGTGTTATGTCAGTCACGACTTTTTCATTCACCAATCAAATGAAAGTAGACGCGGGGTTTCCGTTCAGGTGCCTGCAGTGTTTGTGTTTTTGTGTTGTCAAGACAACTACGGAGAATTTTGAAGATGAAGGAGAGACTTGTGGTTGCTGTTTTGAGTAATCCGGTGCAGTATGAATCACAAATCTTGAATACTACAATATTATTACATTTTTAAATCTATATTAATATCAGCAGCAACACTCACTCACATTAAACAGCTGATTCGGTGCATATCTAGCAACATAAAAATCGCATCATGCTTCTTTTTCTCTTGTCAACAAAAAGGCAGTGTGGTGCGGCTTAAGTTGTTAGAAAGATAAAGCGAGTTTGCTGTGATCGGACCCTAAGAATCAACATCACTGGATGTCTGGCCTATTGTCCAAGAATTTAAGAATTAAATGACCCCTTCCTGCAAGGTCAAGTGGTCAAGACCGAAAGTCATCAATAACAAATTTTGCACAGTGAATGATAATTCTCTCTCCCATATTTGAAATATGTCATGCCTTTACTCACTTCATCAGCAAAAAAAAAAAAAAAACCAATGATAAATGTATGTGCTTTTTCTTAGGTGACAGACTGGTGAGGGTGAACGGGCAAAGTGTGCTGGGGAAAACATATTCTCAGGTCATAGCATTGATTCAGAATAGGTGTGGCTACTTTAACTATATATTATTTAATGAGCCATATTTGTAAGTAAAAGTACATTTGTGTTCAAAGCGAATATGTGCTTCATAACCACATTTGTCTGTTTAGTGAGAATGTGCTGGAGTTGTCCATCATGCCTAAAGATGAGGATGTGCTACAGCTGGTAAGTTTGAGCATAACATTTCTTCTTTCTTCACCTTTTCACCAGTTATGGTTGGTTAATGTTGGTTAATGTTTAATTAATGAAATCCGAAAGCACATTTTCAAATTTGCTTAGGGTAACTCTAGTTGTAATTCACTTTATATTATTGTAAACATTATTTTATTATTATTATTTCCTTTGACTATTCCCTTATTTATTAGGGGTTATTTATCACAGCGGAATAAATTGGCAACTGCTGTGGCATGTTTTTCGCAGCGGATGCCCATACACTCTCATTCAAACACATATACACTATGGCCAATTTAGTTTATCTAATTCATCTATACCACATGTCTTTGGACTGTGGGGGAAACGAGAGCACCTGGAGAAAACCCACACAAATAAGAAGAGAACATGCAAACTTCACACAGAGCACAACTGTACAATTACAAACATAAAAAATCTAGGATATTTTTTAACAATGTATTATTTAAAAGTAATTAGCTGCTTAAGCTTTTAACAGTTTTATGAGGCAAAATTGTATTTTATCAGGTCCAAGAAATGAAATAAATAGCCAACATTGCATTAATAATTAACAGCAACATCAACAATAGTACAGTACAAAAATAACAATTGTAATACACTTTAAACTAATTTATTGTAATAAATCAACTGTACAACAAAACGGTGCCTGAACCAATACTTTTGAACCACAAAATTATGGTGGAAGACTCCATAAGAAGATATTTTATTTGACAAAATCTTTTAAAAAATTATTTTAATAGAATAGAATAGAATTTAAGTCTAAAGTGAACATCAATTCATATTTTATATATTGAATTAAATTAATATATTTCCTTTGCTCATTTGTTGGTTAGCATGTAGATTTGCATTATGAAATTACATTAGCTTACTACTACCCTGTGGAAAAGCTGTCATCAAAATACTGAACTCCTTTTTTCTTGTGTCTATGTTTACGTGGTTATCAGTTATCTAATGGATTGCCCTAATCTGAATAAGATAATAATATGATCAAGGTGTTTACATGAGTTGTTTTTTAAATGTTCTTTTCATGATCCTGTCTTACATTTTATAGTCAAAAAACTGGGGACTGTCACCATGGGGAAGATAAAAAAGTAGATATTAGAAATTAGTTAAACTATTATGTTTAAAAATGTGTTTATGTTTAAAAATTAATGAAGGCAAAACTAAACGAGTTGAATATGACTTACATGAGCGTGAATGAAAACTACATTTGATTATGTTACATCTGTTCTTTGGTACTTGCCGACTGTTTGTTAATTCAAGACTGCATTTCCTAATGTAAAACTATGTACACTACATTACTGATTAATTATGATTTCTGCATAGCCGAGGACTTACTGTATTAAAAGTGTTAAAATCGCTATTACCTGTGTCAATTTAGGCGTCAACCTCTGACGAATGCGGGGAACTAGGCTAATGCGCTCAGCACTGTCGCTGACAGGGAGAGTGAGTGCACGCGGGAGCAAGTGCCCGAGAGACACCTAGAGCGTGCAGAGAGAGGCCTCGGTCATATCTCCGCAGTCTGCCACCGATGGCTGATCTTGCTTCTCCATGGAGTTTTGACACAAAAATACACATCCAAATTTAGGGGGGCCAGAGTGGGGGGCCAAGCTTGTTGACACAGGGACTGGTGGAAGAGTGCTCTTTTAATGAAATTTGATACCACTAATTAATTGGAAAAAAAAAACTCTGCATTTTGTGCCGCAAATGTGTCATTAAGTTTGACGTGTTTCCCCTATACACGCAACTTTTGTAAAGCATCTGCTTCACGTTGCAGTGTCAGAATCATTGCTTGTAAAATACGCTTTAGAATGCTTAATTTAAGCAAATTTGATGAATGCGATCATGCGTGTGGATCTGAAGAGAGTCGCTCTCGCTCACCGAATGCGCTGTACTTGCACGTTGCGTGCGCCCTATTCGCCTGTCCGTATTTCTCAAAGTTGTTAAGGATTAAATGTTTAGAGATGGTGTGACCATGCATACCTATGTGTGCCTTTGATGCACCCCTTGATGCTTCTTACGTCCTTGTCACAGCACCAGTGGCACCGAAATTCATATGCTGTTTTGATCCGGTACATACCGGTTACAAAGGTAGCGGTGCTATAATGGCATCAGGTAGTCTCATCAGATGTAGAGCTTCCAAAAGATGAGGCAAATTCAGAACTCAGATCTACGTCTGAGTGCAGTTCAACGGTATAGACAATAGAGATCTATTGCTTGATTTATACAGATACAGCAAACTTTCTGAAAAGAAAGCAATACTTTTCTGAAAGGGCCTGATCAGTGTGGGAGGAAGGCTGCAGCTTGGAATGGATACCCATGGATACTATCTGCTAGCTGCTAAACATAGGTATTGTGAATTGTTGATTCAAAGGTGTTGTGAGAGGAGTTTGCATTTAGGTAAAAAAGATACACTCATGCAGGTCAGATAAAGATTCTAGATCTTTAAGGATAGACAGCTTGTCAAAAATATAATTAGAAGGTAGTCACCCTTGCCAAGAGACCACTCACGGTAAAGACCAGCAATGGTACCAGTAAAGCCTACATAGTAGTCACCTCGAGGCATGGGCTCTGGGTCCGGCTCCCTCACATTTGCTGGAGAGCGGCGCACTGTCAAATTCCATGACAGGTCTTCTGGTCTGGTCATACACAGCATTTCTCTCCTCAGCTGTCTTCAATGACTTAAAACGGGGGCAAAGAAACATTCCAAGCTTGTGGGTGAAGCTGATAGGCGTTTTCTCATTTAGCAGCTGCATAGCCTTTGCCCGAATATAAACCATGTACTCCGAATCACCGGTTTGGGGCTTGTAGGTGTAGGGTCTTAGGTCTTAGGGAAATTAGCTCTTAGGGAATTGAAGATTACTTTAAAGGGGACTTCAAAAGAATCAACTCTTTAGATCCAAACAAATGAATCATCCAGCATTCGTTCGAACAGACAGTTGACTTCAACTACAGATATTGCTATCCAGAATATAATAAAAACCCTTTAATTTTTTAAGCAGGGTGACAAGATCTAAGTTTAAGGCAGTATATTCTTAAAACAAATAAAACTTTTATTGACTATTCTAACAGAAACTAACATTTAACACAAACATGTGCACACGCGCATTCATACAGATCGTAGTGAAGAGTAAAGAAAGGAAAAGAAGAGTTTGAGAGGGTGTAATGATGTAAAAACCTTGGAAACATTCCTTTTGTGATGTGGAGAACTTCCTCTGTTGAGTTGGGTTCCCTCATGGATTCGCAGGTGGTCGTTCTTTGTCCTGTAAGGCTTGGAGTGGAGTGGAGTCTGAAGGTTCGAGTTTGAGGCAGCAAAAGACTGTAGTCCTGTTGACTTCTGGTTTCACAGTGCATTAAACTTAACTAGACTCTCGATGGAAAGAAAAGAAAAGAAAAGAAAGAAAAGTAACAGAAATGGGAACGTTTGGCTGTGCTGTTATCCCATCTTAGTCACAATTTGCGTTTGTTTGATGGACCTGAAGAGCAACTGTCCTAAGCTGGAACGGGACTTGGGATAAATCCTGGATTACTGTAGCGGAGTGAATTCTACTATATTTCTAACCATAATTTTACGCTTATGCATGATTAATGCATTGTAAAACATATACAGTTTTTAGTGTATCACAGGAGTCGTGTAGTAAAATAAATTTTGATGATGTGTTGATTTGTAATATAACAGTTTCAGGAAGGATTTAATTGTCTCTGGAAGTAAAGTTTGTTTTAACCATTTGCTCTGGAGTTAACTTGGATGTTGACTGGGTCGGGTCATACAATTATCACATGTGCGTGAATTGATTCTCTGAACAGCAACAAAGGAGAACCGTAGTCTGTGTGGCTACTTCATTCAATTCAATTCGCCTTTATTTGTATAGCACTTTTACAATGTAGATTGTGTCAAAGCAGCTTCACACAGAGGATTATAGTAAATTGAAACAGTGTAGTTCAGTTTTCAGTTCAGTTTAGCTCAGTTCAGTGTGGTTTAATAATTACTACTGAGAGTCAACACTGAAGAGCAAATCCATCGATGCGCAGCTCTACAGATCCCGAACCATGCAAGCTAGTGGCGAGGGAAAAACTTCACCAATTGGCAAAAGTGAGGAATTAAAAAATATTGAGAGAAACCAGGCTCAGATGGGCATGACCATTTCTCCACTGGCCAAACGTCTTGTGCAGAGCTGCAGTCAAGGCACCGGAGGCTGGAAGCTTGACCTCAGCGAAGACTCGTCTGTCCCTGGAGTGACGCAGGAATCAGTCTCATGCTCTCCACTCCTCCATGACCACCACAGCAGCTGCTCAGGATATGGCCTGGTCCAGGATAGAAAACCTTGGGATCATCTCGTCACTGGTCTTGGATCGAATCAGTGGTGCTGCGCAGTCTGAGGGCCTCGGGATGTGTATCCCCAGGTGAAAATAGAGAAAAAAGAAAATACTTCATGCCTCTTAGGGCTTCTGTCTCCTGCTGATTTGGACTGGTGTTGATTTGGTGTTGTGATCAAAGGGATTCATTTATCTACGTCTGCGTCATTAAGTTCGTACACAGTGTTTCTTCAGTGTAAAAAACCAAAGCAGGACCAGCTGAATAGTTGGATATATATTACCCTCCATCTCTTCACTTGCAGTTTTAAAAGGCAACAAAAACTCAGTAACTGTCACAACAACACATCCAGCTAAATGCCATCCATTTGGTGGAGCTGATGTTTCTCCTGCAAGGCCTGTTGGATTTTACGGTACTGTTTACTGACTTACTGCGTCATTTCAACTTTACTATTTCACCAGATTTTACATTCCTGTATTACAGTGTGTGGGAGATTTTTTTCAGGTATGTCACAAGGCTTTTTGCACTTTACAGCGATATCATGTACATTGCGCATGTATGTTGGCGTAGTCTCTTTTACAATTAAATGTGTGTTTAAGAACGATGTTTATGATATGGGCTGTGCACGGCATCCACTTAGCTGTGAAGGGCAGCTTTTATGATAGTGGAATCAAATTCAGCGGTGCTTATAACATATGGCTCTATAATTTCCAGGTGTCATTAATGAAATGACCAGTAAGCGCAGTGCATGCTTGTTTGTTTATCAAATCAGTCCACATGTCAGTGGAAATAGCTATGCCACAATCCAGAGCTTTATTTATCTTCTATAAGAGGATTTCTTTTTTATTTTACTTTTGTGGTTGCTTTGGCTCTGTCGCAAACAGTTCAGCTGTGAGGGAGTTGCTGCTGGCATCCACACGTCCTCAATAGCTTGATCTCAATAGCTTGATGGGGATGGGGTCCTGTAATTCAATGAGTCATGTAGTCCAATTATGCAGAGATTTTTAAGTGAGCAGGTCAGGATCTAAAGGAGCTTTAGAAGTCAACCAAAGAGCCCAATCTTCAGATTTTCTTCACTGACAGAGAAATAACCTGAAAGTGCATAGTTGAAGGAGCAGACTGGTGGGGCAGTTTCTGGGAACAGCTTGTAAGTTTAAAAAAAATTGTACTTTAAGAGAACCTTGGGCAATGATAATCAAGTAGAGTCTTTTTTGAATATTTATCAAGCAACCCAATTTTGCAATTTAAGCCTTACTCGAGTCAAGACATATGACTCAATTTCTCCATCTCTGATGGATAGACTATCGTAGAATAACATGCACTTAGAAAAACTCATCCTAAACAAATTTTGACACCTAATTTATTTATATTAGTGGTGGGCCATTACCGGCGTTAACGTGGTGCGTTAATTCAAGATTCTTATCGCGCGATAAAAAAATATCGCCATTAATCTATTCTAAAAAAAAAAAAATATATATATATATATATATATATATATATATATATATATATATATATATATATATATATATATATATATATATTGGGATTGGGAGCTGGGTCTATTCTACGCAAGCTATGATGACTTTCACCTTGATATTTTAGCGCAGATGTATACCTGACCGATGAGCCGTCTGACAAAAAAGTGCCCCTCTGAATCAAATCTGCAGGATGCCTGACTTTAACTGCAGTTCGGCAGTTTCACTTTAACTCATGAACATTTCATTCATACTGCTGTGACAAACTGGGGTATTAGATGCAAATAATGAGAAAGGACTGGTGAGAGTGTTATGGAATTTAATAATGCAGGACAAATGGAAAGAAATAAACTTCCGCATTTCGCGATGTGTGGTGTGTTTGTGTGCATCTGTGTCTCTGTGCGGTCCTTTACTGACAGTCACCTGTGTGGATCTTGTCAGAAAATATGGCGAAAAGTCCCACATGACGGTAATAGTTTGTCAGTAATGCCACTAATATATGTATACTCCACGTCTTATTTCCATTTATGTTTAGTTCAGTTATGACTTTAGTTGCATTAAGGTAATCAAAAATCGCTGTTTACATGGTAGACTACTAATGAAAGTATTGTTTTAATCATATTAAAATCATATTAAAGTATTGTTGCCCATGTAAACATACTCATAATGTAATAAACATAATGTTTGACACATCGTCAGGGCTCTTTGAACTTGCCTTTGTGAAGCAGCATTTTCTGTATCTACACCAAAGGCAAGTATGAAATCGCTGTTTGGAGCATATGTAGGGCTACAGTTCAAAATTCATGTTTAACTGAATAAACAGTTAGTAAACACAAGTACATTTTATTGAACATCATTTATTTTCATTATCAATTATCATACTAGAACAGTTTCTTAAGCACTTTGTGCTGCATTTTGGAAACAGGAGCATTATATATATATATATATATATATATATATATATATATATATATATATATATATATATATATATATATATATATATATATATATATATATATAATAAACCCTCTAAATCCATCTGACCTCTTTTCTTGTAAATGTGCATTTTCAGGCTCCTATAATTAGGTTCAGAAGTTTCATTTTATAGATAATAAAAAGGTTATTATCTAGTAAATAAAATAACTTTTTTTTTTAAAAATGTCACTTTAGACAATTCTTTGGTTTTTATTAAGGTAGATTTTCTTTTGCGTCAAAACCAGCTAAATCCACTTGTGCTTTTTCCCCCAAAACCTCTAAATCCACCCATTGGGACAAGACATTGTAATTATTTGAAAATCTCTAAAGATGCTATTACAAATTATTTTCTGAAACATAAAACACATTACACACTATCAAGTAAGTGGTGGTTTATTCCGCTGTGATAAACTAGGAAAAAAGCAGAAGGAAAATTAATGAATGAAATGTAAACACTGCAAACATTGTGAACTAAGCTTGGTAGATTCAAACAATGAAGTGTAAAACATCAATATTTGGGCATAGTCCATTAATATAAAAAGCTTATCAGGCGTATAGGTATTATGAAGTAATGCAAAGAATGTATAGTTTTACACATTATATTTATATTTTTAAAATAGCTTACATTAGCAAATAAAACATAAGGTGGGTCTACTGGGCAAAAAGGGGTCGTCTCTTTTTAGAAGCTGTTACTCATTCATTCTCACCATACACAAGGTCTTGGTCTCTTTTTCGTCTCTTGTTTATCCTCATAGCATCCAAGTGGGATAAAAGAACTGCAAAGTGTTTAAAGTGTAATTTTTTCCCCATTCTTCCTACAAACAAGTCAGTGGGCAACAGTACAGAATCTTTGTTCTCGCATTTTGCACTTCAAAATGCACCACACATTCTCTTTTGGAGACAGGTCGGGACTGCAGGCAGGCCAATTAAGTACCTGAATCCTCTTCCTCCACAGCCAGGCTTTGTAATGTGTGCAGAATGTGGTTTTTCAATGTCTAGTTAAAATATGCATGGGTGTCCATGGAAAAGAAGGCAACATATTGTGCTCCAAAATCTCTATGTACTTTTCAGCATTAATGGTGCCATCACAGAAGTGCAAGTTACCATGATACAACCCAATACCATGACAGTCCCTGGCTTTTGAACTTGTTGCTAGTAACAATCTGGTTGATTTTTTTTTTCTTCTTTGGTCCGGAGCAGACGACTTTCCCCCCTAAAAATACATAAAACACCGATTCATGTTACCACAGTACATATTTCCACTGTATATTGGTCCATCCCAGATGCCTCAGAGAAGTTGACGGCGCTTCTGGATACTGTTATCATAGGGCTTTCTTTTAGCACAGTACCATTTTTAACTGACATTGTGGTGATATCGCTTATAGATGAATCACGATTCTTGATGCAGTGCCACCTGAGAGATTGGAGATCACAGTAATTCAGCGTAGGCATGCGCCATTGTCTTTTACGTGCTGAAATTTCTCCAGATTCCATGAGTTTTTTATTATGCTATGCACTGTTGATCTTTCTTTGAGGAACATTGTTTTTAAACATTTCAATAATTTTCTCACATATTTGTTGGCAAACTGGCGATCCTCTGCCCATCTTTACTCCTAAGGGACTAGACCTTTCTTGAATGCTGCTTTTGTACCAAATCATAATTACAATTACATGTTGACATGACCTGTTTCAAATCACATCATTCAACCAATTTATCTGATTACTAGCTCTAAATTGCTCCTGTCCCAAATTTTTTGGGGGGGGACATGTTGCAGGTCTGAATGACAGGAAATGATGTATGCGATGAAATACAAGTCAAAGTAAATTTGAAATCACAACTTTCTTTTTTATTTACATTTTCCATACTGTCCCAACTTTTTCTGATTTGGGGTTGTATGTTCTCTTAGCATGTTTCTTAAATATCTGCCAACATATTATGGTATTTGTGTGTATAGACATATACAGAACATTTAAATATTGTTATTAGTTATAGAAATAATTAAATGTCACTCTGAGATCAAAGGTTAATTGAATGTATCAGTACTTTGCGTTTCTGTCGTTTCTTAAACCTGTATTTTAATTGTATGTCCACAAAACTTTGCCCCTTATCTTTCATTCTCAAACACAAATTTATTTACAACTAACGCAGCTTATTAAATTTGCATTCTCCATTATTTTGCAGGCATATTCTCAAGATGCCTACTTGAGAAGGAATGAGCCATACACTGGAGAAACACAAAACCTTCCTGAGCCTCTTCCAGTCTGTTACTCAAGCAGAAAATCCTCGTCAACATTGCAGAACCATGCTATTCCTGATAACATGAACTCTGACATTGTTGTAGGGTCTCAACCTTCCCCTCACTGCCTGATTCACCACCGCATCTGCTCTTCGTCCTCAGGTGGGAAAACAAGCCTGTTGGACTTCCACTTTGCCAACCACAACGCAGCTATTGCCTCTGCCTCACTGGCTCACCCTAGGAAAGCCAGTCTTCCCCAAGGTCGCAGTGAACTGTGCCACCAAGGTCTGTCAGACTGGTACTATAGCCAAGTAGACCAATCAAGACTTGGCAATTCCCATCATTACCAGAGCAACTCTCAAGACAGGCTCTATGAACTGGGACTGGCACCAGGAGGGTCTCATGGTGGTCGGAGACACAACACTTCTCTGGATGCCCTCCTACTACATTACAGTGCAGCGATGGGGATCAATCGCTCACCTTGCTCTGACTCCTATAGTCTTGGGAGAACGAGTCAACACTCCAGCCATTCTTGTTCAGAAAACCTGCTAGCCGCTTATGCTTCGTACGAGCAGAGGTTTGGCCATTCACTGGAAACACTAGAAAAGGCATCCATTCTGATCTCACCCCACAACAAAAGACCAGCACAGCCTCATGAAATCCATCAGCTAATCAGGGTAGAGGAGTGCACAAGTATTGCCAATAATCACATGATTGGTTCCGCAGTTTTGCCACCAGCAGGTCAGGTTTTAAGCCAAAAACAGCAGCCAGCTGTTCACATCAGACATTTACCTGCACAATATGTTGATGGTCAGATGGTAGGCTGCCACACCTCCATTCCAAAAACCATCTCACTGCAGAATCCATCATTCATCACTCCATCTGTGACAGAGTCCCAAGAGCCCCAAGGCTCACTGGTCACTGTGTTTACTGAGGAACCTTTACAGCTTAAAAAAAATCTCCCCTCAGGCATTGAGAGTCATTGTTCTTTACCTGTGAATTTTCTTAAACCCCTTTCAGCTACAGCTCTTCCCTTACAGTCAGAATATTCTGTACACAAAACCAATAGTGGCATTACACACTCATCTGTGGAGCAGGGCTCCTTGGCTGTCATCCCATTAAAAGGTCAGTATATATCACTTTAAATAATAACTATGTTTACATTTAGTCATTTAGTTTATTTTACTCTATTAAGTTCAGTTCATTCGATCCTGTATAGGCCTAAACAGAATTTCCTGGTACAAAAGCAGGTTTTCACAAGAGTTAAAACAAAATGGTTAGATCTTATACACTTTTTGTCTTTTTTTTAATTTGTGCCATTGTGAAGAATACTAACATATACCATCGGTTAACCAAAAGACCATGCTAGTGTAGAAGAAACTATTGTTTTGCTAACATAAGGCAAACAAAAACACAGAGATGTTTCCCAGCTAACAGAAAACATTCCCAGAACATTCAGTAATGTTCATTAAAAGTTATGTAACAGTAAGCTTGCAACTTTATTAAAATAGAATTTCTGAAACATTCTAGTATCATTGATAGAAAAATGTTATCAACAATAAACTTGTAATGTAGTTATTTAATAAATGTTTTTTTTTTTTTTTTTTTTTTAGATTTCCAGTTCAACATCACTATTTTTATGGCTGTAGTTAAAGAAATGAGGAGTGGATTTTGTGGTGACTAAAATCCTAAATGAATAACATGCTGACAGTTCCATATGGCATGCAAGTAGTTATCAGTGGCATCTAGTGTGCATTGTGAGAAAATGTTGCTTAAGACTATTTTTAACTATATTTGACTATATGAGTTGAATATTTGCATTCATGGAAAATGTTTAAGCACAAGTTTTTGTTTCAAGTGTTGGAGGGGGAAACTAGGTTATTTTCCCATTTAGCCACTGCTATATTTAATGTTGTACTGATATTTATTATTATTTTGTGAAATGTAGAAAGTCTTTTGTTATTGGTGAGTTTCATTAATTTTTCCATCTGCTGGGAAGTATATAGCGGGGTTGTTTAATGTATCTATTTTTCATTTAATAACAGATTTTATTTGTTGATATTGAAAATACACTGTTGCGACAGTGGCTAGCACTGTCACCTCACAGCATAAATGTCACTGGTTCGAGTACCGGCTGGGTTAGTTGGCATTTCTGTGTGGAGTTTGCATGTTCTCCCCATGTTAGCATGGATTTCGTCTGGGTGCTCCGGTTTTCCCCACAGTCCAGAGACTGGCTCTATAAGTGAATTGGGTAAAGAAAAATTGGCCATAGTGTATGACTATGTGTGTAAATGCAAGAGTGTATGGTTGTTTCCCAGTACTGGGTTGCAGCAGTAAGGGCGGTGTAAAGCATATACCAGAATAGTTGGTTGTTCATTCAGCTGTGGGGACCCTAATAAATCAGAGCCTAAGCAGAAGGAAAATGAATGAATGACTTAATGAAAATTCACTTAAAATGTAGATTGGATTTACTAGATTTGATTGTGTAGATCAGTTCCACATTATTTACTTATGTTACTTTAACATGTTCTGTAGAACCAAGTGTCTATGTCACAAGAGATACTGGAAAGGGTTGGGAAATCATTGTTGGAATTGGTTAATTGGACTATGGTGGGTGGCATGGTCACCTCACAGCAAGAAGGCATTTCTGTGTGGAGTTTGCATGTTTTCCCCGTGTTTTCATGGGTTTCCTCCGGGTGCTCTGGTTTCCCCCACAGTCCAGAGACTATAGGAGTATAGGTGAACTGAACAAACTAAATAGGCAGTGTAAGTGTGTGAGTGTGAGTGTGTGTGTGTGTGTGTGTGTGCGTGCGTGCGTGCGTGCGTGCGGTGTGAATGAGGGAGTGTATGGGTTTTTCCCAGAGCTGGGTACTTCATGCTTAATAATCAGTTCTTTTTTTATTGAGCAGAGCATCCCTCCCATAACAAGGAACAAGAAACTTAAAACATACACTTGGCACAAATGAAGAGAAAATGAAAAAATGAAAATGAAAAGAAAAGCACAAATGATAATAGATTAATATGCATTACAGGAGTAGAAATAACCTATTATGTTTTGCACAACACTTATCAAAAAGGAGTCTTGGAAACATAATTAATTGAAGTGTAGAAAGGACCTATAAATAACAGAAAAAATATCACATCAATAAAAAATATATTACTGAAAAATTTGTGAGTTTGTAGGGGAAAGTCAAGTTTTTAGCCAATAGATTTATATTTCTGCTTTAATTGACCATTTATGGTGTTATGTTTTGTTCAATACTTAATGACTAAAGAGTCTTCAAAACAAATGACTAAAGAGTCTTCAAAACTAAAGAGTCTTCAAAATGGACCTGTAAGTAAAAGAAAAAAAAGATTACATTATCAAAATCATATTAAAGAAAATAAATCAGAGTTTCTGTGGAAAATTTAAATAACAAATTTGTTATGTTTAAAACATACAGTATATTTTACAAAAGTGTTTAATATATCTGCTTTTGATTTTTATCAAGACTGACCTTTCAGTCAATTCAAGCGAACTGTTGAATGAGTAAGTTCACAGAAATGCAGACATATTGGAATCTTTATTAACAAGTTAAGAAATGTAGGTTATTAATATGTCCTTTTCAACTGAAAAAAATAATAAAAGGTTTCTCTTGTTGAAGCTGATTCTAGCCTTTAAAATCAACTCTCGATTCTTTTTGAAATCGACTCACTGCCCCACAGTACAAGGGCTCTAATAAAGTTTTAAAGCCTTGTACACCACATAATAACAGTTAAAATGACACAACTCAGATCTTTTTCTTTCAAATAAGTTTGAGATTATTTCTGCCGATTACACTTTGTACATCAGAGATAGATGACATTAGACCAACTGACCGTTTGTTCGATCGGGTTTTCTGAGGTAACTTTAACATCAGTTCGGACAAACGCTCATGCAATAATACAACCTAAAAACACTTTATATCTCACATTACCTTGTCGTGTCACACCATTTCAACAAATAAAGAAATAATTATTTTACATATTTCATATCAGTGGCACTTGGAAGGAAAATATAGCTTAACTGCTAAACAATGTCAACATTCAAGTACATTTTAAGTGATTGTAGTAAATAACGGTATCAAAACACTCTCGCTCAGCACAAGTGTTCTTCTAAAAAAAAATTATAAATGTGATATATTTGTCCTCAAAACATCGTCTTTGACAATACAGGGGTTGGACAATGAAACTGAAACTTTAGTGTTGAAGGGTTCATGGCTAAATATGATCAGACTGGTAGCCAATCTTTAATGTGTAATATATATATATATATATATATATATATATATATATATATATATATATATATATATATATATATATATATGTATATATATATATATATATATATGTATATATATATATATATATATATATATATATATATATGTATATATATATATATATATATATATATATATATATATATATATATATATATATATATATACACAGTTTAAGTCAGAATTATTAGCCCCCCTGTAAAAAAAATTTCCCCTAATTTCTGTTTAACGGAGAGAAGATTTTTTTTGGTAACACTTTATAATAACTACACACTATAAATCATTAATTAAGCGTTAGCATAATTCATTATATGTTAAGCATTAACTACACATTACTAAACGTTAGTAAGCAGTTTGTAACTGCAGCTACAAATGGTGTATTATTGACTTATAACCACATTTATAATGGGCTTAATAATTGTACTTTCGTACTTTGTAACTGGTTGATTTTTCATTACTAAATTAAGTATTGCATTATTTACAAACCATTTGTATTTAAGAGTAGTTGGAGGTTTTTAAGATAATTCAAAATGAGTTAATAAATGATTAATAAACTACTGAAATCAATGTTTATATATCTTATTATTTAGGCATATACTGATAGTAAATTTATGTATTAATAAATGCTTTATTAACTCAACTTCATCCAGTTTTGTGACCTAATCTAAAGTGAGGACTATTAATGCTTTATAAATCCCTTAAACATGACAATTAAAAGCTCAGTATCAAATGAACAATAATCTTTGCAATCTTATAAAAAAAGTAAAATTACTGTAAACTTTAAACATTGCTGAATAACAGGAGTGTCAAAATATGACATAAAATTGGATAAAACAACAATATAATAATTTAACAATATAATAAGATGCAATGTTTAAACTGTACAGTAATTTAATTTTAGATAAGGTTGCAAAGATTTATTTTTTACTTGATACAGTTTAATTTGTGCATCTTCAAATTAATAGAAATTAATGAAAGTCATTTATGTTCTTTTTTTCCTGTTTAGAATATAACTGAGCCTTTAATTGTCATTTATAAGGGATTTATAAAGCATAAATAGTCCTCACTTTAGATTAGGTCACAAAACTGGATGAAGTTGAGTTAATAAAGCATTTATTAACATACAAATTAACTATTAGTATATGCCTGAATATTAACATATATAAATGTCATTCTGAATGATCTTAAAAAAACAACCAACTATTCTTAAATAACTGGTTTGTAAATAATGCAATACTTAATTTAGTAATGAAAAATAAATCATTAATAAGTATGAAAATATGATTATTAAGCACATTATAAATGTGCTTATAAGTCAATAAATCAGCATTTGTAACTGCATTTACAAACTGCTTACTAACGTTTATTAATGTAGAGTTGATGCTTAACAGATAATGAATTCACTATTTGCTAATGCTTAATAGATGACTTATAATGTGTAGTTATTATAAAGTGTTAACGATTTTTTAACACACTTCTAAAAATAATAGTTTTAATAACTCATTTCTAATAACTGATTTATTTTATCTGCCATGATGACAGTAAATAATATTTTACCAGATATTTCTAAGACACTTCTATACAGCTTAAAGTGACATTTAAAGGCTTAACTAGGTTAATTAAGTTAACTAGGCAAGATAGGGTAATTAGGCAGGTTATTGTATAACATCAATTGGGAAATATTTAAAACTGGAAAAAAAAAATTCAAAAGGGGGCTAATAATTCTAACTAATATATTCTAATATATATATTAGTGATGGCACTTAAATATGCCCTGCAATTAAACACTCTAGAGTCTGAACAAGAGGACATGTGATAAAGTGCCCAGGATAGCCTTTGACACATTCTTGCCCTCTTCTCTGCTGAGCTTGAACCTTTGATTCCCCTCTTGGACCTTTCCTTCCCCTCTTGCAAACTAAAAATAAATAGTCAGGTGTGACTAGTAATGAAATTTTGTCCCCTCTGTAAAGTGGTTTGTTGAGGAAGCCCTCTACAAAGATCATTGATAATCTTTGGTTTAGCCTCAAACAGATGAGTAACTCTTTTTAACTCTTACAAAAGAACCATTTATAACTCTCCTTGGGTATTTAATGATAAGGTTGAAATGTGTGATGACGCGAGTCTGAATCCAGACTGACCCGTGTTGCAGAGCTCTCAAACTCAACACTATGTATAGTTTGGACTTGACTATTGATGTGTACTCTTACATTTATCTGTGAGTAATTGATTTATTATTTATGAATTATTATTTGATTCTATATTTGGCTTGATACACTTTATCTGGAAAATAAAGTGTTAACTTTTGATTCATTCTGAATTCTCCTGAAGTCATTATATCCAGTAGATTATGTGGAGTCCTCTATGCTGTGTACGTGATTTTATAGATTTAAAACTCATTTTAGTGTACAGAGCAGGAGACATGACAGCATGAAGACCTTTTAATTTCTGTTTAATCACCGATATTAGCAAGTTGTATGGAAATTACTAAACTGACCAGTAAGTTAGCAGGAAGCAACCGGACTAAGAGGTAATAGTTAACCCTGCATTCTCTGACTAACTTCAGAATGTTGAGATAGTGTTCGTGAGAAATAACGCAAACATGGGGCGTGAAATTCCAAGTGGTGTTTGGTCCCTTATCAATGTATCATTCAGGACTATGAGATCAGATATAATTCAAAACTGTAAACTGAACCATGAATGAAAATGTGATCCATTCCTAATTAGAAATAGAATTAGAAATACAATCTAAATTTAAAGTCAGATTAAATGTTTTTCAGTTGTGTTTAAAATGTAAAGTAATTTTATTTTCAAACCATTTTTGATTGATAAAGTTTCATTTGTGCATCTTGAAATGATTAAATAATGAAATAATACTCTTAGATAAGAGTTTTGTAGATACTGCAACACTTAATTTAGTAATGAAGAATTAATTATTTTACAAAGTATGAAAATACAATTTATTAAGCACAGTAGATGTGCTTATGTGTCAAGAATACAGCACTTGTACTTGTAGTTATAAACGTGGTACTTATGTACATTAATGCAGAGTTAATGCTTAACAAATGATAAACAAATTATTTGCTAATGTTTAATGAATGATTCATAGTATTTATTTGTTTATTTGGGGTGAAATATTGATGTTTACTGATATGAAGAGATTTGGTGTATCTGAACTAGTTGCATGTTTTAATTATGACATGAAATATTAGCCTTGAACAATCACAACAGATCATACATTTGGATTATTTTATTATAATAGAAGGAACATACAGGCTGTTTGCTGCAGTATAGCTGTTTGGTCATAACAGGAGAACAATGTTGTCTTAAAATGTGTAAGTTGTATTATAATTGTGTTTTCTTATGAAAATAAATGAGGTGACATTTTTTGACTGTATACTCCTTCAAGAGGTTTTCAAAGTCTTCATTAAGATACACAGAAAGTGCTCTGAGAATGCAAGCTCTCTGAGTTACACCATACTTAAGTGTAAATTATTTACAAGCATCATAAATACAGATAACAAACCTCGTCGTTGGTAGCCATCAGTTTCCAAATTTTATGTCCTGCAATTCCTCCTTTTTTTTCCCCCAGTAGATGATGACCAGCTTGCTTGTGTAACCATCCAGTTTTCACATAACTGTTTGAATTAGTGGAACGGTAGTGATTCGGCAGCAATCTGCAGATTTAAGAGACATAAGATTATAGTAAGCGTAGCTTTCATGTTTAAAAATATATTTAGGGTCATTCATTGACATCCGGACCAAAAGCATTTAGGGTAACTCTGCATAGACATGAATAAAGCACTATTAGATTGAATTAGGTAAATGAATTACTGTTTTTTCACCACTTAGAGACTACTAAAGAAATCAATAGTTATAATATCATATTTATATCTTGTTCACAAAACAGAGCTGTCTGTAGACAAATGTATTTTTTTCCATTTTGCTTTTAATAATTTGATGATTGTCTCTGTTGAACCTCAGACAGCAATGCTCTCGCTCTTGCTCTAGGCTTTGTTTGTTCTCTCCAGCTGGATAATGAGGGTAAAAAGGGTTAGGGTTGTTTTCACCATGTTGGTGTTTTAAAGAATTTATCTTTACTTCAAAACAGCCAGCTGCTCGCAGTGTATGCCGATAGTTTGCCATCTTTCAATGATTTTGATTTTCCAGCCATAGAACCCACCAACTGATCCTTGTAGGCCTGGGTGCTTTGTAATTAGCGCTTCTGTGACCTCTTTGTATTCTTCAATTTTAGGGTACACTTTAAAATTTCTTTTTTTAATTTTTTTATTTTAGTTTGGGTTTAGTTTTGAGTCTATGTTAAGTGAAGTACCATCATTCAAAAACTCTTCATTCGTTTTGTATCAACAAAAAAAAATGTTTGGGGCTGCTATTTAATCCATCAGTATTAGTTATATTTTTTTTAATTTATGTGATGATTGTGTTCATATGCCATTGAAATTCAAATTTTAAATTGTTTAACAGAGTAAGGGATTTTTCAACATTTCCTAAATGTTTTCTTCTTGAGAAATTCTCATAAAATATGACATAATAATAAAAGCAGTTAGAATAAAACTTAACCTAATAATGAAGTTTTTTATATAACTATTTTAAGGTCAATATTATTTGCTTTTGTGCCAACTTGTGGTTGTACAGGGGAACTGCAATAAAGTGCTCAGGTAAATTTGCTGTACACATTTGTGTCTGTCAGTTTGTATTTGTGAATGACATTTTACAAATGCATAGCTGTTATTCTGCAACTCTGAATTCAAAACATGTGCTTTGATTATTGTCTGTGTGCAAATCGAGAGATTCAGCTATTCACATCAGAGCTAGTAGAGTAAATTTCAACCTACACATATTATCATCACAAGTTCTCACAATTAGATTTGCAAGCTCTTAAGGTTTGCTACTGATTTACCTTCATACAGAACAAACCATTGTTATACAATGACTTGCCTATAACCCTAACTTAACTAATTAACCTATTTAAGCCTTCGAATGTGACTTCAAGCTAAATACTAGTAAAAAATCTTTAAAAATATCTAGTAAAATATTATGTACCACCATCATGGCAAAGATAAAGGAAATTTGTAAGTTGAAATTAGTTAAAACTATTAGGATTAGAAATGTGTTGAAAAAAAGTGTTCTCTACAGTAAAAAGACATTGGAGGGGAAATATGCAGTGGGCTAATAATTCTGACCTCAACTGTATAGCTTGTTTTCATATACAGTAAAATGCAAAATTATTAGCCCTCCTATGAATTTTTTTTCTTCTTTTTCAAATATTTCCCAAATGATGTTTAACAGAGCACAGTATTTTTCATAATATGTCCTATAATATTTATTTTCTTCTTGAGGAACTCTGTTATACAATGATTTTCCCAATTACCCTAACTGACCTAATTAACCTAGATAAGCCTTAGTTAAATTGCACTATAAGCTGAATTCTAATATTCTGAAAAATATCCAAAAATACAGGTGGCTAATAATCCAGGAGAGCTAATAATTCTAACTTCAACTGTATATAGGGTCACAGCTTATGATCAATGTGGGTGTCGTGGCCCACATGATTTAACGCACATTGCAATGATGTCATTTTAAACATTGTTTGAAAGAAAATTGAGCAGGTTGTGCAATATTTGATTAAAGAAACAAAGAAATAATCTACTTTTTTGATCATTTGTACAGTCTTGGCATTCATTCTATGGTTGTTACTTTCTAGTTATCTTTTTTGTGCATTATCATTACTTTAATTTCTTTTTTAACAGGCAGTCGGAAAAACAGCCGTCGCTCCTCCTACTTGTTGGCCATTACTACGGAGCGCTCTAAATCATGTGACGAGGGGCTGAACACTTTTAGGGAAGAAGAACGTGTTCTCTCGTAAGTGCAACACATATCAGAACAGTCAGAAGTAGAGATGTAATTATTCTTTCATGTAACTATGCAATACAATCCACAATATACAGGTTTCATGATTGAGATTTAAGACAAATTATAAATGAAAAAGTGTTTTTTTCATTTTTTTAAATCAAATTGTTCACATTATTTAACAAAACTAAATTGAAATTTTAATATAAATCCCCAAACAAATAAATGAATAATACAAATAAAAAATGTCTTTATACAAGCGGTTCATGTAAATGTTTTAGGAAGGTTTATTGTGTGCTTTAGTAAATAATAGTATAGTAGCAAGTAAAGAAACCCTGTGGAAACACAAATTTATGCTGACTCCAGCATGTAGAGGAGGGTTTTTATGTAACAAAATTTTTAAATTAATTTTAGCATATATTTACACTATTGTTTATATATTGACTAAGATGTGCAGTCACAGAGAAAAAAATACTATTATTATTATTATTATTGTTACAAGTATTCTTCTTCTTAACATTGTTATTATTATGAATGTTGTTGTTGTTGTTGTTTAATTAACCATTGGCAGAAGTTTTTCTTTGTGAAATAATTAATCCTTTTGTTAATAATTGTGCTATTTTACATTAATAAAATATTAAGTTGAGTTGGATGCTACCATTCCAAACGAAAAACATTAAAGTCAAGACCATTACTGTTAAATTGTGCATTCAGTACAGCCGTTTGCTACACTGTGTGTACAGATGACCATGAATTTCCTGATGCGCACATTATACATAATATCCTTATGTATCAATAATATGTATTTCCATGTTATTCTGATATGAGGGCATACTCGAAATGATCATCTAACATCTATGCAAACAAGTACTGACACATTTATTTTAGATTAAAATATAGGCTGAATTACAGACAATGAGACAACAATACACTGCATTATTAACAGTTTTTGCATAGCCACAGCCATATCACCCTGCAGCTCAAAACCAGTTACTCACTGAAGCTAAGCAGGGCTGAGCCTGGTCAGTACCTGGATGGGAGACCATATCCGAAAACTAGGTTGCTGTTGGAAGAGGTGTTCGAGAGGCCAGCAGGGGGTACTTAACCTGCGGTCTGTGTGAATCCTAATGCCTTAGTATAGTGAAGGGGATGCTATACTGTCTGTTAGTGCTGCCTTTTGGATGTTACGATAAACTGGTGCGTGGTGAGCACACTAGTGCTGTTGTCCTGTGGCTGCCGTCGCATCACCCAAGTGAATGCTGCATACTGGTGGTGGTGTGAAGAAACCCCCCCCATGATTGTGAAGCGCTTTGGGAGTATGGCCATACACAATAAATGCGCTATATAAATACACATTACATTACATATTTTCATGGCTTGTAATTTTTGCACACTGCAATTCAACATGGTTATAAACAGATCAGATGAATATTTCAAATTGAACTGTTTTGAATGTTTTGTCTAAACCAAAATAAAATTCAAATATAAATCAAACTCTCTAAATTGACTTTCAAATGAATCCAATGAATAAAAGTGAAATGTTATTTTCTCATTCTGGGAAGCATGAACTGTATCAAAAATCTAAAATTTGATCTTCAATTTTTATTATCAACCCAGAATAAACCTCACTCACTTTCCTTTGGCTTATTCCAGTCATTATCAGGGGGTTGCCACAGTGCAATGCAGTGTTGTCCTGACACTGGAATTAGATACCAATAGGTACCAAAATTTTAAAAACGTTCATTTCCCGCCAACATTTGAGCACTGTTGAGCGCGTTTTTAAACAGTGCTGATTTGCCATTGTGTTCACTTGCTCAACAGAAATTACTGTGATTGGCTGTGAAGATCATCAGTTCACCAAACTCACACTGTTTACTGAGTGTAACCACAGAAACTGGGCACTGGAGTGTTTTAAAACCACAAAGATCAGTTGATTCATCATCAGATCACTCATGTGTCTGTTTATAAACAAACCAGCTGATTTTCACTGCTTTAAAATGCTCCAATGTCCCTGTATCTGTAGTTACACATGGTAAAGAGCTGTGAGTTCAGTAAACTGATGACCTTCACAGCCAATCACAATCGTTTTTAAAATTTCAGTACCATTTGGTATCGAATTCCAGTGTGCAAAAGGGAGAGTAAAGAAAGTGAAAGCATGATGTTGCGGATGGTGCCCGGAGGACTTTTATTATGAAAGAGCAGATCGCGGCTGGCCGGAAAAGAAAGTTGCTTTCACTCTGGAGATCGCTATATCGCCGCGGCCATTGCTCATGTGCAGTTCTCCACCTGTTAGGAGCCACAGACGGACACTGCAGTTTATTTCTGTGACAGAGGATTGTGTATGGTGTTGTGTGCGTCCTATGAGAAAGAAACCACACAAACACACCCACAAACATCCATAAGTGCCCAGATCAAGTGTAGTTCACCACTAAGCCAACTGCCTAGTTGCTAAGAAGATATAACTGCCCTTCAGTGTGCAATACACCACCATTGGACTGCTGTGCACTCTGCCTTAACAAGCTCAGATCCTCATAAATACGATGCTCCAGTACATACAAGCAAACGCACTTCAAAGCACCTTCTCATTGGCCTGGATGTTGATGTACACTGGATTTTAAGTCATATAGCCTTCAGTGGACGCATCAAGCTGCTCTGCCCAATACTGTCAGTATTTGCTGCTGCATTAGAGCTCACTCCCCATCGTGCTCTTTATTACTGATTGATAGCTGTACAGGCTGGCTCCCCCCATTTTGTGGATGTTCTGCAGTTTGTAATAAATCCTGTTAAACCTAACCTCATCTCTCTGTCGTGTTCTGACCGACACCCCTGGTTCGCTACGCTCCCTTTAACTAGCCCTAACGGCAAGGTAGTCTTCACTACATTTAATGGTCCTTCGAGCCGGAGTGTAGTCGTGCTGGGATTATGCAGCAGAGTGAGCAAGCATCATGGGCCCTCCCATGGCCAAGACGTCAGGTGAGACAGCCAGCATATTTACAAGATTATGAAATGGGTGCCGTGCGATCCAAGTCACGGATTTCAAGAAATGTCTATTTGTCCCCGCACATCCCTAGCGAGACAGTGCACAGCCAGCAACCTCACATTCAGTGGTGCAGACCCCCTGAGACACACGCAGAGTATATGTTGGATCCAGAAAATGAGTATGAGAATATCAGTCTTGGATGGCCACTTAACCCTACGCCATGCAATCAGGCAGACATTGAGCAAAGCGAGTTAATCAGGGATAGCAATTTGAGCAGTTATACTTCACCATATGGCCATGGCCAGGGAAGGGAACCCATGTTATCGACTTTAAATCAAGCACTAGTCCCTGAGCAGTGCGATCCACTATTTGAATCATGGCCAGTTCCTCCTGTGCCAGTAGCAGAGGCCCCTTTGATGCCTGAGGAAGAGTATGAGGAAGTAGATACGCCACCTCGCCTTCGGCCTTCCTCTAACTACCTACCAGAGTCAGCAGTTGAGGAGCACCATGTGGTTACTGTCATTGAGTGGATGATGAGTGAGTTACAGTTAATGAGAGACAGTATGATGCCAAACCGCATAGCACATACTCATTCACATTCAACACCTCAGAGTCATAACCTCCCTCACCATAGTAGAGGCTTGGAACATAACACTTGGTGCCAGATGCAACGACCAGGACCCCACACATCTACATTTGGTCACCTGCCCAGTATGCATAATGCCAGTAGAGGTCCTTTACCTCAGCCATGAGTTAGACCTTTCATGAGTCAACCTCAGAATGCAAGGAGCCGAGAGCAGTCTTGGGTATCCACATGTCAATCAGGAGGAGAGTATCGAGGGCCTGCTCCAAAGATCCCTCAGTTCATCCATAATGACCCCATGGAGTTTTCGCGGTTAAAGTTGGCGCTGACTAATATGTTGCCAGCAGATGCCCCTGAACTCTTTAAGTATCAGATACTTGTAGACCATTTGAAGCTTGAGGAGGCCTGTCTCATCGCTGACTCCTTCATTAATTCACCCCGGCCATACACTGATACAATGATGGCTTTAACAGAGAAGTTTGGACAGCCACACCACATAGCCTTACGGCGAATTGCTGCTTTGATGGAGTCACCAGAGATCAAGAGAGGAGATCTAATGGCCTTTGAGAGGTTCTCACTGCATATCCAGTCATTGGTGGGAATGCTTCAGACTTTGGGCCCAGATGGAGATGTCGAGTTGAGCTGCGGCTCACATGTAGCACGCTTACTCACCAAGCTTCCCATTGAAATGAGAGCTAACTTTCGTCGATCAAGGTTCCATCATCCGAGACATACCCCTACCCTGCTCGACTTAGCTGAATGGTTACGCTATGAGTCATGGTGCCAAGGTTACGACACCACTTCAGAACATCGCACCTCACGGATGGCTGGATTTAGAGTGGATAAAAGATGCAATAAGCCTGTTGCTACAGTCCTTCATGGTTCTGAGAGTAGTACTTTAAATAGAGCTCAGACAGAGAGCCAGAGCCCATCTCCATCCAAGCAGAAGAGCCAAATCAAACCTTACTGCCCCTACTGTAACAATACGGAGCACTTCCTGAATAAGTGTCAGGCCATTCAGAAGCTTATGCGGGAACAGGTTGTAGAGTGGATCAAATCACACAAGAGATGCTGGAGATGTGGAAGAGCCCATCAAGCATCTCAATGTGACCTGAAGAGGCTCTGTGATGTCTGCCAAAAGAGGCACTTAAAAGTACTACATGATGCTAATACTCGTCCTGAAGAGTCCAAAGCTGAAAGCTGTCTTGTGAACACCAGCCTGGATGTCCTGTATCTTGATAAACCATCGTCTCATGCTCGAGTATTGCTAAAGGTTGTCCGAGTCATCCTCCAAAATGGAGACAAGACACTGAATACTTATGCAATCTTGGACAATGGATCAGAGAGGACAATGCTCTTACCAGAGGCAGTCAACCAACTTGATCTGGATAAGAGACCCGAAAACCTTGCTCTCCGTACAATCCGTCAGGAAGTCCAGACACTGAATGGAGCCTCAGTCTCATGTAAAATATTATCCACTTCCAAGCCCAAGAAAACATTCCACATCAAGAATGCTTTTACTTCTAAGCGCTTAGGCTTGGCAGACCACTCGTACCCCATGGCCAGTCTCAAGAAGAGGTACAAGCATATAGCTGACCTTCCACTGGAGTCCTTCTCCTACGTCAAGCCGCTTGTGCTGATTGGTGCAGATTACCCTCAGCTGATCACTCCTGTTGAACCCGTGAGACTAGGCCCTCCGGGAGGTCTGGCAGCCATTCACACTCGATTAGGCTGGACACTTCAAGGACCGGCACATCTCATTCAGTGGGCTTCAAATAACCAGCAGTGTCTTCACACTAGCATATTATCCCCAACCATGGAGTTGATGCAGAACGTAGAGAGGCTCTGGAAGATGGACGCTCTGCCGTATCAGAGCACTAGGCTAGCTGTGAGGTCAAAGGAGGATAAAGAGGCGTTAGAACTTCTGGAGGTCAAAACAAAGCGAGTCCAGGTTGCAGGCATCTTCAGATATGCTACACCTTTGCTGAGGAAACAAGGTGTACCCCCCCTCAGAGCTCAAAAGGAGAGTGTCTTACCTAGCCTCAGAAGCCTAGAGAGACATCTGGCCAGGGACCCTCAACAAGCTGAGGAGTATTGTGCAGCCATTAGTAAGTTAGAGGAGGCAGGAGCCATTAGGAGGCTCACTACAAGTGAAGAATTAGACTCCGCTGAGTCATATTACATCCCGCATCATGTGGTGCGCCATAACGGGAAAAGTCGAATAGTCTTCAATTGCTCTTTCCCATACCAAGGCCGCAGTCTTAATGACACCCTCCTGCCGGGACCAACTCTTGGAGCCTCTCTTCTGGGAGTTCTGCTACGTTTCAGGGAACATGCCAGTGGCGATCAGTAGCGACATCAGAGGCATGTTCCACCAAGTCCAACTTTTACCAGAAGATCAGTCGCTCCTCAGATTTATATGGAGGGACATGAAACGTGCCGATCCACCTGCAGTCTTACAGTGGCAGGTTCTCCCCTTCGGTACTGCCTGTTCACCTTGCTGTGCCACATTCGCACTCCACAGACATGCAAGGGATCACAGTGGAGTAGAAAATGCAGTCCGTCATTCAGTGGAACATTGTTTCTACGTGGATAATTGTCTCCAGACTCTGCCGACAGCTGAGGAGACTAAGGAGTTAGTTGACCAGCTCAGAGAGGTGCTGGCATCCGGAGGGTTTGAGCTCAGACAATGGGCCTCCAATGTACCTGATGTGCTCAGACACTTACCTGCTGAGGTGAGGTCCGACAGTATGGAGAGGTGGCTTTCGCATGACGAACCTGGTCTTCCGGAACCAGCCCTGGACCTCAGTTGGCACTGGGGATCAGATACCCTTGGTTACAGAAGCAGACCTGTGGAATACAAGATGCTGACAATGAGGAACATTTATAAAGTGCTGGCCCGCCAATACGACCCTTTGGGATTCATAGCGCCCTACACTACCCGAGCAAAGCTTATTGTTCAGAGGATGTGGGACAATCCACGTGACTGGGATGACCCATGTATCCCCCCCGACTTGCAGATGGCATGGACGACATGGGAATCTGAGCTTCACTGGCTGCCTCACATTGCTGTACCACGTCCCTATGCTCCAGGCCTCACTGAACCGATGGTGGTCTCCAGACAGATACATGTATTCAGCGATGCCTCCACTAAAGCATACGGCTCTGTGGCATACATCAGGACTGAAGATGTTCAAGGACGAATACATGTAGCCTTCCTCGCTGCACGATCTCGAGTGGCACCTTGCCGCCAACACTCAATCCCTCGCCTAGAACTTTGTGGAGCGTTGACCGCTGCTCAATTAGCGAAGAAGATCAAGACAGAACTAACTGTCAAGACGGATAAAACAGTCCTCTGGAGTGACTCGACGACGGTATTAACTTGGTTGCACTCGGAGTCATGTCGATTTAAAGTATTTGTGGGCACGCGCATTGCAGAAATTCAGGAGCTAACTGCAGGGAGTTTCTGGCTTTATGTTGACACCGCCCAGAACCTAGCTGATGATGTGACCAGGGGAAAGGCCTTGGCAGAGCTAGCTGTTCCAAATCGTTGGAGTCAAGGACCACCCTTTCTTCATAAGCCCCCCACCAACTGGCCATCACAACCTGGAGAACTCCTCGAGCAGGACATTTCTGAGTATAAGAAAGTGACTAAGAATGTGGAACGGTCTCCAAAGCTAACAGACAGGAGGCTCAAGGGACCTCAAATTACCGGTCTTGGAATGACCTGATGGAGTCAGTAGCACAGGAGGCATACGGGTTGGCCAATCAAGATAACCGTTTGAACAATCGTCGAGCTGAGAAGACTATTTTCAGTAGGATACAAACAGAGTGCTTTCCAGAAGAGTTACATTGTCTTAAAGCAGGGAAAGCTGTTTCTCGCAGCAGCCGTCTCGCCTCTCTATCTCCAGAGCTCGATCTCAGTGAGGGATTTATACGAGTAGGTGGGAGACTCCGACGAGCTGAAGGGTTAGACACAGCCTTTAAGCATCCTATTCTCTTAGACCCATTACACCATGCAACGAAACTCCTCATCCGGGATTATGATGAACGGCTCTGTCATCCAGGTCCAGAGAGAGTCTTTGCAGAGATTCGTCGCACGTTCTGGATCCTTCGTGGAAGGGAAGCCATATGGAGAGAGCAACACCAATGCCAAGGGTGCCAGCGATGGAAAGCGAAACCATCAGTTCCAAAGATGGCAGATCTTCCCTTAGCTTGCCTTCGCCTATACCAACTAGCGTTTTACTCTACAGGCGTTGATTGCTTTGGTCCATTTCAAGTGAGGCGAGGACGACGTTCTGAGAAGAGATGGGGCATTATTTATAAATGTCTTACAACTAGAGCGGTCCATTTGGATCTCCTGCATGCCATGGATTCTGACTCGTTCCTAATGAGCTTGAGGCGATTCATTGCTCGCCGCGGCAGTCCAGCTGAGCTCTATTCCGACCAGGGCACCAATTTCAGAGGAGGTGAGAAAGAGCTGAGTGAATGGTTTAGTTGCATGTCCCCTGACCTTCAGCAACTCCTTGCCAAGCAGAAAATTGCCTTCTGTTTCAACCCACCCGCAGCTCCACACTTTGGGGGGACGTGGGAGAGGGAAATTAAGTCTGTTAAAATGGCCTTGTATACTGTCATTGGAGCTCAGCCCATATCTGAGGAAGTCTTATTCACTGTCCTATTAGAGGTCGAAGCAATACTGAACTCTAAGCCATTGGGTTACACTTCCTCAAATGTTGCCGACCTGGATGCTGTGACGCCAAGTGTCCTTCTAATGGGGCGGCTTGATGGGACACTGCCGCCAGTGGTGTATCCAAAAAGCGAAGGATTAAGCCGTCGGAGATGGCGTCACTGCCAAGTGCTGGCTGATCACTTCTGGGCGAGATTCATCAGGTGCTATGTCCCCACACTACAGTGCCGCCAGAAGTGGCGTGATACTCAAGCCAACCTGACAAATGGGACTGTAGTCATGTTGATGGACCCACAGTATCCTCGAGCGCTCTGGCCTATTGGCAGGGTGATTAAAGTTCACCCAAGTGTGGATGGATGTGTAAGATCTGTAGATGTACAAGTTAAGGACAGAGTTTACACCCGGCCTGTTGCCCGGCTTATTCTTCTACCTGCAATACCAGCTGAGAACGATGAGGAGAATGGCCTAAATGACTCCTAATTCACAGTACTCTTTTGCATGGTCAAATTGCAAGTAATTTGGGGGCGGCTGTGCAAAAGGGAGAGTAAAGCAAGTGAAAGCATGATGTTGCGGATGGTGCCCGGAGGACTTTTATTATGAAAGAGCAGATCGCGGCTGGCCGGAAAAGAAAGTTGCTTTCACTCTAGAGATCGCTATATCGCCGCGGCCATTGCTCACGTGCTGTTCTCCACCTGTTAGGAGCCACAGACGGACACTGCAGTTTATTTCTGTGACAGAGGTTTGTGTATGGTGTTGTGTGCGTCCTATGAGAAAGAAACCACACAAACACACCCACAAACATCCATAAGTGCCCAGATCAAGTGTAGTTCACCACTAAGCCAACTGCCTAGTTGCTAAGAAGATATAACTGCCCTTCAGTGTGCAATACACCACCATTGGACTGCTGTGCACTCTGCCTTAACAAGCTCAGATCCTCATAAATACGATGCTCCAGTACATACAAGCAAACGCACTTCAAAGCACCCTCTCATTGGCCTGGATGTTGATGTACACTGGATTTTAAGTCATATAGCCTTCAGTGGACGCATCAAGCTGCTCTGCCCAATACTGTCAGTATTTGCTGCTGCATTAGAGCTCACTCCCCATCTTGCTCTTTATTACTGATTGATGTAAGCTGTACAGGCTGGCTCCCCCCATTTTGTGGATGTTCTGCAGTTTGTAATAAATCCTGTTAAACTTGACCTCATCTCTCTGTCGTGTTCTGACCGACACCCCTGGTTCGCTACGCTCCCTTTAACTAGCCCTAACGGCAAGGTAGTCTTCACTACATCCAGTGTCGTGACAACACTAGTGCAATAATTTACCAATTACTGTGGTACATTTTACTGGTGGAATACGCTTTCTGCGACATCCCAAACCTTTGAGTGCATTTCATTCAACCCACAGATTTGGGAAACCACACACTTTTCCATTGACCCAAACTCAGCTCTAGGGACCTTTTCACTTTGAGACAACCATGCTATCCACTAAACCATCTACAGTATGTAAAATAATTCTATTACTTCCCTTATCTATGAACCGTCATGTTGAACTGCAGCTTACAAAAATGTAATCGCTAAAAAAATACAATGCAAATGAGCAGTGTATTCTATTTTGCTTTCTCCATTCCAGCATATTTTGTTTTGTTTTGTTTCAAAGATATTTGCCATTATTTTTCTTCCATAAACTTGACACTAAGTTTACTACATTTTATAGCTGGGTAATTCTTTAACACTTTTATGTCTTTTGATTATATATATCCGAAATATATATAATTTTGTTAAAATGTATCTTTCTTTGTCAAACTAACAATAAAACCTACTTTTAAAAAATTGCTAGATTTTTTTATTTTTTTTTTCATATTATTCAACCTCGTTTTAGGTGTCAAAATCACTCTTTTCGCCTTGTCACACACCCAGAGTTTTAAACTTCAACAATGAAAACAACAATTAAAAATATTATTTATCTGGTAACTATTAACTATTAATGCAATTAAGCAGTAGTGAAATAATTTAAATATTTTATAGTTAATAATGTGAGACTTTTATCAATATTAATTTTTATACAAAATAGAGCTGTCGCACAGTATCAGTGTCATTTCCACCACAACACTGAAATGTCGCTTTAAAAAGTTTGTGTGAAAGATCATTTAGGTGGTTTCTGTGAAAATGAATAGTGACATCTGAGCACATGTTCAAGATGGAGGGAATTTAATTTTACATCCATAACACATGAAGATAAATTAAGGTAAATATTGCTTGATAAGGAAATACATTTATTCTACGTCATTTCCAAACATGTTGTACCTTTAAAGGTGTTTTTAAAAACCAAACAAAATTAAGGTAAATAAGAGTTTTTTGTAAACATGAAAGGCTAGTCTCTATTCAAAGTGAATTGGTGAAGCGATCTTTAACAATACGATTTTTCACAATAAACTGTAGAAATGTCATTTCAATTACATTTATGGTTTCAAAACACAATTGATATGGATTGCAAAAGTACAGGGGTTGGACACTGACACTGAAACACTGGCCAATTTAGTGTTGAAGGTTTCATGTCTAAATTTGAGCAGCTGGTGGCCAGCCTTCATTGATTGTACATTCAATAAGCAGAGTAAGAGCAGTAAGAGCAGAGTTTGAAGGTCTGATTTGCAGAGTAACAGCACAGTTTTGCTAAAAATATTGCAATGCACACAATATTATGCCATATGGTGACATATCAGAGTTCAAAAGAGGATAAATTGTTGGTGTGCGTCTCTCTGGCACATCTGTGACTAAGACAGCAAGTCTTCGTAATGTATCAAGAGCCAGGGTATCCAGAGTAGAGTCAGCAAACCACCAAGAAGAGCCACACTCAACCGGAGTAACTATCGACGTAAGGGGAAGCTGTCTGAAAGGCTTGTTCTGATCCTTACACCGATTGTATCCAAAAAAACATAAAAGCACAGCTGCCCGACTCACTGCAGAATTAAATATGCACCTCAACTCTCCTGTTTCCACCAAAACTGTTGGTCGGAACCTCCACAGGGTCAATATACATGGCCAACTGCTCATTCGTGCCAATGCCAAACGCCAGTTTCAATGGTGCTGCAGCCAAAATTTTGGGCTGTGGATAATGTGAAACATGTATTGTTCTCTGATGAGTCCACCTTTACTGTCTTTCCCACATCCGGGAGAGTTATGGTGTGGAGAAGCCCCAAAGAAGCAACCCACCAAGACGATTGATGCCAAGAGTAAAACATAGGGGAATCAGTGATACTTTGGGCTGCAATATCATGGTATTCCCTAGGCCCAATACTGGTGCTAGATGGAGCATCACTGCCAAGGACTACCAAGGCATTCTGAAGGGCCATGTGCACCAATGGTGGCGTGTATCAGGATGATTATGCACCAATACACACAGCAAGACTGGTGACAGAGGGGTTTGATGAACACGAAAGTGAAGTTGAACATCCCATGGCCTGCACAGTCACCAGAACAAAAAATTATACGGATACGGCCTGGTCCAGGATATGGAAACATTGGGATCATCTCGTCGCCGGTCTTGGTTCGAATCAGTGGAGCTGCATAGTCTGAGGGCCTCGGGATGAGTACCCCCAGGTGGAAATAGAGAATAAAGAGAATAATTAGCGTAGCTGCTGTTCATAGTGTATATAAATGAGATTCAGAAACCTTCGTAGAGCACATTTATGTATCATACCGCTAAGTGATGCACTGAGTGCATGCTTTCCTAAAAAGATAGGTCTTTAATCTAGTTTTGAATTGGGAGAGTGTGTCTGAGCCTCGGCCATTATCAGGAAGGCTATTCCAGAGTTTAGTAGCCATAAATGAGAAGGCTCAACCACCTTTACTCAACTTTGCTATTCTAGGTACTACCAGAAGCCCTGAGTTTTGAAATCTCAAAGAGCGAGTTGGATTGTAGTGAGACAGAAGGTTGGTTAAATAAACAGGAGCTATATTATTTAAAGCTTTATAGGTAAGAAGCAATATTTTAAATTCAATATGACACAAACAGGCAGCCAGTGTAAGGAGGATAAAATTGGGGTTATATGGTCATATTTTATTTTCTAGACCTGGTAAGAACTCGGGCAGCTGCATTTTGTACTAGCTGAAGTTTATTAATAGAGGATGCTGGGCAGCCAGCAAACAGAGCATTACAGTAATTACAAATACAGTAATTTAGGTTCAAAACAACAGAAATTATAGCCTACAGTCAGTGAAAACCTCTTATCTGTGTATGTAAGCTTCAGCAGCATATGTAGCCTCTGTTAGAGAACAATTCAGTCATTCCTGGTTCATATTAGTCCAAAATGTGAAGATAATAAGTTAGTTATACGTGGCATTTTGTTCGCGTTTGCTGAAAAAATAATGTGCTCCTTTTTTTCCGGCTTCACCTTTGTTTCTTTGCGTTTCACTTTCGCGTTTGTCAGTGTCTGACAGGATCGGGTTTCAAAAGCACATCCATAATCAAGCGCAGGTTATTATCATCAGCTCAAGAAGTTTGTTATTTCAGATATAATGTTAGACGCGCGCGAGCGCTAGCAAGAAAGTGAAACCGCTTGCGCCTCAGACTAGCTCGTAAAAAACTACGGGGCACAGGGTAAATCTGCTCTTCTTCTTGGATTTGTGGCTGTTCATCAAGATGACCACAAGGTTTGTTTGATCCCAGGTCGACCATGGCTCGTTATTATATGTATTTATAATTCCGCTAAAATCTCTCGCTGTGTAATTCAAACATGGCGTTTTTTTTTGTTTTCATTCTGGCTTGTTGCTCAAGCGAATGACGTATCACTGTAAACCAATAGCGTTCAGCTGCGCATGTGGCTCCGCCTTTTGGTACCCTTTCTCGTGTTTGGTACCCTTTCGAAAGGGTGCCGAAAAAGTGGTACGGTACGGTTCGGTTCGGTACACTTTTTGACAGTGGAAACGGCCATAAAAGCGAGATGCACCCTTGGTCAGCAGCTAAGAGTAAATCGTTATTTTTACTAATGCGGTTTCTGTACTGTGATGAGGCCTGAAACCTGACTGAAACACTTCAAAAAAATTGTTCGTCTGCAGAAATGAGCATAATTGGGCAGAAACAACTTTTTCTAGTATTTTAGACATAAATGGAAGATTTGATATAGGCCTATAATTAGCTAAATTGCTGGGGTCCAGTTGTGGTTTCTTAATAAAAGGCTTAATAACAGCTAGCTTGTAAGGATTTGGAACATGGCCTAAAGATAAAAAAGAGTGGATAACATTAAGAAGAGGTTCTCCTATAACAAGTAGCAATTCTTTCAGTAATTTTGTTGGAATTGGGTCTAACACACGTAGCTGGTTTAGAGCTATTCCTAATTTTATCTAGCTCTTCCTGTTCTATGATTTTGAAGCACTGTAAATTATTTTGATTCAGTGGAATGTTTACTGGATCTGAAGTATAAGGCGGTACATGAACTTTAACATATTCTATTTTCTGTCTAAAGCCTTCTATTTTATCACTGAAAAAAAAAAAAGTCATCACTACTAATTTGCAGTGGGACATTTTGTTCCAAAGACAACCAATTATTTGTTCATTTAGCAATGGTGTTAAATAAATCTTGGATTGTTATGATTATTTTCTATCAGTTTGGGGAGGTGCTCAGCCCTGGCAGATTTTAGAGCTCTCCTATAGCTGGACATACTGTCTTTGTACGCAATTCTAAAGATAGTTTAAATTAGTTTTTTTCCATTAATGTTCCAGGACACGGGTTGCTGTTATGAGAGCGCGAGTATGATTATTATACCATGGTGTGGTTTTATTCACTCTAGCCTTTTTTAATTTGATGGGTGCCACAGTAATTAGTGTGCTAGTAAAGATGGCATCCATACTGCTGGTTACTACATCAAGGTCATTTGCGTTTGCATTTCGAAATAGAGAAAGATCAGGTAAGTTAATTTGTGAATTCATCTTTGGTGGACGGAACAATAGATCTACTAGGGCGATATATCAGAGCGGATCTGCTAATTTCAGGTAAACACAGCTTATATAGTAAGAGGTAGTGGTCTGTAATATCATCACTTTGTGGTATAATGTCTACATTAATGACCTCAATTTCATAAGACAAAATTAGATCTAATGTATGCTAAATCCACCACCACGACCAGCTTGATGAGCCTCATGTTTATTTAAGAATCCTGGAGGAGTTGCTTCATTTAAACTAATATAGTCATTCTGTTTCAGCCAGGTTTCAGTGAGACAGAGTGCATTAAGATTGTTATAGGTTATTATTTCATTTATGATAAATGATTTAGGTGCTAGTGACCTGGGGCCTCATGTACGAAGACTTGCGTTGAAATCATACTAAAAAGTTGCGTATGCACAAAGCTGTAAATGTGCGTACGCAGTAAAAAATTCAGATGTATAAAACACTGCGTACGCCGAATCCCACGCATATTCTCTTTGTACATCCAAATTAACGCGAAACTGAGCGCACGTGCACGAGCGTAAATCCCCTCCCTGCCTCCTCCCCTGTATGAATATGCTAATGACTCTACTTTGGCAAAACCAAACGAAAAAGCAAGAGAAACTTTGAACAGAATGTGAAATGGAGGTGCTCCTATCAGAGGTAGACCGGAGAAAAACTGTGTTATTTGCAAGTTTGTCCTCCGGAATTAATAACAAAAAAAAAAAAACGGTTAACGCAGTGGGGTCTGAGCATCGCACTGTGAGTGAATTTAAAAAGAAATGGTCTGATGTAAAAGTGTTTAAAATTTTATAGCGTCTTTAGCAGCGTGAGTGGTGTAGCTCGTAAAGCGCATGGCAGCATGTTTTGACATGTTCAATCATGGACTCGGTTCGAACCCAGCGTCTGATGAACTCATTCTTCTTTTTTCCCCCACTACATTTCAGATTTTGCCTACTCTTCATCACGAGGAAGACAAGTAGGAATCATTAATAAGTGTGTGTATTATGTTAAGCGTATTTGAGCGTCTCATATTATTTCCACATTTATTGAATGGAAATGATTCTCATTCATCCAAATTTGTCTTTAGATGGCGCCTTTATTGCAATGTGCGTGCAGTCGATCGCTCCGATTACATTGGGAAAAACGGCGATCGCTGCAAATTGTGCTTTAATGTTTGGCTGGTCAACTGTATGGTATAGAAACCTTATAAATCTGTTAGACATGCAGATGATCCCGTCCCATACAGCTGCCTTTGCACGGCTCAAAGATACTTTGTAGTGTGCAATTTTACTTAATTGCCTCTAGGAGTCGCCAATAAAAATAAAACAAACACACACAAAAAATGCACGTACGTCAGGCATGAAGTTGGCGTGAACCAACGCACATTCTCACGTTCATTTCATCGTTAGTAAATCCAAACGTGAGCTTGAAATCTAGGGTATGCAAAGTTTTTGTGCGTATGCAGTGTTGATACATGAGGCCCCTGGTGTTTAGTGGACCAAGCTTTACGAAATTTGTATTTTCACTTTTTAGCGGTTTTCCTGGTTTGATTCTTAATAGATTTATTTCTTGATCTAATAATATGAGGAACAGACACAGTCTCTATGGGGTTAGCCAGATATGCATTACTGTTATTTAAGTGGGACAAACAAGAGTCTATATGGCTAAAATGTAAATTTTGTGAATTTTTACTTACTAGTCAGACAGAACGAAGCATCCTTGAGATGTTGTCCGACAGGAGTTCAGCTCCAACTCAACTGGGGTGCAGCCCGTCAGCACACATACGGACAATTTAGCTTACCAAAGTCTCCTATAGCGCATGTGTTTGGACTGTGGAGGAAACCCACGCAAACACACAAACTTCACACAGAAATGCCAACTGAACCAGCCAAGGCTCGAACCAGTGACCTTCTTGCTGTCAGGCAACAATGCTACCCACCTTACCACTAATGAATTATTGTGCTCTAATACAAGGCCTTTCAGTTTCATTGTCTAAACCCTGTAGATGTGTAATACTTTTTATGTTAAAAGTATTTATATAATATTATAGTAATATTATATATTATAGGAATAGTAATCAGTTATTCACAGTATGCTGTTACTGTTCATCTGTTTTTTAGATCGTATTCAGCTTTAAACATGCAAAAACAAATGTGTGGTTATGCTTAGTAATTTTGAAAATTGAGTTTAATAAGTGTGAGTTTATGAGTTTAATATTTCTTCTAATAAATATCTAATGTTTTTCTACATTAACATTGATTCATTGTCATTTCCACCACACACTCATTTCCGTTACCACACACATTTTTTTAAAATATTTAAAAAGTTCTCATCACACATTAAAAGTGTATTCACAATGTATGAGTTCATGCTCTATTTAATATACAAATTCAGTTTATTTATTTTCTAATAAGCTCTTAACCAAATTAATATAAAATTTTAGAGTGTGGCAGGTGTACAATTCAGCATTTGGTCCTAAGGGACTAATTTATTTCACTGACAAATGTATAATTATTGTATGTATTGTGGAAAGATTTGGTTAAACTAGATACGAAAATTATCTTAGACAATGTTTGACTGCCAAAATTTATTGAGATGCGGTGGAAATTTGTTCAGTTCACAATGGAAAAAATGTTAAATATTAACAGTTTCTCTTGTCTAAGTTTGTCCTCTTACAGATCTTAAAACTAGACAAATTGTTTAAACTTATGAGGTTATCTTACGTTAATTATGAACAAGTTCTTTTTACTCAACTTCACAAGGCTAAAAGTGCCCGTAGATGAAGAATTGCCCAGCCATCTATAACTTTTTGACTGCTTATGCCCATTTACAGCAAGGTTACGGACTCCAGCTTCAAGTTCTCCTGTAACAATTAACATCTCAACTAACTTATATATTGTTACATATTTTCATGAATTTTTTTTTGGCCAACTTGAATAGGGTTGGGTACTGAAACCCGGTGCCATTATAGCACCGGTAATTTTGTAACCGGTATGTACTGGACCAAATCAGCATGTGAATTTCAGTGCCTAATTTCGGTGCCACTGGTGCTGCGACAAGGGCGTAAGAAGCATCAAGGGGTGCATCGAAGGCACACCAAAGAGCTTAGAATGACCAAGAGGCGACACTTAATAGAACGTTCCATTGCAACAGCAGTGCCCAACAACAGCCTTGTGATTTCGCCATTTTGGAGTGAAAGCGATCGGCCGTCCTTTGGATCTTATTGCTTTTTATTTATTTATTTAAAAAGTGCATTAAAGCTGAGATACAACCTGAAAGACGACAATACAACACTTACTATCACAATCATCAGCACTTTTAATAGATTATTTTACAGACTTATAATATGCTGTTGTTCTATAGACCAATTACCATGTTTGTAAACATTCAGGATGCGCGCCGGGAGGTGGCAGAAAGAAACCGAGAGCGCTAGCATTTACAGCAAGGGAACGACATCCGATGCGGTATAGAGTTTGTTGTTGTCTTAGAAACAAGATACATTGATAACACATTATATATATTATTTACATAATACTTTCAGCATATTATAACAGCTTGTCACCCAGTGATAAGCACAGTGATTTGGCAAAATTAACGTTAAAGTGAGTGGCGTTCATCTGACAGGTCCATTTGCGATAACACCCTCCCAATGGATATTGGATAAGACGAAATGACCAAGCATCCAGCCCCAAATATACAATCTCATTGAAGCTCCAAGTGATTTTACAAGAGAGAAGTTAAAGATCTACAAGTCTTTGGATGCCAACAATGTTGTTCTGTGTGGTCATGTGCAAGAACTAATGTTCAAAGAGTACCAGATTCAGGTTCTGCCTAGCCAAAGACAAGGAAAAAAGACGGAGCTGTACAAGGCCTGGATAATTAATCACCAACACACAAAACGACTGCATTCTGACAGAGAACTGCAACTGTACGGCAGGGTATGTGAACTTACACATAGAGGTAAAGTTGGTTTTATACTCGCACATTCTGACTTTCTCCTTAATATAAATACATAAAAGTATTTTTTGCAAACTCTAAATAGTGAAATCATATTAGCAGCCAATGACTATCAAAGTACAACATTGTTTACAGTCAAATAAACAGTGTTAATGTTGTTTTCAAGTCACACTTGCAGGTTATTTCAGACCAAATATTCAAAGTGCCGTGGTAAACAATATAGGGAGTGTGTCACAAGTTGTGACTGAATGATTGTGTGAATATAAAGCCAAGTTTACCTTTATAACTTACACTTTCACATTTCATTCTTAGCATTCAGTGTCCGCAGTTTAATTAACCATATTTAACTGTTTTTGCTGAAATTATGTCTGCAATCAAAAATGAGTAATGTGTATGATTCAGCATAGCGTGAACTTACCTGATGTAACATGAGAACTGCAAAGTCCAGCATTTTTAATTAGGTCGTCACTTCATTCAGCTCCTTTTTAGCCAAAGACATTTGCAGTTGGCACTAAAGCTGTGTGGTGTACGGTAAAAGTTAAGTTTTCTATTTTTGGACGAATTAGGCATCCTACCGCACAACACAACATTTTTACTATTGCAGCCTGTCTTTTTTTGCAACCGGGGACCCGCGTGACATAGGTTGGTAATTGGTCTATTGGAATTTTCATACCAAAATGGCCGCCACGCCATCTAGTGGCTGTTTCCCCAAATCGCTTTAGAGTGTCGCCTCTTGGTGATTCTTTGCTCTTTGGGCACACATAGGTACCCATTGTCACACCATCTCTAAACATTTAATTTTAAACAACTTTGAGGAATACAGACAGGCAATGTCAGGCATTTGTTCTTGTTGCTTAGTGAACGGATGCACGCAGTACAGAGCATTTGGTGAGTAAGAGCGACTCTCAGATCAACACACATGATCGGGTTTATCAAATTTGCTTAAACTAAGCGTTCTAAAGTGTATTTTACAAACAAAAATTCTGACAAAGCAACGTGAAGCAGATGCTTTACAAAAGTTGCATGTAAGGGTGAAACATGTCAAACTTAATGACACATTTGAAGGCAAAACTTAAAGGCAGAGGAATGCACTGTCTCTAAAAGCTTGCGACATCATCTGGCACTTTCAATGAGCACGTACATGGACACCAATGCTCTGATTTTAATATGATTAAGACAATACTCCGATTAAGAGTGTAGACTACCATGTAAACAGTGTTTTTTGATTACCTTAAAGGACCACAGACACCTGCGTCGCGAATGCGGAGGTTTTTTTATTTCTATTCAATGTGCAGTTTCAAATTCCATTAAAAGAGCACTCTTCCAACAGTCATTACTCATCAGGAGCATGAATGAAATGTTCCTTAATGAAAGTAAAACTGCAGTTAAAGTTGAAAAATTAAACACCTGAAATTGCATGAAACATGGATAGCGTGGTAACGCACTGACGATCTATGTACTGTAACATGTAAGATTTGATCATGAAAGGAACATTCAAAAAGCAATGTAAACACCTTGATTATTGTCTTATTCAGATTAAGGCAAATCATTAGATCACTGATAACCATGTAAACAGTCAAGCCCCAACCCTATAAAAAAGGAGTTTAGTATTTTGATGACAGCCTTTCCACAGGTTTGTAGTAAGCTAATGTAATTTCATAATGCAAATCTTAAACTCATGCTTACCAACAAATGATCAAAGGAAATATATTAATGTAATTCAATATATAAAATATGAATTCATGTTTACTTTAAACTTTAATTATATTGTTCTATTAAAATAATTTTTTTTAAAGATTTTGTCAAATAAATGATTTTTCTAGAGTCATCCACCATAATTTTGTGGCTCAAAGGTATAGGTTCAGGCAGCGTTTTGTCACCGGTACCGTTTTAAAAGTATCAATTTAGCATCGGTATAGAAATAACCCCAAACGATACCCAACCCTGATCTCATGAGAAAAAGTAAGTATTTTACGTTTTGTCAGTTTAGTGGCTGATTCATACGAATTTGTACGAGTTTAGTCGTACGAAAATGTACGATTTTAAAAAGGAGGCGTGGCACTCAACCCCACCGCTAAACCCAATCGTCATTGGGTGATGAGCAAATCGTATTAAATTGTACTAATTGGATCGTACGAACTTATACGAATTAGCCACTAAATCAAAAAGTTATGAATTGCCGTGAGATTGTGTTGGTATTGTTACATCTATACCCAGACATTTCACATCACTGGTCTTTGAAACAACCATGTCTCTTCTCTTTAGAAGGTTAATCAGATTCTCAACATTATGACATTAATTCATAGTGCGCAGTATTTATGCTCTCATTCTCACTTTATTAGAAATGCAGATGACTATTTTAAGTTTTGTAGCGTTAACACAGTTTTGATTCAGTTAGGAGTAAATTAGCTTTAATTTACTTGTATATAATTAGTTTTCCACCCAACCTTAAAAGAGGTTTTAAATTGTATTCTTTGTTTTGTTTTACAGGAAACTGCCAAAAAGAGTTAAAAGCTTTTTTACAGATGATGTGAGTATCTAGCCCTCAATTACAGCAATTCTTCACCCATTAAGGGTTTGTCTGGTAACATTTTTTTTCAGTCGCTAGAGAGTATTAAAGTGGCAGAAGACGCACACTCTAAACGTCACTCCACTTCTGAACTGGGAAACATCACTCTTACAGACATCAGAAAAGAAGGCTGGCTGCATTATAAACAGATTCTCAATGAGAAGCGGAAGGTTTGACATTTGCTCATTAATCTGTTTAACTACACGTTTAATTACATTAGGTATTACATTTAAAAGTACTTTTATGTACTATCATGTTTCTGTATCATCTCCAGAAAGTGGGCAGTGGTATATGGCAGTGGAAAAGAGTATTTTCTGTGCTGCACACTAGTTTACTGTACCTCTACAAGGATAAGCGTGAGGCAGTGCGTCATGCAACTAGGGCAAGAAGTCATGGCATTGG
The DNA here is from genome assembly GCF_903798145.1 of Danio aesculapii. NCBI lineage: Eukaryota > Metazoa > Chordata > Actinopteri > Cypriniformes > Danionidae > Danio > Danio aesculapii. The sequence goes on from NC_079446.1 coordinate 17,054,139, forward strand.
GCAAGAGGAGGATATTCAAACAATCAGCATTCAAGGCTGCTTGATTGACATTGCATACAGTGAGACAAAGCGTAAACACACTTTTCGGCTGATGACTCAGGACTTCTGTGAGTACCTTCTGCAGGCAGAGGACAGAGATGACATGCTGATGTGGATTAGAGTCATCAGAGAGAAAAGCAAGACCGAAAATGAGGTTTGTTAAATGCATGAATGAATAAATGAACCAGGCCCCAAGGTGCCAAAATAATGACATTTAAAAAAAATTTTTTTACTGAAATTTGAATTATAAAATTTTAAAATACACTTTTTTTGTGTGTGTTAAATTTGAGAATGTAGCTGCTTAAAATGCAAATGTAAAGATGCAGTATAATTGGATATAATGGAAATTAACTTATCTTTGTGCAACACTTGACACCCTTACAGGAACTGTGCTTCTCCAGACAGGTTCTCATCAGTAAAAAGCTGAATGACTACAGGAAACAGAGGTGATTTCTCTTGCTAATTTAATGGTACTTCTAAAACAGAATGTAAGGTAGTCTTACCTCTTTCATTTTGCAGTCCAACAGGCAACAAGCCAGACACTTCTCCTAAGGTTCATCAAATAATGCCACCTTTCTTTCTCTCTAAAACTGAAAACACATCTGGTGTAAGCAGAGCCCCAGGGAAAGGTGAACTTTCTAAACACAACATCCAGGCTTAAATGCAAAAATAAATAAATGTTTTACTTTACCCACTTTCTGTTCAGCATGTAGATTTTCAGATACGAGTCTAATGTCTTTCTCCAACTCTAACAGATGAGAGTATTAGGGCTGCATGGGGTATTAACATCATGAAAAAGGGAAAGAAAATGAGTCCAAAAACCTTTGGGGTGAGGCTGGAGGACTGCTTGCCCGCTGTCAGTAATAAGGTCAGTTAGAATTGTGAATTTGTTCCAATTTTCATTAACTGCACTATAGGAAATGTCTTCAGGGCTTCACGTTTTTTTGTAAAGCATTTTTCTAAACCAACTTTGTGGTACATTTGGCTATATTTCTCATGTGGGTACCCAATACTGCTCCCTTGTCCCCTTTTCTGCCTAATCTTCTACATTTTATGCCTCGTAATAAAGCAAATGAGATGTAATAATTAAAGACAATTGGGAACTGAAGTGGCTTCGAGATTATTAAAAAAACAATCATCACAATATACAGTATATTGTTATGTGTTTGTTTTTGTAGTTTGTTCCACAGATTGTAGAGAGTTGTTGTAGTCTGGTGGAAGAGATGGGTTTGGAATATACTGGCATATACAGAGTGCCGGGGAACAATGTCATGGTGTCTTCTCTTCAGGAACAGCTCAACAAAGGCATGGATATAGACACTGCTGAGGAGGTGAGGTGAGAGAGTAGAAAGACAGGAAATCTGGAGGGATCAGAACAGTATTAAAACTCTTTGTTTACAGAGATGGAAAGACCCGAATGTCATCAGCAGTCTCCTGAAGTCCTTCTTCAGAAAGCTTCCAGAACCTCTTTTTACAGATGGTATGTACAGCTCAGCCTTCTTTTAAACTCATTTAAATAAAGAGTCTGCTTTGTATCAGAATTTAAACAAAGCTCACTGCTGCCCTCTCCCTATAGATAAATATAATGACTTCATTGATGCAAACCGTTTAGAGGATACAGGGGATCGCTTGAAGACCATGAGGAAACTTGTATGTACCATCATGCACTTAATACAGTTACTTTAAAAATTGTAGTCATGTCATTAGCTATGTTGTCTTTTAGATACGTGGCCTGCCGGATCACAACTACCACACACTGAAGTTTCTTATCGGTCATCTGAAAACAGTTGCAGATCATTCAGAGAAGAATAAGGTTTGTACTATACTAGACATACTTCTACAATCAGTATAAAAAATAAACCCTAACAATAATAAGTGTTAATGAGTAAATAAATGAGTGTTCCTTTAACTGCATGCACATTAGCTAATTTGACATTATTTACACTTACAAGACAACACTGTTAAAAAAACTGTTTGTGCTGCCTTCAAATTTTAAGTTTACTTCACTTAAATAATGAAGTTGTCTTAACTCAGGTTAAGGTTGACAGAACTTGACAATACAAGAGTAACAGACGTGGTCGAAGTTTAGGTAACTTGAATAGACAAGTTGTTTTAATTGACAATGATGTTGATAGGACTTTATAATTCAAGTGTAACGGATATGGTTTAAGTTTAGTGAACTTAAATATTAAAGTTGTCTCTCATTCATGCACACTATGGCAAATTTTTATTTATTCAATGCACTTATACTGCATGTCTCTGTGGGAACACAGGCAGAACATGCAAACTCCACACAGAAATGCCAGCTGGCCTAGTCAGGACTTGAACCAGTGACCCTCTTGCTGTGAGAGGACAGTGCTAATATAGCAGAGGCCAGCTAGTGAAGTGCCGTGCAGTAAACCTCACTCCTCTGACCTCTAAAGGTGCTCTAGCGACAGATGCTAGAGGCCATGGTCTTTAGCCTCCTTGTTAAAGCAACCGACTCCCATGCGGAAAGTTGCCAGTTAAATACCAGCTCAGAGCGGGTTGTGTGCAGTAGGACCGGTGGGTTACATGTGGGGGTTCGTTCGGGATGGGAGTGAGGTTTAGGGAGGTGGGTATAGCAGAGGCCAGCTAGTGAAGTGCTGTGCAGGTAAACCTTACTCCTTTTTGAGACCTGAAGATTAATAAATACAACTGTGTGGTTGTGCAATATGTCTTTTTGTGCTGGTACTGTGCTTGTTTTAAAGTCTGCTTTGGACAACTGATTCACAAACACATTTAGATTCTTCACATTTATGCCTTGGTCAGTTCTCTGGCATTTTTATTAGGGTTTTTTACATTTATTAACATAAATTAAATTACATTACAAATAACATTAATTTAAATTAAATTAAATTACAATAGTGTATGTAACACTTACTAATCAAATGATTTTACAAATATATATCTGTGCAATGATGGACTCAGTAGTGTCATTAGAAAGTGAAATTAATGTATTTAACCTGGATTTAATTGTAAAAGTAACACTGAGACTGCAAGCCCAATAATAAGTCTTAAAGGTGCAGTATGTAAGTTTGACACCCAGTGGTTGAACTAGGTATTGCACTCCTGGATCAAAACAAACTAAAGCGCGGGTTGCCAGCTTGAGGACAGAAGCGAGTGATTTAAACCGTGTTATAAATAAAAGCAACAGCACCCGATAGAAGGAATATTTTCCACATTAAAATGAGTTTTTGTCCTAACCAACACCTCAAATTGATATATTAGAAATATTCTATTTTTCACAGCTGAACAACAGAAAACTATGACAATGATCACCTCAGGTAAACTTAATGTGCTTTATTCAGTGTTAAATGCTAACAACGTGAGTTTGAATGCTATGTTACATGACTTTTATTGCCATATACTGAAAGCAGCAGCAGATAGTTCACCTCAGATCTTAAAAATTAAATAAACCGTTTGAAATTGAACTTTAGAACTAAACACATATGAGAAATTCAGCATTTACATTTAATATTGTTAAAGAGGATTAATATGTATTAAATAGATTATAAACCTTACCATGTCGTGATTGAGTGCATATTCTGTGCTTCTGAATGGCTGTATTTAAATTTCTGTCATGTTTCGTCTGGTGCAAACTGCCAAATTGCTCATCTGCGTATCTCGTCACGAAGCGTATTGTTAGGACACGCGGTAGCAATGTAGCTGCTCACCTAATGTTAACATTGGTAATATTTATATCATTTGCTAATTAATAACCTCATGTGGAACTGAATCTGTCTCATTTCGGGGCTGTTACTGTCCACTGGAGGTCGCATTTCGGCCACGAACGCATGCTTTTAGAGCCTTTCTGAATGAGTGAAACACGCGGTTTTCCACCAAGTCAACCCGGGATACTGAAATATAATTGGGTAAACTGGCATTGGACAGGTTAATAAAACATAAACAAAGACTGCGTTCCGGCATGGTAAATACAAGACGGAAGTAAATGATGTCATTTTGAAAAGGGTCGCTGCGTTACTGAGGCGCCAGCTAGTGGCTTTTACTGAAATAGCAACAAAGATTCGTCTATGCTCTTTGACAGGAGCATTAAAAGACAAAAAACCTGACATGGTTTGAAAAACATCTGAACAAAATCTTAATCATAGTGTAAGCACAATAATTGTTTCCATCCATTAGAAAATAACACTCATAAAACGTTTATTGGCCACTTTTCTTTGCCTTGTGTGAATTTTCTGTCATAGCTATACCTTATTATTATATTTTACTGACCCCAAGGTTTAAACGGTAGTTGAAAGTCCTGTTTTTTTTCATCATTTTCTGAATAAATCTTTAAAAAATACTTACATTTCCACAATTTATTGCATTACTTTCAAGTGATTTTGTGTATTTTGTCTAATGGGGTAGTTAACATAATTGAGAAAAGTTACTCATAATTTAATCAAATAGTTCTAAACTTTTATGAATGTCTTTCTTCTGTTAAAAAATACAAAATAAGGTAGGCTAGGCTATTCTGAAGAGTGTTGAAAACCAGCAGCCATAGTAAGACCAAAAAGAAAGTCATTGGCTGCTGCTTTCCAAGTTTTTAAAGAGCCCATATTATACATGAAATAGGGTCATATTTTGGTTTTAAGGGTCTCCAACAACAGTCTAATATGCATGCAAGGTCAAAAAACACTTTCACGGTCTTATAATCTGCATTTATTTTTACCTAATTATCCCAGCGACTCCCATATGAATCGTTCAGCGATTCATTTGTTCCCAAACCCCTCCTCAGCGTGAAGCTAATCTGCGCTGAATGGACCGATGACAGCCTGCTGCGATTGGTCGACACTGACAAGGCTTCAGCGTGAGACAGAGTGAAATGGCCAGCTGCTAATCAACAATATAAAAGTAGTCACAGTACATACATGCTTCATAGTGGATTTTGGCTGCCAGTGGGTGAATGTAAATACAGACGATGGACTAGAAAATACTGACGACTAACTATTTTATTGAGCAAAAAGTCCAAGAACTGGCGAGGAGATCTCCTAGCCCGTCACAGTATACCTGCTTTTTTCTCTCACACAAACACATACACACACGCACACACAGGGCCTGCGCGTCCATAGAGAATAGAGAGGGCGGCGTCGGCGAAACCTCCCTCACCACCGGCGTCCTCAGAATACCCCCGCCCCTGGTCTTCAATTTCAACCGCGACACCCCCCCCCCGGTCCTTACTTTACTAACGGGTCCCTTTCGTTTTCACTATCGGGTTGAGGGCGACACACACAAACACACTACCCTCCTCAGAGGAGACACACACAAACACACTACCCTCCTCAGAGGAGACACACACACACATTACACTTCTCCCCGAGGACACGACATACACGCCTGGAGCGCCAGTTCAGCTTGCTGGGTGCAATTTAGACACCTCGCCTCGAATCTGAGCTGAACTATTTTGAAACTTGACCGTTGTATGTGTGTGGGAACAGCTGACGATCCGTAAACAAAGCGGCACGCGTCGCGTTTTCAACATGGCTTTACACGCGATATGAGAATATATAGAGTTAACCTGATACAGTACACGCGGTTACAAGTAACTAAACACAACTAAATACATAATTTGCAAGCTAGAGTAAACGAGGCTATAATTTTAATCGCACATACTTACACTTGTGAAATGGAGGAAGAAACTGATTCATGATGCACTGATCCATGTTCTGACAGGCTTTACTGATCCTTCCTTTAACAAACGGCCGATGAAGTCTTCTTTGTAAGCATGTAGTTTCCAGAAGCACTCCAACTGCTCAAGGCTGGGCTATATTGCTGAGGTTTCATCTTTGGGTGGACTGTCAATAATATCCATGTGCACAGCGTGACTTCATTCGACCGGTGTCTGTGTGTGTGTGTGTGTGTGTGTGTGTGTGTGTGTGTGTGTGTGTGTGCGTGTGTGCGTGTGTGCGTGTGTGTGTGTGTGTGTGTGTGTGTGGCTTTTTTTCTGTTAGTGGGCGGGGCCGCAGTTTTCAAATCTCCCGGGTTTGCGCGCACAACTACTTGTGTTTCGTAGCCGCGTCATCACAAACACCTAATGACTCTTTATCAAGACGACTCGTTTGAAGCCCTATGAGTTGACTATTTTATAGATGAATCAATAGTTTTAAACACTGTACACTTACAGATTTAATCCTTTGCTGGATATTTCACTTCACTTAGAGCTGTGTTACACACTACATGGAAGGGCATTTTCAAAAACCCATAATATGGGCTCTTTATTATATGTTCCTTTGTGTTAAACAGAAGAAACTTTAAAAAAAATGGAACAAGTGGAGGCCTAAATAAGTATACATTTTTTATTAATGTTTAACAATTATATGTTTGGGGAAGGTGAGCTATCCCTGTAATTGTGTTCTTTGGTTTAAATGACATATGTAACAATTTTGAAATAAAATGGCTTATTTTGCTAATGCTTATTTCAGTGCATATTTTATGTATACGAAGCACATGTAGGAGTACTTTCTGATATAAATAACTCTCATTTCTATCTAGATGGAGCCTAGAAATCTGGCCCTGGTGTTCGGCCCAACACTGGTGCGGACCTCAGAAGACAACATGATCGAGATGGTCACTCACATGCCAGACCGCTACAAAATTACAGAGACTCTTATCTTACATGTATGTTGTATTATATAGCTTTTCTTCTCTGTCTCCAAAAGAGGAAGGACATTCAATCACTTTTTTAGATAAATGAGATAAATCAGAATTCTTTTTCTATTAACATTAATCCTTTAAATTTTGTTGATGGAACTGAATCTTGCAAATTAACACAAGCAAATATATCCTAAGTGTTCTTTCTTTTTTGCAGCATACATGGTTCTTCAGTGATGATCTGGATGGGGATAAGGTACAGAACCTATTTTCTTATGTATTTATTTAAAATCATTTATTAAATAGGATTTTATCTTTTAGATGTCCCCAACCAGAGATTTTGTTTACTCTCTCATAATCATTCTAATCAGTTAACATTATGGATCCAGCAAAAGCAAAAGATACAATCTTACTTTCATTCCGTTCAGTCATTCTATATCTGGACACTAAAAAGTAGACACTGCAAAATCCTTCAAAATTAAAAAAAAAAAAAAAAAAAGAAAACATTGATGTTTCTCTTGTAGATACCTGAGGGACAGAAGCAGAATGACATACAGCCAGTTCTTAATATTGACCACCTCCTGTCTAACATTGGCAGAGTGGTGCCGCTGGAAGACTTCTGAGGTTAGTGATGCTGTCATGAGCTGGGCCCAATTGAACATACAGTTTGCTTTTAGAAACAGTTTGAAATGTGTAAAGCTTGTTTGTAATTCAAATTTCTTTGGTAAATCCTTTTTCTCAATCTGTATTCTTTTTATCTGACTAAGATATGGTGACACTGTAATCTCTATTTACTTTTCCTTTCATAAGCATTTATGTTAATCTCTTTTATGTTAGTCTCATTTTTGTTAATTACTCTTTCTTCATCATTCTCTACATCATTCTGTTAGCTGAGTGAATGGATCAAAGTTTGCAGTAGGCAAGTTTTTTTCTGTTTTTCTTTTCAAAAACATGTTTTATTTTACCATTAGCACAGCCAACAGCAGAATTGTTGTGTTTTCTGATCTTAAAATTTGTAATCCAATATCTGTCATTTAACCAGTACAAGTCAAGAAACTAAATATTTTTATTCACAAGGGTTTTAGATCTTAATGGTGAAGTGTTGTTATGTTAAAAATGCAAAGAGTTATGTTAAAAATGCAAAGAAATACAAGAATACAATTTATTGCTATTTACAGGTTAATAGGTTGCACCTATGTGGGTTTGTGTTGTTTCCTAGTTTGCATTAACTGAAGGAAAACACTGTTTTAAACAATAGTCTGAGTTTTGACCAACTGATTGGGAGAAACTAGTTTCTGACATTAGCCTTGACTCTAACCTTTTACTTTTCCTAACCTATACAGATTCCACCAGCAGTGACTCAGCTACCTCTAAGGTAAGATATTAAAGTCTAAAATCAAAGAGATGAGTCTACAAAAATGTATGTATACCATTGTTTCTGTCGTATTTTAATTCATTTGACATTTGTTCATCTTTAATACATAATTGAAGATATTTAAAGGTGGATATTTAAAGTTGAATTGTTATCTGATAGCATACAAGATATGTTATTAAATTCTCCAGAAAATGTTTTATATGCTTATTTATTACCACAGAAAATAGAAATATCAGAATCAGCAGTTAAGAAACTGCAGTCTGTTCATACTCTTCGCTTTCTGTAGTGTGCAGAACCTCTCAAACCAAAACTTTCTTTTCAGTATTTGATGTCTGAACAAATACAGACCATCTTATTTTAACGGTGTCTGCAGTTTCTAAAATGTGCAAATATTTTTCAGTAACGTTAATTTACAATGATTCAGAAATGATTGTTTTACTTAAACACAGACCTATCGATGGTAAATTCTGAAAAATGTGAATGCGTGTTTTTTATTACATTCAAGCATTCATTTATTAAGCATGCATATATTTAGAGAAGGTGGTATTTTAATCATCCAAAAAGAAAGGAGAAAAAAAAGAGATTAGACTATAGGGCATATGTACACACAAACACACACGTCAGAGTTTTAGCCCCCCTTTGAATTTTTTTTTTCTTTTTAAATATTTCCGAAATGATGTTTAACAGAGCAAGGAAATTTTCACAGTATGTCTGATAATATTTTTTCTTCTGGAGAAAGTCTTATTTGTTTTATTTCGGCTAGAATAAAAGCAGTTTAACATTTTTTATGAAACATTTTAAAGTCAAAATTATTAGCCCCTTTAAGCTAATTTCTTTTTTGACTGTCTACAGAACAAACGATCATTATACAATAACTTGCCTAATTACCCTAACCTGTCTAGTTAACCTAATAAACCTAGTTAAGCCTTTAAATGTCACTTTAAGCTGTATAGAAGTGTCTTGAAAAATATCTAGTAAAATATTATTTACTGTCATCATGGCAGATGAAATAAATCAGTTATTAAAACGATTATGTTTAGAAAAGTGTTGAATAAAAATTCTCACTTCAACTGTGTATGTATATATATATATATATAGAGAGAGAGAGAGAGAGAGAGAGAGAGAGAGAGAGAGAGAGAGAGAGAGAGAGAGAGAGAGAGAGAGAGAGAGAGAGAGATTTAGCAATAGGTTCACTTGTTTATTAGATCTTTTTTTTTTTTGTTAATATTTTTGTAGTTATTCAAGTATTAGATATTCCATAAATATTGGTTAAATACAAAAACAGGGAAAAAATAATAATAATAATAAACCACATAATGTGTGTCATCCTTGTCATGACAGAATGTAATCAATGAGAATAAATGTATCATCATCAAAGGAGTTCACATCTGATTTTGAGCAACTGCCGAGCTGACCTGGGTGCCTGCTCTCGTATTGCTCCGGCAGTACTTTGACGGTACTTATGATTGTAAAGTGGCTGCAGAGCTCATCAACATCAGACAAATTGTCTAACCAGAATGCATTACCTTTGTCAGATGGCAGCTTATTTTTGCAGTTCAGCATAAAGTTGAACTAGCCTATTGATCAAACTTATAGGTCTCTCTGTGTCTCCAGTTTTAAAATAGGAGATCCACATACATGATAAGTTTAATATAAACTTAGATAAACTTAAAACTAAGGGTGGAAAATTATCATGGTTTTAATCTTTAACACTCTGTTCTGTTGTGATCAGTCTGATTTTCACATGCATTTTACACTGATTAGGTTTACATAAGAATGTGGAAACAATGATGTTTGAGGCTCATGGTATGCCATTTCCATGTGCGGAACTATTATTATTCAGCAATGCCTATAGGTATATCCAGATTTTAATTAAATGGCACCTTTTAAAATTTATTCTGAGAGGTTTCTATCTCTCCACTAATATTCACTTTGAAAACCCAGAAGATATATTAAAATAAAACAATCCCTAAAGCACTATCAGTGTAGAATGTAACAAAGCTTGTGTACAGTGCCTGGTTACAAACATTACATCGGTTTTGGTGCGTTAACTGTCGGTACGTGGTGTCAACACACCACTCATTTGCCACAGTAGAAGCTTAACCCTCTACTGCATGCATTATGATAGACCTCTAAAACATATTTGGCTGTTTGTCTTTTCTTAGAAGGGTTTAACTTGAAGTGCTATAAAAAATAATTGGGGAAAAAAAAACTTTAAGGTACGATATGTTGCCATACAACAACAAGATCCAATAGTGGATCTAACTTAGAAATTCCAAACATCTTTATAATTGCTATTTTCCTTTTAATTAATAATTCTGTTGTTTTAAATGTTGTTTGTGTTGATTTAATTGGTGTTCCAGTATTATAATCTTTAACACGCTGATAAATGACACCTTATACATACTTTACAACAACTTTTATTCCAACAGCTTTTATTTATTCAAAATTTTTAAAGCTAATTATTATTGAAAACAAATATAATATTGTATCATGGATACAACATACAGTAGGTCCAATAAATATTATAACAAATAAATAACAAGTCTAACATATCCAGATGCATCCGATTAATATAGCTAACATTGTTTACTATACTACACCTGTCTTAACTGCCTCTGAACTAACTAACTGTCTCCATCACTGCTCATCAAATTTCCAATCTGCATCATTGACATGGTCACTAAATCCTGTCTCATCCTCACTTTCATCAGCAAGAAGGGCCAGTTCTCACCTTTTTTCCCCCTTACCATAGTGGTGGTGCAGATATCCTTTTACCTGTATTCATAGCTAATAATTAAAAATAAATTTGATCGTATTCAGGATTGCATCCCTAAAAAAAATTTTTTTTTTTTTTAAAGATTTGTTTTTTAAATAACATGCATGTTTAAAATATATTTTAAATGGAACCTTTATTTACTTAATATAAAAGTAAAAACAATAAATTCACAAAAAAAAAATTCACAAACTAAGCCATATTTGTGATTTAGATTTTAATACCTGCATGTGCAGTTTGAAAAGAAGTAACAACATAATATCTCAATGGTTATAGACAGATTTTACAACATATGATAGAATATTTATAAAAGAGCTGTATGATTTATATAGATATCATGGCATTGGTCAGGGCCCCCTATTTTCCCAGGGCCCTAAGCGACTGCTTATGGTTAAGTCTGCCCTAGATCATATTCATAATACAAATGCCATTTACGACTAATTAACATTATATTACTAGCATTAATGTTGTAGCTGACCTTGCTAGCTAGCTAAGCTATTGCAATATTGCACATTCCACTATTGCAGTGTGTTGCCATTTGGCAACACATACATTTGATCAATTTACAAAAAACTAATTCCATACAAACTACTTTGAGTGGTGAATATGTCATCATAACTTAACAGAGGTGATTACTTTGTTTTTGTTTTGTTTTTTTGTGGATGTGACACAATTGGGAAATGCAGTGCTTCTTGTACATTCTGAGACCCACTTTATATGGGATATCACTTAGCCAGTGGAGATCGCTCATTTTTTAAGAAAACAGACCTTAAACGCACCGATTCTGTAATGGCATACAGTTCACCAGAAGCGCTTGACCCAGGTTACTGACAAATTAAAACTCCTTCCGCATATGCCCTATTGAAAATTCTATCAACAATACATAACCCTCATGTTGTTACAATAAATCTCTGTCCTTAGAGCGCATTGAAGATATTTTAAATGAAGCAAGAATTTTCTGTCCCTCCACTGATAGTATACTTTTAACTTAGAAAGCCTAGAAAGACAAGAAAAACAATGTGTATATAGCACTTGTGAAATAACAATATACATTATTTTATAAAACAACAGAAATACTTTTTTCTGCACTGAAAAAAACTTTAATATGGTCTTTTAAGAGATGCCTCTTTTAATAAAAGTTTAGTTAAAAATATTGTCCAAAATATTTCCTATATTCATGTTCATGACATTTATAATAACCTCATAGCAACCATGTTTATGACAGATTTATGACAAGTCATGTTGTTTTGGGTAATGTCAAGATGTCATGTGATGTGTTTGTTTTTTACTACTGTCAAACAATCAATCTCGATTAATCACATCCAAAATAAAAGATTGTAATTACTTTAATTAGAGTATGAATAATACTAATGTTATAATAGTAGTGGAATTACTACAAATTATAATTAGATAAGCAGATAATTATAATATAGCAGAATATAGAGACAATAAATAGTCTGTAGTGAATAGTACAGTAATATAATAACATAACTACACTAAATACAGTAGCATAATAATGGTTATATAATATCCATCAAGCAATGTATCGGATATTTAATCTGAACCATTTCAAACAAATGTTTGTTGTAGAAAGTGTTCAGTTTGGCAATGGGGTGCAGCCTTATTTTGTGGCAGACAGACACAACTAATAATGAAAGAAAGAAAAAAAAAACATTGACGATGTCAACCAAATGCTGATTTAATGTAGTAAATTAAAAGTTCACTAATAAAGAAAATTTATTTATTTATTTATTTATTTTTGAAAGCAACCTCACTTTTACCGCATTTTACACAAATCTATTTCCAGACATTTCCAGTACTGAAGCTTTTCCAGGCAGATTTCTTGGTGTCTTGGAGATGTTCTTCTAGATTTAATCTGTCTCAGTTTGTTGTGTTTCTTTGTGATAATGGAGATCTCTGCATGCAGCATCAGCTGCTTTTTGCAAACAAAAAAACAAACTACATCATTATAATTTTTAGTAAATTGAAATGTAAACTGGGCAGCACGGTAGCAAAATTGCCTCACAGCAGGAAGGTTGCTGGTTCAAGCCTAAACTGGGTAAATTGGCATTTTTGTGTGGAGTTTGCATGTTCTCCCCATGTTGCCGTGGGTTTCCTCCAGCTGCTCCAGTTTCCCCCACAGTCCCAAGACATGCGGTACAGGTGAATTGAATAAGCTAAATTGGCCGTAGTGTATGTGTGTGAAGGAGTGCATATGGGTGTTTCCCAGTGTTGGGTTGCAGCAGGAAGGGCATCTGCTGCGTAAAACATATGCTGGATAAGTTGGCAGTTCATTCCGCTGTGGCGACCCCTAATTGATAAAGGGACTGAGCCGAAAAGAAAACGAATGAATGAATGACACACTATGCTAAAAGATAGAAATAACCATCTTTAAATCTTTCTAATCTTTTCTTTCAAAAGCTTTCTAATATTTTGGCCTCTACTCAACAACACACTAGTAATTAATAGCAAATACTAGAGTATTTTTGAACCATACTATTGTAAACTACTTAATCCGTGTGGTGGTCCTATAGTTTCTATGATAACACAGCCAACATTTGTACAACTACAATATGCCACAGTAAAACTAAAAGTAGTAAAAACTAAAGTATACTGCAGTATGTATTACAGTTATCAGATCTCTGTAATTAGCATTCAGTAACAAAGGGTTGTACTGTATACAGTGCAATACACTTAGTATGGTTCAAAAACACTAGAATTTACTATTAAACTTCTATAGTATTTTTTCATATGGGCTATATGACATTATTTTGGTGCAGTGCTGATGCCCATGATTTCTTAATACAAAGAAACACAAAGTTACAACTTATGCACCGTGTATGAATATGTTTTGAGGTGTGGATATTAGCAAAACCACCTGCTTATTTTTTTTAACAGACTTAATATTTATTTGTTCAAGAATACAAGGGTCAAAAAACAAAAATAAATAACATAAAATAACCTTTTAGAAATGTTTTTAAAGGGTTAACTAAAAAAGGCAAAAATGTTTGTTTTATCGAAAATACCTTTTTCAAACCATTATTTTAATCTTATCATCTTTGCTTTTTCTACACTTAAATTTTACTTCTTTTATTACAGGGAACTTCCAAGAAAGATCTTAGTGCCAAGGACTTCTTTTCCCTGTCTGACATATCAGCCATAACCTGTAAGAGAAAGAAACACCAGAGCACCTGTCCTGCAGACAGCAGTGCAGATGAAGACTCATGAGCCGATCAAAATGAGCTAGCAATTATGAGGAAATCAGTGGCAACAGAGAGGTTCTAAAGGGTGGTGAAACATGACAAAGCAGACATCCACCCTGAAAATCAGAAATAAAACCAAGAAGGTCAGCAAGATGGAGGTAAAACCAGAACAAGTGGATGAGGACAAAGAAAGAAAACAAGGAGGATTGTAAAGAACGTCATTCTGCAGATAGAACCAGCTGAGGTTTTTGATAAGCATCAAATGGGTCATATTCAGTTTTATCTGTCTGTATTCAGGCAACAGTTTGTCAGGGATAAGACCATCCTCACAGCCAACCATTTCTTCTTCCCCCAACTACTCCAATACAACACAGCCCTTAAATAACCCACAGTGCTGCACAAAACAAAATTTAGACAATATGTGAGAGTCTTGCAAACAATGATTCTGCCATAGAAGGGATGAAGTGCAGACACTCTGGTAAGCTGAGGATAGTGTTCCTGATTTATTTTATTTTTCGATAACATTTTTATTTATGAATGTTGTTTAACCATGTTGGTGATTCCTGAATTGACCTTTGTCCTCTAAGTAAATTATGTCATTCTTTTCTACATGTGCTCTTCATTAACATGGCCTTAAGCGTAATTGTACCTGCTTTTCTTTAGTGCAGGCTTACTTTCTTCCATATGACCTATTGCTGTCTTCATGTTCTTCTTGAGCAGTTTTTGCAGATAATCTTGTAGCTAGATGGCCAAAAAAGTTCCTCTCCCTGAGCTTCTGTTTCACCAGATACTCCAGCACTACCTGTGTTTACTGCTGTTGTGTTCTTTCTTCTGTTGAACACAAAATAAGATATTCTGAAGAATGTCCAATATATATATTTTTTATTTTATCTTTTATTATTGTTTAGAAGGAGGAAGGTTTGGAACAAGTGGAGGATGAGTAAATAATGGCAATGTCCTTTTTAAAGGGCACCTATGGTGAAAAATTTACTTTTCAAGCTGTTTAGACAGAATTGTGTGTAAGTATAGTGTATAAACTGTCATATTGGGGTGAAATAAACACACCCAGTCCTTTTTTTTTAATTTAACAACATAAAAACGGTGGACCAATTGGAACTGTTTTCAGATCGACCGCAACTTTACGTAGGAGAGCGGTCCCCCCCGCCCACCAATATTGATTGACAGCTGCGCGCATTAACATGTCCGGTAGTCACGTGTATAATCATATAATCAAGACAGGACGAGCGCAAAGCAGCCGGGAATAAAAGGTGTGTTCAGTTCGCTAGGATCATTAATCATCATCAAACGAGATCAAGAGTGAGTTTTACAAGTTTAAAATGTTTTAAAACAGTGCACATGTGTAATGAATTACAGCGATTCACTTTAGATGCACTTAATCAGCACAGCTGCGTGCAGAACAATTGTAAAGGAAGACGCTTCAATCCCGGTTATTAATATACATTAATATAAGAGATATCCATACAGTAGTGGATATTACCAGTATCATGTCACATGCGTGCAAAACGAGTGCAAAGCTTAACGTGCTCTCTCTCTCTCTCTCTCTTTGTGTGTGTGTCTGCGTTTCTGAGCTAAGTATGTGTGTGTGTATGTCTGCGCTACGTTTGTGTGTGTGTATGTGTGTGCGCTATGTGTTTGTGTCCTTGCTGTGTGTGTGCGTGAACTTTGTAATGACATTGTGTGTGACTCATTGTTGCAAATCCACAAAAAAATGCATCAAATAGTGATTGTTAAAGTTCTTACTGTAGTATTTCTCACACACGTTATGTGAGATCTGCTTCCTGAGGCAGCCGAGGGCGGCGATTGCTGACAGGCACGTGGGAACGGTGGGCGGGGAGGACTAGCCTTAAAGGACCAGTACAAAAAAACAGCAAAACCTTTTTTCCAGCTATAATATAGACACTTCAAACAGCTATAATAAATAATCTGATGGGTGTTTTCAGCTGAAACTTTACAGACACATTCTGGGGACACAAAAGACTTATATTAAATATGAAAAAAGGGGTAACCTATGTGCCCTTTAAAAAAAAAACACTGAAAAATAGATCCAGTCCTTTAGTGCTCCCACTTTTTAAAACTCATCTTAACGCCAATATTATTGGGCCCTTTAAGCAATATTGTATTCGATCGGCTACAGAATAAACAATTGTTATACAATGACTTGTCTAATTACCCTAACTTACCAAGTTAACCTAATTAATTAAGCCATTAAATTGCACTTGAAGCTCAAAACTAGTATCATGAAAAATATCAAGTAAAATAGTATGTACTTCATCATGGCAAAGATAAAAGAAATCCTATTATTGGTTATTGTTATTAGAAATGACTTATTAAAACTATTATGTTTAGAAATGTGTTAAACAGGACTTGGGGAAAATATCAAATAATTAAAATTTAACAAGAACACTAATAATCGGACTTCAACTATGTTTGTGTGTATATATAACTGTCAACTGTTCTATAAGAGGTGACAAAAATAGGTTTTTAAAAGAACTTGCATGTAACTGTGTGGATTTGGAGTCACAGTATATAATATAATCTACTTCGTATTATGTGGTGGTGTTGTTCTGAATGTTCAGGTGTCTACCTAAGTAACTTGTAACCCATGCCATTTTATTAATTACTAGAGTAGGGATGTCAAACTCAGAGCCTGGAGGTCTGCTGCCCTGCACAGTTCAGTTCCAATCCTGCTTTAACACTTAAGTCGCGGTCACACTACACTTTTCACCCCATAGACTTCCATTCATACACATGCGAATGTGGTAGACAGAAAAAGCAAGCTCGTGTGACAGGTTTCGCAGTTTGCTGAGTTGCAAGGTTTAAGCTTGGTGAACTCTGACCTGCAAAATAGCATCACGTGACTGTGAATCCAACAGATGATCAAAACATGAACTCTGTGTACTAAAATTTTTTTTTTAATATGGAGCAGCTGCTCACTTTTTTAAATGTCTAATCATCTTATTTAATCCTGCCCCTTTTTGCAGTGCCGTATGATAGAAGTTTGCATTCTCAAAAGTGTGACTGCAGCCTTACCCATTTAAAACAAGCCTGAAGGACTTAATAATTTGATCAGGTCTGTTTAATTAGGGTTGGAACTAAACTTGTGCAGAGCTGCGGCACTCCAGGAACTGAGTTTGACACCTGTGTACTAGAGCAGGGGTGCCCAAACTTTTCTAATGAAGGGCCAAAAACCTAACTTTATTAAGGCTATAGTGGGCCGAAGGTAAATATAGGTGCCATGGTAATTTCCTAATTTATTTAATATTATTTGAAAATAACTAAAAGAGCATTGCTTTATATTAACTAATACTAGATATATATAGCCACCTATGATTTATATATTTTTTTTGTTTACAAATATTTCCCAATGTTCCCGATATTTAACAAAGTTAGGAAATTTTCACAGTAATGTCTGAATATTTTTTTCTTCTGGAGAAAGTCTTATTTGTTTTATTTCGGCTAGAATAATAGCTGTTTCAAAATTTTTATTAACTATTTTAAGGTTAAAATGATTAGCTCCTTTAAGCTATTTTTCCCTGACTGTCTACAGAACAAACCATCATTATACAGTAACTTGCCTAATTACCCTAACCTGCTTAGTTAACCTAATTAACCTGGTTAAGCCTCTAAATGTCACTTTAAGCTGTATAGAAGTGTCTTAAAAAATATCTAGTAAAATAGTATTTACTGTCATCGCAGATAAAATAAATAGGTTATTAAAAAGGAGTTATTAAAATTATTATGTTTAGAAAAGTGTTGAATGGAAAAAAATAAACGGGCTAATAATTCTGACTTCAACTGTGTGTGTGTGTATGTATATATATATACATACATTTTATACTGAACTTATTACAGTAAAAATAAAATCTCATTTATAACAGAATATAGTTACACTAGTTTTTGCCTTGATTTGCTCGCCGATGTCTTCTGCATAGTCCTCTATTTGTCAAGTGACATCATTTACATTTTAAAAACTTATATTCATTTCTATTTAATTGACATGTAATTAGGTCAATTTAGAAATGACAATCTGTTAAAGACATTGCCCCAACCCTCTCTATCATTCTCAGACGGGATGGTGGGCCAACTTTGGCTCGCGGGCCATACTTTGGGCATCTCTGTAGTAGGTCAAATGTCATGTGCAGAACATAAATGTCGCACTGCGATAGGTTAAAGTAGGTCTCTCACAGGGAAAACGAATAAAATGTTTAACACGTACTCATAAAGAGGATTAGACTGTTCAAAAGATTGTAGTCTGAAGCGGTTCATAAAAAAAGAAAGAATACCTGCCCTGTACCCATTTTCCATTGCTATACATTTCCACTATATATATTTCCAAAAATATATATTGATGTCTTTTGAGAGGCTATAGCTGTTGTCATGAAATACCAACTCACTGTGCTTCGTCCTCTACTGCCTACTTGGCATGTGTCAGAGATGGCTTTGATGAAATGTTTGAAATCCTGTGCATGCACATGCAGTTTTTTGGTGATTGAAGACTACTTTTGTAACACATTTACAAACCTTTAACTAAATATGTATGATGTACACACAAAAACACATACTTGCAGTGTCAACATTTGAAGTGGATCAAAACCTTTCAACAAAGTACGCTCACAACACCCATGCTTGACTTTTTAAACTTAAAAAAAAAAAAAATGTAAACACTTCATTTGATCCACTTCTAATTTTAACTGTATATTTGGTATGTTTTTTTTTTTCTTTTGGCAACAGTCTATTAACCTTTGTTCTGTTAATGAATAATTCTGTGGAAAAGCCTGCACCATATTAAAAAAAAATTTGGTTAATCAACATGTGATGTTAACCTTTATGACACTTCTTTACCTTACAACAATGGCAATTTTAACTTAAAGGGACAGATCTCCCAAAACTGATACTCACCCTTCACTTGTTCCAAACCCATTTGACTTTCTTCTGCTGAACACAAAAATTTAATATTCTATATAAAAAAAAAATAAATAAATAAATAAAAAAAAAAAAGCAACCTGTAACCAAATGACTTATTGTTTGTTTCTTCTATTCAAGTCAGTGGTTACAGGTTTGCAGCTTTCTTCAGTGTTCACCAGATTTGGAAATCACATGAGGGCGAGTAAATTTTCATTTTTAGTTGAACTATAGCTTTAAAGAACAAGGTTCTCCAGAGCTATAGGGCCACACTGGATCTGAACGCATAGAAAACTGCAATTTTTACACCATCATTGAGTCTGAACTTATGTAAAGGCATGTCAATTTATATTCGTCATGTTTTATTAATTTCAGTAATATGCAAATAGGATTTACGTGCAATAATTAATAAAGTAATACGTTTTGTATTAGATACGAGACTTACTTTGTTTACCAAACAAGTGGTTATAATTGAATTGACATTTTTTAATTTCATGTGTGGTTTCTGTGCTCTCAAAATGGTTACACAAGACATTAAATGATATGCATGAGTGCACTCACACACACCAATCTATCTATGGCACAGAAATGGCACAAAATTTACATATTCTGACAGGCTATAATACAAGCTACAATTTCACGGTGATACTTTAAAGGTTTAAAATTATTTATTAATTTGCAAACTCATGCACGTACGTTTATCGGTTAACAACATCGGTCTTTCAAGATAGTTGCTATTGGACGTGGGTGTGTCAGAAGAATAATAAAAGAAAACAAAAAAAGATTGTAAACATTGACAAGTGAATAGATGCAAAACATTAGAATTAAAATATGAAATTAATTTAATTAACAATATATTTGGGCAAAACAACATTAACGGTTTTCCACCGTTTACAACAATATCTTTCCATGCATTAACACACTGTAGCATGTACGCCATCAGATATGAATCTGAACGCTGTACTTGTTTCGGAGTGAAAGGCGATTTCAAACATTCACTTATGGCAAGGTAACAAAACACCAGAAGTTAGCTGAGATGTACTTGTGACCAAGGCAAAAACTGTCACAAGTGCTCAGTTTTGACCGTTTTTAATCCTAATAAAAGCAGAAGGTTATTCGTTGTATCAGTTCAATTGTACAAATTACTAACGTATATTTAAGTGGACTGATCAAAAATTATGGGCCGCACGAGAATAGTTGTCAGAAAGAGAGAACAAAAATTAAGAGGGCAAAGGCCGAGAGAGTATTATTACCACAGACATGAAATTTACAGATAAACAGTGATAATTTCCGTGTAAAAACGGAAAATGGAAAAACGATTCAGCTCTGCTGAGACTGATTGAGTTCTGGCTCCTTACTTGCGGGCGTTTTGAGTAATAACTCGTTATTCTCGGCCCTCAGTCTTTCCACTTCAATCTCCAGTTCTCGCACGCGCTGGGAGCCAGTCCCTTCAGCCGGGGACTCGGGGTTCCTCCGGACGTGGCGGAGCCAGTTGTTCTCCTCCTCTAACCGCGACATGCACTTCTCCAGCTCCAGGTATTCCCGAACTAGTTCTTGTTTAGACATATTCTGAAGTGCCTCTACGTGGTACCTTTCATAGGTCTCAGAGAAGTCCTTCTGCAAAAACTCCCCGCCTGCTTGCCCGGGTCTTCCCATACCGTCGCTTCCTCCGCCGCCTTCCTCCTCCTCGTCCTCTTCGGCCTCGAAATTCTCGTCCTCACTGGCCGTGTCATCGGAGCGGATGGCCCCGGATTTTCGACCTCCCAGCTCCGTGTTGAGATCGGGTTCTTCACGGTCGTGCTCCTCCATTAGAAACTGGGTGGTGTTGTACGGGGCGACGGGGAGACCTTTAGCAAACATTTCGGCGCGCACTCGCGACGCCCGCGCGGTTTCGCGTTCATCCAGCTCTTTTTTTTCCTCCCAGGTCAGTTTAAAATAAGGCTTCCAGCGGCGCTTCTTCTTGGAGGGTCGCCGTCTGTGTTTCTTTTTGCCCTGGCGGCCATCAGATAACCCATCGGCGTTTACAGTCGCGCAATCAGAGTCTCTCTTACTACTCGTTTTGTCCGCAGGAAACCCGTCGTCGCTTGCTGCATCTCCAGTCCTGGGTTCAGGATCACTCCGATCCCGACACATCGGATGCACATCTCCTGACACCAAACCAGGACATATCTCCATCCGATTTCTTTGCACTTGTCTTCTTCTTCTTCTTCTTGTGTGTTGTTTGGCGGTTGGCAACCAGCTTTTTGGAGCATTACCGCCACCATCTGGATTGGAGTGTGAATCAGGAGTTGGCTAAATTATGCATTCCTTATAGTGTAACAAAGCGGCACAAAAGAAAAGCTCATTCCAAAAAAAAAAAAAAATAACAATAAATACAAATTTTTTTTTTTCTAAATTTACACAAAAAAAAAAACCCAACCAAAAAAAATTTATACAAATTCCTTCCTAAAAATACCCATTTCCTTGATCATAAGTACATTTATATTCTATTACCTAACCCTGTGTCTTTCAAAAAGTTATACACGTATCTAAAACATATATCCCCCGTGCTCAACTTTAAGATATTCTCTATTTTAGGTTCCACTTGTTTTTCCTGTAACTGTGTGAACAATATATTTCTTTCTGTGTGGTAAATTGGGCATTGCATCAATACATGTTCTACAGTCTCCTGGTTGTTATTACATTCACACATCCCATCTGCATGTTTATTGATCATGTGTAATGTACTATTGAGTGCTGTGTGATTAAATCTCATTCTTGTGAACTTGTCTTCTTCCTGTTTGCTTTTCCTTGTTTCCCTACCTTTTCCAACTTTGTTCTGTATGTTGTAATATTGACGTCCTGTACTCCCATTTTTCCATATCTGTTGCCATTTTCCCAATACTTTAGTTTTAACAATACTTTTGATTTCTGACTTGCTGTATTTGATGTTAATGTCTATTGTAGTTTGCTGTGCTGCCTGTTTTGCCAATTTGTCTGCCATCTCATTCCCACTGACCCCTATGTGTGCTGGTACCCACAACAATGAAATGATGACTCCTGATTTTATGAGATTATTTCCCATCTGCACTATTTCATAAATGATGTCCTGCCGTGACTCTGATACTAAATTTTTTATACTAATAAGTGCTGAACTTGAATCAGACGCAATGACTACTTTAATTGGTTTATTATCCTCAACCCACTTTAGAGCCAACCATATCGCTACCAATTCTGCTGTATACACTGCTAAATTGTTATTAATTCTTTTTGCAGCCTCAATCTTTAACTTTGGAATAGTGTATGACACTCCTACCCTTTGTCCAATTCTTGATGCATCTGTGTATATTTCAGTTGTCTCATTGTATTTTTCCTTTATATAATTTTCTACTCGTTTACTGTCGATCTCACTTTCTTGTTTTTCTTTCAGTATTTCAAAATCAACTTCCAAATCTCCAAGCAGCCATGTGGGAACTACTGGAAATACTACAGTGGGCGAAACTGTTAGTGTATCTATTTCCATGTCATTTATTTTATTTCGTATAATCCATCCATAACCTTTAACATCCTGTTTCTCTCGTTCTTGACATTGCATTAGAACTGTTTGTGTTATGTGATTATCATTATGACCTTTCAAGTTTGCCCAGTATACTACTGCCAGTTGATCCCTTCTAAGGTGTAAAGGCATCTCTCCCATCTCAACTTGTAATGCTGCTACTGGTGTGGTTTTCATGGCTCCACAGCATACTCTTAGTGCTTGATTTTGGATTTTATCTAACTGTTTTAATGTTGTATTAGCCGCTGATCCATACACCATACACCCATAGTCAATCACTGATCTTATCAACCCTGTATAAATTGTTTTTAATGCCGTTCTACTAGCACCCCAGTCAACACCACATAGGCACCTCATCACATTTAACACTCTCTTACATTTATCAATCATTTTCCTAATATGTGTGTTCCATGTGAGTCTCCTATCAAACCACAGTCCCAGATATTTAAATGATTCAACATTCTCCAACTCTTTATCCCCCAATCTTAATTTTAATTCCCCTCTTGTTGTCTTTTTGGTAAATAGCATTACTTTTGTTTTTTCTTGAGATATTCGAAATCCCCACTTAACTGTCCAATCCTGCACTGAATTTAATATCTGTTGCATTTTCTTTATTATAAAAGTTACGTTTCTCCCTCTTTTCCAAATCGCACCATCATCTGCAAATAATGCAACCCCTGTATTATTTTCTATCTCCTTAAAGATCCCATCAAACATTACAGAAAACAAAAAAGGGCTAATGATGCTTCCTTGTGGTGTACCATTTTCTACTCTGTAGCATCCACTAAATGTACCATTTATTTTTACTATTATAGATCTTTCTGAAAGGAATTCTTTAACCCATCTCAGTATTCGTCCCTTAATTCCTAACTGGTCAAGTTTGATTAACACTCCATCTATCCACAACATGTCATAAGCTTTCTCTATGTCTAAAAATACGGCTATTACTGATTCCCTGTTTACTTGTGCTTTTTTAATATCATCTTCTAACCTTATAATTGGATCCATTGTCCCTCTACCTTTCCTAAATCCACTTTGGTAGTTTCCTAATTTTCCTTTAGTTTCAACCCAGTAAACTAATCTGTCATTAATCATTTTTTCCATCGTTTTCCCCATATGTGATGTCAAGGCTATCGGTCTATAACTGGTTGGCTGTTTTGGATCTTTCCCAGGCTTTTTAATGGGAATGATTACTGCCTTCTTCCATTCCTTTGGAATAACCCCTACTTCCCATATTTTGTTATATAACCTTAACAGCACCTCCTTTCCTTTATCAGTTAGATTTTCTAACATAGTGTAACAAATTTCATCTTTTCCTGGAGCTGTTTTCCCTAATTTCTTCAATGCCCTATTAAGCTCTGTCCCTGAGAAATGTATATTTAGTACCTGGTCCTCTTCATCTTTTCCTAAACCAAACTGATATCTTTTACAAGTTTCCTCCCTACCTCTTTTCTCCTCCTGGCTTAAATTGTCTGTGCTGTGTACTTTAACTAAGGTCCTTGCTATGACTTCTGCTTTCTCTTTATTATTAATAATAACCCTCTGCCCATCCAACAGCATTGGATATCCATATTCTTTTCCATTTCCTTTCATTTTTTTAATCATTCCCCATACTCTCTCTACTGGTGTTGTTCTGCCAATAGACTCACAAAATTGTCTCCAATATTCTTTCTTTGATTTTTTGACCGTTTTCCTTACTATTGCCTGTGATTTTTTGTATTCAATAAGGTTTTGAAAGTTGTGTGTTCTTTTCATTTTTTTAAATGCTTTATTTCTCTCCTTTATAGCTTTCTTACACTCCTTTGTCCACCATGGAACAATTTTATTAATTATTTTAGGTTTAGATTTAGGTATTGCCATGTTTGCTGCTTCAATTATTCCTCCACTAACTCTTACACACATACTTTCAATATCTAAATTGTCCTCAATCTTTTGCAAACGATCTTCACTGATTTCCCTAAATTTATCCCAGTCTGCTCTTTCTAAAATCCACTTCTCCTCTCTCACTTCAATTTCTTTTACACATTCTATTCCTATTTGAGTTTTGATTGGGTAATGATCACTCCCAACTGTACTACCTCTTAATACTTCCCATTCACATCTATCTGCAATATCTTTGGTAACTATTGTAATGTCTATTGCTGATTCTGTACCTCTTGCTATATCCAATCTAGTTCCTGTCCCGTCATTAATGCAAATTAGCTCTTCTTCTTCTATGAATTCTTCAATTACTCTCCCATTATTGTCATTTCTGTTTCCCCATAATGTACTGTGGGCATTAAAATCTCCACACCAGACTGTTTTTCCATTAATATCCTCCCATATCTCCTCCAACTGTTCCCTTTCTAACATTCTACATGGGTTATAAAAATTTATTATTTTTACCTTACCTTCATTTGACCATATCTCTACAATAATATATTCTAATTCATTCCCTCTCTTTACTTCTCTATATTGGATACCTTTTTGTATAAATGTAATAATTCCCCCACCTTTACCTATTTTCCTATCCATTCTTACTGCATTGTACCCTTTAATATTAAAGTCCAATCTTGATATTAACCATGACTCTTGCACACACACTATATCGGGTTTTTCATTTAAATTATCTATATATTTCTTAAATTCCTGACCATTAGAAATTAAACTCCTCGCATTCCACTGCAGTAAAATTATTACCATTATGCAGTTCCACCCCATGCTTGTGATTGTTGTTGCTGAACTTCTTCATTTAATGTGTTTCTCACTGTTTCCCAAGAGATTCCTTTAATGCCCAAGTATTTCTCCGCTGCCTTAACTATTATTTTAATCCTTTCCGTGCGGCTTGTTGTCTGTGCTGAACAGTTGATCACCTCTGCCATAAAAAGAACAAAGTCATTTTTATCCACAATCATTGTTTCTTCCTTTATTTTATCACACTTTTTACAATTGATCATGTCTTTGCTTGCTTCTCTCATTGTTGGTATCTGTACTGTCTGTTCCCTTGTAGGTCTAACTTTCTTTGTTGCCTCTGCATAAGATATTCCTTGAGTGGCTTTTATTCTTTGTACCTCTTGCATTCTTTTATTTACCTCACACCCTCGGTATGCTGAACTATGTTCTCCACCACAGTTGCAACATTTAAGTTTGGCTTCCTTATCACATTGTCCATAGTCATGCTCTCCACTACATTTACTACATCTCATTTTTCCCTTACAGACCGCTGCAATGTGACCAAACCGTTGACATTTGTAGCATCTAACAGGTGGCGGTATGTACATTCTGACTTCATAACTCATGTATCCTATGAAGACTTTGTTAGGAAGTTGTGTTTCATCAAATGTTAGCATTATCGAAAGACTGTCAGTTATGGCTCCGTTCCATCTTGTTTTCAAGCGCTTAGCTTCTTTTACTTTAACATTCGTTATTCCTTCAATCACATTGTTTATTGACTCACTGATCGGTATGCCCGTGATTACACCTCTTATAAGTTTTCTGTCAAAGACCTCTGAACATTTCACTTTTTTACCATTTATTTTATTTACTTTAATTGCTTTCTTTTGTTGAACCTCATCTTTACATGAAACTAATAAGCTTCCATTCCTCAATTTTTTAGCAGATCTTACCTCCCCAATCTCTTTATACAGAGCTTTCGTCAGTTGTATAGGACTCCAGTCCTCAAATGTAGCCCCTTCCTGTATAAGTCTAACAAACACTTTATACTCTCTGTTTTTTCCCGCAACATTGGATCTCATCTCTTCGTCACTATCTGGTTTGTTTTTCTTTTTCCGCTTTTTACCTCTATAGTTTGTCCATGGTTCGCCACTCTCACTACCCTCCATTTCCTCTACCTCACTTCCTGATCCGTCATTTCCGTCTCCCCACTCCTGACCATTCTCAATCCAGTCGTTGCCAACCGCCTGTACTGCTCCTCCTCCACTTGATGCCGCCATCCTCAATGAACCGTGTGTCAGCTCAGAGCAGCAACTGATAGCCAGCAGTTAGCGTCGATTGCTAGCCCACGCGGAGCGTTAGCGGAACCTCAAAAATCGCGACATTCGCACCTGCTTTCTTTGCACTTGTTTCGAGGAAACGACACTTGTACGACAATCTCTCTGCCGCCCCCTGCGGTCATCCTCCAGTATAGTTTCTTCTTTAATAAGCTCCATAACTGCACACTCCCACCTGAAGGAGATACAAGTTTCTGATCAGTCAGATGGGGACACAATCGTATGTTAAACTGTGATATGAAAAGAACCCAACTTCATAAACACTATAATTTTAAACAACACACAAAACACCCAAGAGGGAAAAAGTCATTGTTTACTCAAGTAGTACACGATTTAAACATAAGAAACAGCATTAACAAACACGCACAAGTTACATATCAGTTAACTTACCTTTTAACTCAAATCTCGTGTTTGAGTTGTTATGCTATATGATACTGTTGATTTTAACTATTTACGTTCCCTCTACTATTTAACGCTGTCTCAACGAATACAAGAGCATCTCCCTCCAACTCAAACTCCAATTCGCTTCTGCTACTGAGAGGAGTGGAGCTTGTGAATTTATTGCCTCCCCCACGTAAAAGCGCATGCGGCCAGCCCTACAGTTTTCTCGTGCTTTGTGGGACTTGAAGTCCCGCAAAGCATTGCGCACGACCACATCTCTGCCGCGAAACCTCCATTACCCACAATTCAGCAATAGTTTTCTGCCCTGACCGGGATACACCCACCAATCCATTTCATTGGATACAAAGTTTTTTGTGCGTCTGCTGGCCAATAATAGCATTATGATTGGTGGTTTTCATTGTCAATCAAAAAGAAAGCTGTCCCGGCCACTCTAGCGGACACTACCAAGCGTAGTCGAAGCGGGTAGAAACATCCGCCTCAATCTATAACATAATAAACATTCATCAATCTACAAATGAGTAACACGGTAAACTATGTTGAAGCCATTTTGTATTTGCTAAAAACGGCACAAGTACAATATTATCTGTCGTGCTTAGTTATTTTAGATATGTGTACTAACATTAAACACCCTGCGCCCTTGTGAGGATTGCTCACACCTCACGCATAAACTAGTTCTTCTTTCAGCATAAGTGCATTTTCTCAATTCAGACGTAATAAACATGCTGTCGTGGTGACATTACGATTTATAATTAAGTTACCGAAATATGCTTCCCTTGTACAAGTGAAATAATGCATTCAAACATAAAACATTACTGGGTTGTTTCTTGCTTGTAACCTAAAGACAGCATTATTTGTTTTGCTAACCAGATGCAGGGTAATGGAGTGTGGATTAACATAAATAAGAGCACAAACAAGCTTGTAAAACTAACAGTTTGCCCTTTTGGGGTCGAAACAATGTCATTTGACATGTATAGACATTACAATAAACCGAATTACCCCTGTAGTGCCAGATAGTTAATGACTGATCATTTTAGTGGCTAGCTATCAAGTACTAGTGTTGAAATTTAAAAACAATAACGCTACTCTGCTGAGTCGGTGTGAAAACATTCGTACGTTGTCTCTTTTCTAATTGAACTGCGCGTGGGTTTGAGGCAAAGAAGTACGTTTTGCCATTTGGGCATTAAGTTGTGCTAAGGAAGTTAGCATAGCTGCTTCACATTTGTTAAAAGAACGAAAGCGAAGCAAAACACAAGGCCGACGCGGTAGCTTTTTTCGCAATGCTTGTTCTTGGTCTGCCAACAACTACTTTTTAGTCGAAAACGATAGAAATGCAGTTCCCAGCACTGCGCATTTCTCAGCTCACGATCTTAGCAGTGCTATGAAATGGTCATATATATATACATAAGGAATTTTGTAGGGTGAACAGTACGACTTGACCCCGATGAAAATATATATACAAAATGAAACTTCTGAAAATATGCTTTATGCATGCATTTACTATTTACTCCCCTGGAGCCTAACGAATCTAGCCATTTGCAAAACAAACCAGCAAAATAAGCTGCTTCATAATTACAATAGTCTAACTGGGTTCATGCTCAATCTAATTATAAAGTGTTGTGTGTGTCTGTATATGTATGTATGTATGTATGTATGTATGTATGTATGTATATATATATATATATATATATATATATATATATATATATATACACACACACACACACACACACACACACACTATTAATTATGTAACTATACAATACAACAGCTTTGTTTACTTGTGTCCTGGGGTTTTACATGTTAAGAAAACATGCTCTTGCTGGTTCTTGTATAGCCTCTCTGTGATATTCAATACATGAACAACTGTATTGTGTTTTTATTTTATGATTATTATATTTTGAATAACTGTTATTATTGTCAGTACAGTAGACTATATCTGGCAGCCTTTTAAGTATAGGATCAGCAGTACTGTAATGCATCATTGTGGGGAGGATCACATTTACAAAGTCAATTTTAAAAATAAGACACAAAGCACAAGGATACAAATTAACTTCTATTCAAAACACAAGAGCATGGATATCATACATTTTTGACCAATTATTACAAAACCATTTTTATCCAAAAATAAATGGAACATATTAAAATATTCACAATCAACTCTAGGATTTAAAACTTGGTTCATAAACTTGTTCATAAAAAATTAGGTGATCAAATTTCAAATATGATTTTAGAACAACATTTCCTCTTTTAACTGAGACTGAGAAGTTCATATGCACCCATGAATTTGTCTCTTCCTCCATCTCAGGAGAAAACTCAACCACTGTGTCACAAAAGGCCACACCAACAACAGCATCAATGTGCGTCCAGAAATTTCAAATGTCCACCATTTCTCCTGTGAGTAAAATAGAAATTGAATTATTATTAATACACACGCGCACACACACACACACACTCTGTGTGGCTTGTACTGTATCCGGTTAACTCTT
This sequence comes from Danio aesculapii, assembly GCF_903798145.1. Taxonomy (NCBI): domain Eukaryota; kingdom Metazoa; phylum Chordata; class Actinopteri; order Cypriniformes; family Danionidae; genus Danio; species Danio aesculapii. The sequence continues at coordinate 17,083,479 of NC_079446.1, forward strand.
TATATTCACATATCGTGCCTAAAACCACGTTGAAAACGCAACACGTGCCGTTTTATTTACTGATTTAAATGCGTGAGCTCGCGATCACCTGCTGTTTGTTGTTGCTATGGCCACCGTCAGCTGTTTCTACACATGTGCTGCGGTTAAGTTTCAAAATAGTTAAACTTTTGCCACTGTAAATTAATACTGAATGTGTGTCGTTGTTGTAACTTATGGTTAAGAATAGAGCAATATTCTGTTGTTTAACTGTATTGCTTTAAATGTACTCCTGCTTTGGGTTCACACAGATACTCTGCACTCTGGCTACATCAACAATGTTGATAAGCCGTGGTGGGCATTTCTTTCCATCTCATGCTAAATGCTGTCGACCAATCATCAGATTAGCGTCATGCAAAAGAGAGGTTTGGGAACAAATGAATGGCTGAACAAATCACATGCGAGTCGCTGGGATAATTAGGTAAAAATAAATGCATATTATAATACAAATAAAGTGTTTTTGACCTTGCATGCATATCAGCCTGTTGTTGGAGACCCCGAAAACCAAAACATGACCTTTTATAATGCGTAATAAAAAGCTCTTTAATACCCATTCCATGAAACTCACTCTCTAAGCACTGTTATTGAGCTAATCAACACAAGGTTGGACCACTGTAACTACTAACTCTGCAGAAAGTTGATGATATCTGTGCGCTGTGTGCCTCAGCATGTGCTGACTATGCTCTGTGATTTTACGTGGCTTACAATTTCATGGCTGAGTTGCTTCCACTTAGTTATAATACAACTTGCAATTGTTATTACTTATTACACAGGTAACATTCTTCAACCGATTCTTTCATAAATGTTTGTAGAAATGCCCAAGTGCTTGCTTTTATATACAGCAGGAAAAATGACAAAACTGATTTCAGACATGTATTTTCAGACATTTTAATTATTCATTTGGATCGCTGCCTTCTTTCAAAAACAGCTAGTATAACAGAGTAGCTGCAACAAGCAGCAATACCTTGAGACTCATATGAAGTCTGTCACAAATTTTACCTCAGACTCTCCAGCTGTTCGTTGTAAATGTGATATCCACTGTGAATTCTGAGCCTTAAAATACAAATATAGATTAAGAAAATTAAATGAAAATAATAAACATGAAAATCATGGGTGTATAACTTTATTTTATTTATAATATAAACATTTCATTTATCCATCTATCCATCTATCTATCTATCTATTTATATATATATATATATATATATATATATATACATATATATATATATATATATATATATATATATATATATATATATATATATATATATATATATATATATATATATATAGTTGAAGTCAGAATTTTTCATCATGTCATCATGGCAAAGATAAAATAAATCAGTTATTAGAAATGAGTTATTAAAACTATTATGTTTAGAAAAGTGTTGAAAAAAATCTTATCTCCATTAAACAGTAATTGTTTAGCATACCGTCGTGGTTTTAAACCTTTATGATTTTCTTTATTCTGGCAAACACAAAAGAAGGTAATAAATGCTGGCTGCTAATTTTTCAGAATTATACCTAGTAAATTAAATCATCTATATAGTTCTGTCTGTGTTCTGTATTCCCTATTCTGTTTAAACAAATAGCATGTACAATTTTAGCTTAATTTATAAAATTTTCTTACATTTGTAGTAGCAAGATTTTCAACCACGTCTAGTCGTTCCATGACACTTTGCATGTCCTCTTGGAGTTGCCGTAGGGCTAGAAAAATCTGCTGTTGTACCTGGCCAGACCCACATTTAGAATGGTCTCTGTCCCCTTGCCCTGAGCCAGCTACTGATAGCGGTCTAGCACTGTGGTAAGCCATATAACCTGGAAAAAAGCACATTGTTATTCATTTATTAGGACTGTGTAGCGAACAATTTAGCTAATTAATAGCATGGAGGTTAAATGAACAGATATTACCAAAAACAGCTTGAATTACAATTTTCAATGAACATAAGCCAGGAATTCTCATCATTTTTTACTTTGGGGCCCACCCTTCGCTGGATATACTGTACTTACACAGCAAAGAGGACAGTGTTCATTTTAAAACCTTTTTTATAAACCAAAACATTTGTTTTTCCTTTAATGATCATTTTATTATTACTATTATTGTACTACGTTACTACTACTCAAAAAACTACTCAAATTCAAATACATTTTAAATAAAGATATACTTTATAACTAAAGGGTGCCATACACTGGCAAACTCTCATACACACTCTTTCACACTCAAACACTACATTCAATTTAGCTAACTCAGTTCACCTATAGCGCATGTCTTTGGACTGTGGGGGAAATCTGAGCACCAGGAGGAAACCCACGCGAACATGGGGAACATGCAAACTCCACACAGAAATGCCAACTGACTCAGCTGAGGCTCGAACCAGCAACCTTCTTGCTGTTCGCCACCGTGACGCCTCTGTTAATGTATTATTCCATAAATTAGCCAGACAGACACACATGCTGAACATGGGCAACATAATCATCAGCGAACAGCTATGCCAGAGCGTGTCTGATGCTCATATGTTCAGAAACACATGGGTCACTCTCTGAACCACCCTCACAGGAATCATGCATTAGATTGGTTATTATTTATTACTTTTATGGCAGTGTGACGATATGATTTATGCATCTGAGAGTTTTAAGCCTAGCATGAGCAGCAGTTGGGAGTATTAAGCTGCCGTTAAAGGATAGTTCACCCAAAAATTAAACTTACCTCACAATTAACTCCCCTTCATCTGGTTTTAAACCTATTTGAGTTTCTTTTTTCGGTTAAACACAAAAGAAGATATTTTGAAAAATTCAGGTTGATGGTATCCATTGACTTCAGTAGTAGGAAAAAAAATACTATGGATGTCAATGAGCATTTTTCAAATTTCTTGTGTGTGCAACAGAAGAAAGAAACTCAAATTGGTTTTGAATAAAGTGAATGGTGAGTAAATAATGACAGATTTAATGTTTGAGTCTGAAGCAATGAAATGCAAAAATACGAGCACACCTTGATCATTTTATATTATAACACAAACAATGATAAATAATTGAGTTAAACATTTTTATGATCATCAACCATTTCCAATGTTTTCAGTGAGTTTAAAAAACAATTTGTAAAAATATAAATAAATGTTATTTTGGAAATATTGACAATTATGCCTTATGCTGCATGTAAAATGCCTCCAACACATTCCAAAAAAGTAGGGACAGAGGCATGTTTAACATTGTGTCACATTCAATGTTTAATCATCTGGAAATTGATACAAATTGTAAAAGTTTTATGAGCAAAACATTTAGCTCAATCTGCCTTAATACTAGGGTTGCACAGCACTGGGAAAACATGCGAAATAGTTGTTGAGTATTGCAATAATTTCTTACTAATTCATTCATTTTCCTTCAGCTTAGTTTCTTATTTATTAGGGGTCGTCACAGCAGTGATTCGAGTTTCAGCTAGGTCAGTTGGCATTTCTGTGTAGAGTTTGCATGTTCTGCCCGTGTTCGCGTGGGTTTCCCCACAGTAGAAAGACATGCGCTATAGATGAATTGAATAAACAAAACTGCCCATAGTGTATGAGTATGTATGGATGTTTCCCAGTACTGGGTTGCAGCTGGAAGGGTATCCACTGTGTAAAAAGTGCTGGATAACGGAATCAAAAGTTGTAAAATAAATCACAAAAATAAGCGCATTTCTGCATTCCAGAATAAAGCTTTTTTCACACTACGAGCAACTCGCATCGACAAGGGACCATTCATTTTAGCAGAGAGCAAGCTACTTCCGGTGACCTCCATCTACGCGAGTGACAGTAACTGTTGGTGACCAGGTGGGCGTGTTGACCGACGCAACAAAGTTGAGAATTCTTTAACTTTATGCAAATGAAGAGTGACCTTCTTGAGCAACAGCAAAATAGGAGCATCAGTAGATCTCACATGATCCTCTCTCTGCTCGCTCAGAGGCCGGTTGTTTTCACCATGCTGTAGACCTACACAGACCTGTTTGCAGCAGGCCGCCACCCAGAGCGACAGGCAGCTACAAAGTCGAGAATGAGGCATGAATGAGGCATAAGGGCCGGGACACACCAAGCCGATGCCAAACAAATAACAACAGTGAAACCCAACTGTGTTGTCACCTTGCATTAGATTTTGTCTTGACCAAAAAGCAGCTGTGAGCACACAAACATGGATGAAAGCCGACTGAAACGAGAGCTGCTTTCTACACCTGCCCAGGAGGACGTGTCTTTCTGCTCTGCAGGAACAGTAGTCTGTTTTCTCAGAACAAAGCAGCGTTCAGTACAATTATCACAAAAATTGTCACTCATCATGGAGGAATTCACTTGTGCAAATATGTCTGATAATCTAATAATCCATATTGTTTGCAAATATTTGAGAAATGTAGCAAAATTACAGCTGGACTCTGTGACCCTTCTTGAATTGTTTACGTGCTACGTCACTTGATCATTACGTCACAATTGCGCTCTGATACTGAATAACCTGTTGCTGAATAACCAGTCGACCAATGACAATTCTACACCCTGAATCAAGCCAATGAGCTCTGACTTTAAAGGTTCAGGACACCCTGGAGTACATTTGATATTTTAACAGATTTGTGTGTGCTTAGCATCAATTAAACATAGTCAACGTTAGCACCTGTTAGCTTTAATTTTGGGGAAAACTGGGTCATTTTGAGCTTTTCTTAGCTAATTCCCCCCCAAAGTTTGTCCAATTTCACTTCCCCCCCAGGCAACCCTCCCTCGAGCCAAAATTATAATGCATGTGCAAACATCGTTCACATATTACTTGCTGCGTAGAATTAATTACATTGAAACATAAATATACAGCTCACCAGATTCAGTGTGGTGGCTGAGCCTTTTTTTGCAAGGACAACAGCCCAATCTGTGGTCAGATTCTTGACACCACTAACCGTAAATCATCTTCCACTGTCAATAAGCAAGAGCCATTGCATACTTGCTATTGATGTACGTACATACAGAAAACGCTGCTTCGCGAAGCCAAGTTCGCAGAGCCCTGACGTGTGGTTGAGTCGAAAATTGAGTATGATTACATGGGCAACAATACTTTAATACTATTTTAATATGATTAAGACAATACTCTGATTAAGAGTCTACCATGTAAACAGCGATTTTTGATTACCTTAATCTGACTAAACTCATAACTGAACTAAACAGAAATTAAATTAAGACGTGGAGTATGCATATATTAGTGGCATTATTGAAGTAAACACCGCAATCAAACTATTACCGTCATGCAGGACTTTTCACCGCATTTTGTTACAAGATCCACACACGCGGCTTTCAGTAAAGGACCGCACGCACACACACACACACACACACATCACGAAATGCGGAAGTTTTTTTCTTTCCATTCGACGTGTGGTATCAATAAAACATCACTTTTCCACCAGTCATTTATATTCGTGTCAAAAACCCCAGTTTGTCACGGGGGCACGAATGAAATGTTCATGAGAGAAAGTTAAACTGCCGAACTGCAGTTAAAGTCGAGAAAATGAAGAGGAAACACCCAAAATTACATGAGACTCTGCAGACGTGAATAGCCTGGTGACACAACATTCAAAAAGCACTTCACGTATTTATATTATTGTCTTATTCAGATTAAGGCAAATAACTATTACTGATGTCCATGTAAACGTAGTTTAAACGTTAGTTTTAAAAAGCACCCGGTCCATTTTATTTGTATATATTTTACTTGAACGCATTAACTCTACAGGTGCCTGATAGTTAGCTGTGGAGCTAACGTTAATCATATTATTCCCTCTAGTCAACGCATTAAAATCGTCATCATAATTTACTTGAGTGCACGCCTCAATGTCTCGCACCCCACAGTTTGAATACCCCTATAGTACATACCTGCCAACACTCCTGTATTGTTGTCTCCCGGAAAACTCCTGTGTTTTCCACCCCCCTTCCTGTCAGCTTTTTTGTTCAGTCATGTGCACCGAATCCAACGCGCAACCATCTTCATACCCACTCCCTGCTCTTCAGTTCATGCGCACCTTCCCCCCCGCTCTTCACTTCGCGCGCACCAATCCCCCTACACCCCTTCTTCAATTCGCTCCCACCGCCGGATAAAATCTCCAGGATTTTATGATCTGAATGTTGGCAGGTATGCTGTAGTAGATTGATGATGCATTAGATTCTCATTATTAATATTTATAGCAGAGTTTTCTTATCCAATGAGAAGACCCTGCTTCTTAATTATTCATAAGAGCACGTGCTTTCCAAAGGCAAGGCAGATCTGCCAAGCTGTGAGACCCAATGACTGTGTGAGACCGTGTCCACGCAAGGCACAGGTCGTATGTGTTTGTTTCCATGATCCACAGGGTTTGTTGCATGTTTTTCCCCCACAATGCTGTCAGGCATTTTTTGCCAATGCTTGGCAAGCATTTTTTGTCGGGAGAGCTGTACGAGAATTGGAGAATGGCAGACTTTTATCAGTTGAGTTTGTAACCATTCAGACACATCCCCTATAGCCATACTGCTGTGTTGGCCTATGTTTATAATCCTCCAGATTACCAGCAGGGCTAATGGTTGGAATAGATAGAGTAAGAGACCTGCTGCACTGCTATCCACTCTGTCTGCATTCAGACCCGGGGATTGAGGAGGAGAAAAGTCCTCCTCATTTATAGTGTTTATATAAACACGATTATCTTAAAGATGATGTAACAAATTGTGGTTATGTGTATACGAAATTACGAATAACAAATGTAGCAGGGCATTAAATTACTTTCTGTTTATTTCTTTGCATTTTAACTTTGTACACTATAAAATAATGGGTCTCCTCACAGTTTGTATCTCATTTTGTCAGGCAATTCGCGTCCCTCTTTTTCCCCCTGCTCTGCTAGCCACGGCCACTCCTCCCTCTCCTTGCAGAGCTCAACGCCCATCTCTGAGCATTTTTAAAAAAAATTCTGAAGTAGACTTGAACTGAAAGAGGGGGGTTTCATGGTCCTTTAAGCCTAGCCTTTAACGCCTAACCGTTGGGTTGGTGTGTTCCGGCCCTAAGGTCAATAAAATGACATTTAAAATCCAGACCTGAGGGGTCCCTCCAGTTCTGCTGCAACCATTCTCTTCCTGCGGTCGTCATCCTCATGGGAGGATCATGTCTGTCTTCTGCCCCCTCACCATGTCCAGCTCCAATCTGAATCACCTGGGATAGAGCACTGTAATGACTCTTCGGGATGCCAGAGGTCTCATTGCGTGTATGACCATACTGGAAAGAGCTATTACAATCTGGTACTGCAGTAAGCTATAAATGAATACAAATTTATTAAACATAAAAAAATAGAGGACATGTATAATCTCATAATCTGTGCTAAGATTAATAACAATGCAGACCTTTATATTATCCATCTGTTCCAACGAGTCACAGAAGACTTCACTCTCTGTGTCACTAATTGGCCCCTGACACTCCGACATAAGTTGTTCTGCACACATATGCAGTGATGAAAAGTGCAGCACACACAATCTTGGCATCATTTATTACTTATGCAACTGTCAAGTATTTGAACAGCAACTACGATCAGAAATTTCTGGTTTATTTCAGCCACAGTAAAATAAATAAAAAATCAAGTGAAAATCGATAGATTTGGAAAAACGATATGTCTTTGAGAAAGCTTAAAGTACAAATGTTTTGATGTGAAAAATAATTCTGGTGTCCTGCAAAATAAGCTGGATAGACATCTTCATGTAGCCTACATATAATAATTTCATTACCTGTGCTTTGAGGTTGAAGTTCAATGTTAAGGGTAGATTCTGTATCCTGTTGAAGTCTTGGTTCTTGAGTTGCACTCTCCACTTCATGTTTAAACACACCACCAGTTTGTTGTTTTGCATCTTTGAAATGAACACAACACCAATTATATTTCACCCTCAATTAATATATGAATAAATAGACCAATTAACACATACCTGAACTAAGAGAAAAAAGAGCCTCTGGAGGTCTGGGCATATCATGAATGACATGGTAAAGAGGTTCAAAATAGTGGAAATAGGATGCATTCTTTTCATTGATTTGCATGGTGTCAATGACCTGCAAGTATACATCAATCAATCAATGTGGGAAGAAATCATTGGCTTAAATATATACAGTTAAAGTCAGAATTATTTGTTTATTTTTTTTCCCCAATTTCTGTTTGAGAGAACATTTCTTCAACACATTTCTAAGCATAGTTTGTCCTGTACACAATCGATAAAAATATAGCTTAAAGGGGCTAATAATTTTGACCTTAAAATGTTTTTTAAAGAATTAACAACTGCTTTTATTCTAGCCGAAATAAAACAAATAAGACTTTCTCCAGAAGAAAAAATATTATCAGGCATACTGTGAAAAGTTCCTTGCTCTGTTAAACATAATTTGGGAAATAATTAAAAAGAAAAAAAATCAAAGGGAAGTAATAATTCTGACTTCAACTGTGTGCATGTTATCTACACTAGCTTAAATTTTTAGAGAACATTTTCCAATATGGTCTTTCTTTGCTAAATTCTCTTCAGATTATTAAGATTTTACAAATGTTTTCCCACATCTTGTGCAACTTTTTTCATTTCATCCACATAAGCAGCCATGGCAGTCTCTCGACTCATTTCTCCCATATTACTCCAAGCTTCCCTGACATAAAAAAACAGATAAAACAAGGCATGAGGTTTGATTACAACTTGAATACAGGCCCGTAGCCAGGGGGGAGTCCAACATCCAGCTGTGCAAGAAAGAATCTGACATAGGCAAAGTCATCTTTCGCTACTGTATTGTTTTTAAAAAGAGAAAACATTTGACAAGTAACTTTTATCCTATAAATAATAAAGTGTGAAGCACTTTTACAAAAGGGGCTAGACAAATTTTAGTCTAAATTATTATTATGTTTTTTTTTTATTATTACTCAAATTGCCAAATTCTGACTGAGGAAAGTTTAATGTGCTGGCCAGTTTGTTATTTGCTTAATAAATTAGACTAGGCTATAGTTTTTAATTTAAAACTTTTTTTTTCTATTGATATATAATGTAATAAATTTATATTTAAAAACATCTGTCATATTTCTTTATTTTAAATATTTAGAAAATATGTTTGGTAATCAAAAAGTGTTGTTATGATGACCATCCAACAGCTAATTCAGCCCAAAATAGTCATGTAAAAATGAAAATGTCCCCTAAATTCAGTATTCAAATCTTAAAATTAAATAGAAAATGAGGCGGATAACTGCAGAAAAGTACACAATTCGAGAAAAAGAACCACCCCTTTCACCAGTCTGGCTACGAGCCTGGAATACATTGCATCTTTTGAAGATTGAAAGATCTCAATATGTGCATTATGAAATGTGAATATGTTATTCATAATGTTATGAATATGTAAGCGTCATTCAAAACTTTACCATTTGTAACGGCCAACAGGGTCCCAAAATCCAGGGCGTGACAGTGTACATGGGCCACAGACTGCCTGTTTGAACAGGCCATAAAACCGCAGCATTACTTCATAAGAGGGTTTGTAGGTACCTGCAAGTGCAATTTGAGAATTTACCATTGGTGTTGCTGCAACATGCAAAATAGTCCGAAGTGGTGTAACTATATCATTTAACGAAATGCTAGCAATGCCAAATTGCACAAGTTTTACTTATGTTACACTAATAATCTAAGTTTTTTTTAAAGGTGAGCAAATCTACCATTTTTGGGTAGACTTTGAATGACGTCGACAGCAGCCTGAAAGCGTCTTTCACAGTCCTCAAACTCTGACATTGTAGGAGCTGGCATGTGGTCTCTTTCCAACACTCCGTTCGTTAACTGGACAACCTGTAAATTAAATGTATTCATTATGATGTATGATTCATTCTTTAAGATGTCCAAAAATCGAAATTCGGAAGCTCCCAGACTCTTAAACATTTGTACTACAAGAACATCATTTTAATATTCGTGTAATTATTATAATGAATTATAAGTTGCTCGGGTTGCCTTTTCTATTCTTTTTTATTTCAGGTTTCATAGCTAGGAGGTTCAACTTACCTGCACTGTAACGGTTTTTTTGCTGCCATTGGACAAACTAAAATAAAAACAGTATTGCGACCGATCCGATTTGCAACAGTTTATAAAAACGGTGCCAGCTCTGCTTGCAAAACAAATTTGAGAACTGTGTGCTGTTGTCTTGCGTAAAAAAGGATCTTTCACCTCTTGGAATTTCGGCCAAGAGTTCACTTCCTGGTACAGTCACGTGACAACGTGATATGCTGATTACAGCGATATTACGTCCTATATGTTATTTTATTTTATTTTTTACAATAAAAAGAATATACTTTTGATTGTGTAACTGAAGAAAATGCAAGATTTGGGACATGCTACTTCATTAACGGACCGTTATGTTGCTTAAATGCCCTGTCATTCATCTTGTCACATCATCCACTTTTCCTGTCACTTTTCCATAATTTCCTACTATAATGGAGAAGTAGCAGCTGGTCATTTTGCCATTTGCCATTTATAGAGAGACATTACCTTAGGGGTTTGCATAATTATGCATTTAGCAATTTGTGACCAAGCACGTCTTCTTGTAGATATAGTATAACACGGAAAATGTAAAATAAATGTGTTCCAGAGGGCTAGATAATAATTAAGAAACAGCTTTAATAAAACTCGCGCTTCCGCCATGTTTGTAGTTTGTTAAGACTTTATACCCGCATTTGTAGTTTTTTTCTTTAATCGAAAAGTTAAAATATACAATCACAGTACATTATAAAGAAAATAAAAAAGAGAGAGGAGTATATACATCACACATTAAAAAATGTATAATTTACAAATTACAGTTGTTTTTAAAGCCTTTTTCTATAAAAGAGTTTTAAAGTAATACTGCATTACAGTAAGCAAAATATAAAAAAAGCTTTCTGGTTTGTAAATTTACATTTATGTATATAAAATTTTGTTAATAAGATAAGAAGATTAAATAAATATATTTAGTTTTCATGTAAAGGTTCTGTTTTGCAATTAACAAAACCAAACAAAACATTTTACCATAGTAAGGAAAAGTCTTTATTAATGTTCTCAATAACAAAAAGGGAAAAATCTTTCCGAAGCAAATAAGAATAACTGCATTGCCCGCAATAACAGAAAACATAATAACTTTGAAAATTATGCAAAAAGACTGAGTTAACAATCAATTTACATTTACGATCTTTACATAAATTAATAATAACAATACAAAAAATTATCATTAATAAAAAAAAATTGGTTTCTCAATAAATAAATAAAAACAAAATAGCCTAAATATTTCCCAGTGATGGGTTGCAGCTGGAAGGGCATCCGCTGCGTAAAACATATGCTGGATAAGTTGGCGGATCATTCCACTGTGGTGACCCCAGATTAATAAAGGAACTAAGCCGAAAAAAGAAAAAGAATGAAAACAATCTAAATAAAGACAAATAAATATAATTTAAACAGCTTTAATTTAACTTTCTCTTCTGCTATGTTTGTCATTTGTTAAAACATTTTACCTGTATTTGTAGTTCTAATCAAACGCACGGTATAGAACAGAAAAAAAACTGATGTTTATTTAATTTTTTTATTTATTATTAGGATCATAGGGTCCATGTTTTAACTACATTTAACAGAGTAAGATGGAGACAAAAAAAAATTGTTGTACTCTGCATTCATTGCACTTCTGCTACTGAGAAACCCAGAAATGTGAAAAGAGTCTATTCTACATGATTTGAGACATACTAATTTTATCTTTATTTTATTCAAACATGCTGTACCTTCAAATATGTTTTTAAAAACCAAACAAAATTAAGGTAAATAAGAGTATTTTGTATACATGAAATGCTAGTATCAATTTAAACCTGATCTGTGAAGCTATCTTTAATTTTTTCACAATAAACTGTAAAAATGTCATTTCCACCACACTGCCTCCTGTGGTGGAAAAGACAGCATGTGGTGGAAATGACATTTATGGTTACAAAACACAATTGATATGTATTGCAAAAAAAAAAAAAAAAAAAAAAAACATGGGTTGGACAATGAAACTGAAACACTGGTCAGTTTAGTGTTGGAGTTTATGGGTAAATTATGAGCGGCTGGTGTCCAGTCTTTATTGATTGTACATTCCACCAGTAAGAGCAGAGTGTGAGGGTTTAATTAGCAGAATAATAGCACAGTTTTGCTTCAAATATTGCAATGCACACAACATTATGTCATATGGTGACATATCAGACTTCAAAAGAGGATAAATTGTTGATGTGCGTCTCTCTGGCACATCTGTGAATACGACAGCAAGTCTTCATAATGTATCAAGAGCCACGGTATCCAGAGTAATGTCAGCAAACCACCACCAAGAACTAACTATAGATGCAAAAGGAAGCTGTCTGAAAGGGAGTTCAGGTGCTAACACAGATTGTATCCAAAAAACATAAAAGCACAGCTGCCGTAAAACTCACTGCAGAATTAAACATGCACCTCAACTCTCCTGTTTCCACCAAAACTGTTAATCAGGACCGACACAGGATCAATATACATGGCCGACTGCTATAGCCAAATCTTTGCCCACTCGTGCTAATGCTAACGTCGATTTCAATGGTGCAGCAGCCAAATTCTTGGGTTTTGGACAATGTGAAACATGTATTGTTCTCTGACGAGTCCACCTTCACTGTCTTTCCCACATCCGGGAGAGTTACGGTGTGGAAAAGTCTCAGAGAAGCGTACCACCCAGACCCTTGATGCCTAGAGTCAAGCTTTGGGGGGGTCAGTGATGGTTTGGGCTGCAAAATCATGCCATTCACTATAGGCCCAATACAGGTGCTAGATGGAGCATCATTGCCAAGGACTACCAAAGCATTATGAAGGATGTGCACCCAGTTCAAACATCGTCCTGAAGGCAGTGGCGTGTATCAGGATGATAATGCTCCAATACACAAAGCAAGACTGGTGACAGAGTGGTTTTATAAACATGAAAGTGAAGTTA